>NC_056748.1:728701155-729056155 GCF_019279795.1 Protopterus annectens
TTAAAATTTTGAATGCACAGTGCATTCACTGATATAAACTCGAAGTACTGTGCAGAGATCACAGAAAAGAGACATGGATGAGCTCTCCGATCTTGTAGCCCAGGCAGGTATGACCCTAGCCGTGAGTAGCATACTGCCATCACCCAGTATATATATGCACTGTATAAGGACAAAATTATTGACTTCAACAATTGGCTAAGCTTCTGGTGTCATTCTAAGGGGATCCAGTATCTGTCTGCCTGGGATGACATGATCGGCAGAACACGACGCTTTGCCAGAGATAGCCTGCACCTGTCGCCCTTGGGATTCCAGATACTGGCTAAGGCTCTTGCCACCCCTATAGTGCCTTTTTTAGGCAAGGTTCAAATGACAAATTCACCACCGTAACAGGTACAAGCAAGCAAAATGTGAGGGTAATGCTACTCAATGCTACAAGTCTAAACCTCAAAATGCATTCACTCGAGGCACTACTTAAAATGGAGAACATTGACATCTGTGCAGTGACAGAGACCTGGTTCAAGGCTCCAGAGAGCACCCCTGCATTACCACGCTATAATTCATACCACACCTTTTGACCACCTGACCTGGATCGAAACACTAAAGGTGGAGGCGTTTCCATATTCATTAAGGATATCCACACCTCTGGGCTAGTTGCTCAGCATAATGCGTCTGAGATTATCCAAGTCCAACTAACTATGGGCAAGACCGCAATCCAAATTGTAACTTGCTACAAATCCCCCACCATACCCCAGGATTCCCACTCCTCATTTCTTGATACACTGGAAAATATTAGGGTACAACCCAACACCCTAATAATGGGTGATTTCAACTATCCCACCATTAACTGGGAAAACTACTCATGTACCAACTCTCTTGCTCAACATTTTCTGGAATTCATAAATTCCAACGCCTTGGATCAACTTATCCACACCCCTACCAGGGGCAGCAGTATCCTAGACCTGATCATTACCAACATGGGAGACCGGTGTTCCACACCAGCGGTCAATTCCTAATTGGTCAGATCTGACCACAAGCTAATCAGCCTAGACATCCACATCCTGCCCCCACCCCCCATTAGGGAAACCACCCTAAAAATTTCTCCAAAGCAACTTCACGCTTCTTAAGACAGAAGTGGCAAACTTCATGACACCCATGCAGACGAACAATAGAGGTATGACTGCTGAATCCTACACAAATGCACTTTATAAGCAGTTACATGAGTGCATGGATCGTGCTATCCCTAACAGAACCAAGATGCTATCCTCCAAAAAAAGGAAGCCAATCTGGTGGTCCCCTGCCATAAACAAACTCTACAACAGAAGAAAGAAACTGTTGCAAAAAAGAATAAAATCCCATGACTGAAAGAACTCCCTGGTCAGCCTCAGTAAGAAGCTAAGATCCCTCATAAAATCCTCCAAAGCTAGTTTTGAAAACAAAATTGCCACTGATTCTAAAGACAGCCACAAAGCATTCTATAGCTATGTCAAGAATCTCAGTGGTAACACTCAGATCTGCTCTGAGTTACAGCACAATGGCACTAAATATACAGAACCAACTGATATTGCCAACATCCTGGCAGATAGACTCAGTGCTAACTTTACCCCCCTTCCCTAAATGGCCCATCTCTGTACTGGAAGAATGCAAACTTTCTGTAATCATGGCTGCACAGGTAAAAAAAAAACACACTTTCCAAAGCCAAGAACACAGCATCCATGGGACCTGACAACATCCCAGGCTGCATTCTACATGAATTACTGAATGAACTGGCACCCCTCCCAAGCACCATGTTCAATCATAGCCTCACCTCAGGCTTTGTGCCCAGTGAATGGAGCACAGCATCGGTTATCCCACTCCATAAAAGGGGAGCCACCACGGACCCCGGGAACTACCGCCCTATCAGCCTAACGAGCCTGGTCTGCAAGGCCATGGAACATATCATCATGCAACTTATAAACAAAGACATTGGTAATCCACAAACTTTGGACCCAACCCATTTCGGGTTTTAAAAAGCAGATCATGTCTCTTAAACCTGATTGACTTCTTTGAAGCAGTCACCAAAGCCTTAGATGGGGGTAAGGTTGTTCACACAGCCTATCTATATCTCGCCAAGGCTTTTGACACCATTCCCCCACTCTGGAATTATAGATAAACCCACTAAACTAGGTATAAATCCCTATGTCAGAAGATGGGTTGTCAACTGGCTCACTGACAGAACCCACACTGTGAAAGTGGCAGACTCCAAATCTGACTTCAGACCAGACCAGTGACAAGTGGAGTACCACAGGGTTCAGTCCTGGGTCCTCTCCTGTTTGGTATCTACTTTTCTGAAGTACAGACTAACACAGAAGGTCTTTGGCTAACGAAGTTCGCAGATGACCTCAAACTAGGAGCCATAATTGAAACTCCTAACGATGTGGACATCCTACAAAAGGGCCTCACTGAGACAGATGCCTGGTGTCAAGGCCATGGCCTCAAGCTCAATGCCAAAAAGTGCATTGTCATCCCCTTTGGTAAAAACTCTGTACCCATGAGCTACCACATAGGTGGTAGTCTATTTAACACTGAAAGTGTGATGACACCTTGGGACACAGATGGACAGTAGTCTCTCCTTCAATAATCACATTGCCACAGTAGTCAGGAAATCCTTCTACATGGCACACCTTATCACAAAAGGTTTCTCATCCAATAAAAAAGAGGTCATTGTTCCCCTCTACTCATCGCTCATTAGACCCATTATAGAGTACATTGCACCCTTTGGTATGTACCTCACAAGACATCTACAACAACTGGAAAGGCCGCAGAAATACCTCACAAAAAAGATTACCGGCCTCAAACAGATGCCCTACACAGACCATCTAAAAAAACTCCAGCTTTACTCCGTCGCATATCGCCTACTCAGAGGCGATCTCTGTCTAACATACAAAGCTATGTCAAACCCAGAGCTGTTGGACATGTTCCACTTAAAGAAATCCCAATCCCTCCGATCTACAAGCTCTAGGGACCGAAACCTTGTCACCACAATAAACAGAACATGCTGGAGGGATAGATTCCTGTCCCACAGACTTCCCATACTGTGGAACAAACTACCTATCTATATCAAACAAAGCTCCTCATTAGCACTCTCCAAGAAAAATCTTGATGATTGGATGGGAAATAGGAAATTCACTCCAGGGATCACCTCTGTGGCTCTGCTCGACAGGGGCACAAGAAAATAATTTTCTTGGGTGACGAAAGCCAGGGTACCTTTTAGGCTAGGCTTGTATAGGCCCTAGGGCTGATAGCCTAGTACCTACATATGAACCTACAGTGTGATGTGGGAAATTCATCCCTTTCCTCACTGTAGTGCAATCTCAGAGTTGGAATATATAGTCAGCAGGGGGTGTGGGAGAGTGCAGCGTGATGCTATCTATAGGAGTTTCCTTTACCTGAGCTCCTATACGGACATCATATAATGTATTAGGCTGATTTGACATTGTGCCATGTTGTGCATTTTGACTTTTGTTTTTTTTTTATTTCGGAGTGTTGAACGGCAATAATTTTAATTTTCAGCATTTTAACAGTAAACCTACACACACACACACACACGCACACATGTGCAGAAGTTTGCATTGTCTTCTCGGCTGGGGTGCCTTCTGAGCAGAGTCTGCATGTCCTACCTGCAGTCGCATGGGTTTCCTCTGGGTGCTGCAGTTTCCTCCCACACTCCAAAGACATGCTGCACATGGATTGGGCACTCCAAATTGGCCCTACGAGTGAGTGTATGCGCAAGTGAGTGGTACAGATGAACTATTGTGGCAGGGCTTGAAGTGGCACCCCAATCTCATGTGCAAAAGTGGGAAAAGGGATTGAGGATGTATGTATGTATGTATGTTTGTATAACACACACACACACGCACATACATATATATATATATATATATATATATATATATATATATATACACACACACATATATATATATATATATATATATATATATATATATATATATATGGGTAAATAGGCAACACAGAAGTCATTTAGTAAAAACTGCAAGAAAGTCCCAGCCAAGTAAGAGTCTTCCCTATTATAATACCTTAATCTTCCAGTAGTAAAAGCCCGTGGGATATATGCAAATGACCTTTAAGGACATAGCAGTATTTGAGCTACATGGCTTCTGAATGCCCGTGACTTTTTACTTTTTAAGATTTAACAGGTGCATTCAGGCCAGTAAAGCCAAACTCATTAGCTATGGATTTTTTTTTTAGTAACACAGAGCTCAAAATCACGCCTGATGTCCATAACCATTAGGGTACCTGCAAAATATCCCAAGTAACATCTAAAATACAGATAGGCAACCCATCTATGCTGAACTGACAAGGTCAGAAAATGGAAGCATAGCATGCTCTGAACTTACGTGTAGTGACTCCCACTCCAGTCCGAAAGACAGTGCTTTGTATGTACATGTGTATCTATTTTTATGTATGGATATCTATTGCTTGTATTTGTGGAGCTTTTCTCTGTGGAATCCCACTGAAAAGGGGCATTTTGCCCAGTTGGACTATTGTGGTTAAAAAATAAAAATAAATTAAACAAAACAAACATAGAAATGCATTGCCAACTGTGGGTTTCTTTTTGTGTCCCCCTGTGTGTATGGCAAGTATCTAATCCAGACTGTAATGTTCTATAGTAAAGTTATATGGATGGCTTCTGCTACCTCACAGTAAACTTGAAAATCTGTACAACTGACAATAAATATGCTAAAAGTATTCCACAGTTATGAGTATAATCCCATTAACAAAATGGTTCCCTTTCTTGTCAGAGGTGTAATCTTCTAACCCTTGTCATAACAAACTGCTCCATTCAGTGTCACTACCTCCTTAGTCAAATCTGACCACATAGCAGTAAACTTCAACCATAAGACCTGCTTTGAATTCTAAGAAAAAACTGAAGTTTTTACACAGTATTCCAAAGCGTATCTTCTAATGCTGAATGACCTTTTTTCCAGCCATAAATAGTACATTTCTCCTAATATCCTGACAAGTAACACTGCTGCATACTCATCTGAATTCTCCACCACAGGAATAATGGTAAATTCAGAAATTAACCTATTTAGTAGAAATCTGTTATGAATAGACTTTACAATAAAAAGAATGAACTCCAAACGCTCTGTAATAGATCCCTCTCTCTCTCAAAAAAAAAAAAATGAAAAGTAATAAGTAAAAACTTTAAATATGAATATTGTGGTCTCTTGTTCTAGTGCAGTTTTTGAGTTATCAAGAAAAAGTAGGTAATGAATAATAGGATCTCTGAAGTCACAGTAAGCAAGGCGCCAGTCTCCCCTCAAGTGCCTATATTTTATTTAACATTTGTGGACTGGGAAAGTCCGAGTAGGACAGAGCCTATTTTCAAGTAGAGGCCTGGGGAGAAACTCTCCAGAAAATGTTTTTGGAATGTGGGAGGAAACCCACGCAAATGCAGGGAGGACTTGCAGACTCCACACAGAAGGTACGCCACCAGAGAATTGAACTGGAGAAACTCTTGCTGTGAAGTGACAACATTAACCACTGCACTACCATAGACATGGCTACAGGGACAGGAATTTCTTCCCCTCCTGATAGGTAAGATTTTTGAGACCAGAAGTCCTTTTCATTATGACTTTTGTGGTTTTTCATTATGAACCTCTGTTTTTTTTAGTTATTTTAATATGTCTAGTGAGATGCATGCAAAGTGCTGTGTTATATTCAATAATGGGTCTTACCAAGGCAGTAGCCCTGGTGGTTATACTATGGTATGGATTTATTTATTTAACATTTGTTTACTGAGAAAGTCGCATGGGCATAGAGCCGATTTTCAGTGGGAGGCCTGGGGAGAAATGCTCCAGATGCATGTCTTTGGAATGTGGGAGGAAACTGGAGCACCTGGAAGAAACCCATGTGACTGCAGGGAGGACATGCACACACTGCACAGAAGGCACCCTAGACGAGAATCGAACTGGAGAATCTCTTGCTGTGAGGCAACAACACTAATTGCTGCACTACTCTGCCACCCATTCTTGTTTCATGCTTACAGAAGGCCAAGCCATATACTGATTGATGTTCTTGGCTATAATGGCCTTGCATCATTGCATATCAGCTGTTGGGTCAGGTAAATAGATAGGGCGTATAAATAAAATTTCCTATAACTGTGAGTATGATACTGTATTAGGATGCATCTGTCTCCTCTCAGGCAGATCCTGTAGGTATTCAAGATTAGTGAGAGCAACAATAACAGCCAGTACTGTGCTCTTTAGCTCCTTATGGGACAAGAAAGTAGCTTTCAAAAAAAAAAATCTGTAGAACACTTCTGACTGACACACACACATACAGATGCACACAAAAGCTATTAACCAACAGAGGAACACTTAGTTTCTGGCTGCTGCCTGGCTAGCAGCTTTAAGTGTTTTACTGTTTCAAAAGCGAAAAGAACACTTCACAATTCTCACTTTTTCTATAATTAGCATTGCATGGTACTAGGAATGTGCTCTTTACATGGATGTCAGGATTCACCTTTCAAGCTTTGCTTTTCAGGTAAATATCTTGACACTCATATCTCAAACACATAAATTAGTTATCTTTAGAGACCTTCTTCTAACTCTCTGTCTTTTAGTGTGGTGAAATCCAAATTAGAAAGTGGTAAGACAAGTAAGATCAGAGTTATGGCATGTCTTGAATAATGCATAACTGCAGATGCTGGCCAGTTGCTCTGAAAAGTTAGAGAAACAAAGATTAGTTTACCCATCCATCAGAACCATAAAAGTGGGGAAGTTTATTCTTAAGCACAAAGCTGATTAGCTTGCAGATCCCCTGTGTTGTGGTTTAATGTTTTCCTAATATGCAGTCTCCAGCCTTCACACATTTCATGTATTCTGGTGCACATAATAAAATTATAGATTGATAAATGCAAAGATTCTCTTAGTCCATTTTGTACTTTAACTATTTTCTAGTTCAGCAATTACCTGAGGGAAATAAACTTCCCCTGGAATAAACTTTCTCCCTTTGTAATTACTGGTGTATAGCTGTGTATATGCTTCCATTTATCTGCCCTGCATCCACAGTAACATTTTGTTGTAATGCTGCAATGTATTAATATTTCAGGTATGAAGCTATAGTAAAAAGAAAATCATACTATTTTTCTTTGGCTATAGAATTCTCTGTATTCTTCTCTCTTCTTCTTCATCGCAATGGTCATGTCTCCTTCACTGTAGAATGGAAAACAATTGCCCAGCTACCCAGTATCATGTAGAAATAGCAATAAAACATACTTAACATGTATGATTTGATAAAATGTTGACATGTTCTTTGTGATTAGACTCGCACCATACAAAACATCTAATTTACTTCACGCAGATTTACCATTTGCCCTGAAACTGATTTTATTTCTTTGGATTAGGAATATGAATTGATTTTTTTTATATTATACCTTTTGAGTAGAGCTTTGATGTACTGAATGCTATAGTTTGTTTTCTGTTTGGTACTTTCAAACTTCATTTTTTTTCAATGTTTTGTTTTCATATTTTTTAGATTTGTAGTTTGTTGCACTAATAGCATATAGAAATGAAATTATGTGGGAATTGTGCTTTCAGCAACCATTGAGTGCCCTGTTTTACCATTTATACTTTGGTGTTGTGCTTGTGTACCATAGCATAACAGTGATAGCAAAGGAATTCATATATGTTAATGTGATATTAGACGTGGAGTCTTGGAAGGAAGACAGGATTTCCATATAAAATAACTTATTGTTTTGTAAAGGTCTTCATTTGCCATGTATTACTACAGGGAAAATGTCAGAACAGAATATGTCTTATCCTTGAGCCTATCCCCTCTTCACCTGTGACCCATTTATTCCCTTACTGTGTGGTAGAAGCTGTACTGATAGCTAGGGTAAGCCACACCACAGCTGATGTGCAATGATGACGTTGTGAACTTAAGTCTCTGAATGAATTGCTGCTGTATTTCCCATATTTGCAGAAGGGCTAAAGAATGAGTCTCCACCACTGGTGGTTGCAGTCCTCCTGGAAATTCTTTTCCTCAACCCTTCCCCTGGAATAGGTGATCCTGCAAGATACCACTCAGTCACACCTCCCAGGCTAACTCCTCAATGACTAGGTGCACTTAACCCAAGTATCCTGCACCACGATTAAGATCCCATCCCTCCGCACTATGTCTGACATCACAAAGGTAGTTTGTATTGGGAAACAAATAAAGGCTGACATATAAGTTACAGAAAGAGAAAAATGAGTTTTAGCACTCAGCTTAAGGAAATTAAAACTGCAGCACACGAAAAAAATTACTTTATTTTGTGTGTGTCAGAAGGATGTGATGTAAACACTGGTCAACAAAATAACATACTGCAAATGACCAAAATGAAAATCAGTCAGCATAGTGCCTGAATGTGAGTAGCTGTAAAATACATCCAGCATTGCATGGTTCAAGGAATAGGAAATTATTTTTCCTTTTTCCCCATTTTGTGGGACCTCAGCGTTATAATAATTAAGGAGGGTTCTGGGCATAGAGGTTAGTTTAGTTTGCCATTTTGTTTGAGATGTGCTGTGTTCTGTTCATGCTAAGTTGGCATTTTTATTTTATCAGTTGTGATTTTGCACACTGAAGTGTTAAGCTGCATACCAGGAATCAAAGGTGTTCTGAAAATACTGTTGTAAAATTAAATCATCAGTTATAAATTATACATTTACATTCCCAATTATTGTTGCACTTTGTCAAGCTTCATCTACTTGGACTTAAATCATTTGATATGAATATGATAATGTTTGCTAGAGAAGCCATGAAGATGCCCAGGAAATTAAGTACGTAAATTGCACTGGATACAAAAATCTCCAATGACTGCAAAACATCTAAATAGGCAGCATATACAGGAAGTCTTGCATCCACAATTGTACATACCACGTGATAGAAATCTGTAGTATTTGTGAGATATTGGTTCCATAAAATCATGTTAGTGAATGAAAAATATGATTCAGTAGTAATTAGTGTGTAGTTCACATTTTGTGATTTTACAGCTCTGAAGTGATAACTTACTTTCATTAAGCATTAGACATATATGCATTGTGTGTTCGTCTTCTGAATTAAATGTCTATCCAGAAGAGAATTGATAGACCATGCTTAGCCGTACTGGACAGCTGAGATCCATGTGTATCTGCAGGCTGCACTTATCTGGACAAAAAGTTTATGTATTCAGTAATTTTTACAGGAAGGCCTTTTACCATTGTTGAGTTTGGACATACTGAGACTTTATAAACTCTGTTGAACATTATAGATATAAAGACAGTAATAGAACTGACTGCTGAGATATGCACAATGTCTTTACAGAAGTCAAATGAACAGCAATGCTTGCACTTAAGACCACTGCCACTGAACTGGCCTCTCAGACTGTAGCCCTGGTGATGTGTAACTTACATTGATCAAAGATGTATGAAATTAGAAATTGTCTTATTATGACAGCAAAACGCTCTTCTTGCCACTAATGTAAAGGATCAGGAAATCATGGCAAGAAGTATAATGACATGTGAAATATGGCTTTGCAAGAAAAAGTGGCTGATAAATACTGGAATTGCATTGACTTTGTTAAACTTGTGGGTGAACTGTAAAGAATATACTTCACTGTGTGATTAAGGTTTAGAAGGACATTGAAGAGAATAAAGAAATAAGTGTAGGTAAAATAGTTTTATTAATATTTGTGTAAAAAGTCTCATGATGTAAATTGCATCTATATTGTAAAGTAGTTTTTATAGTGTGTAGTCAGGGGTATTTTAAATGTGAGGAAGGGGGATCATATCACTGATTGCTGTATATGTTAAAAATATTAAAGCAAGCAAGTAGATTTCCTTATTTGTAAGATATACAGGCTTTATACTGTAAGAAGATGTGAAAGGCTGGATAAAAGGCAGTTAAAGTTAATATAATGTAACATTGAACTGCTGTGGTGGGGTGAGGTGTAAAACTGTTTTGATTATTATATGTAAAATTAAGATAAGAATTTATCTTATTGTTAACTTATTTGTATGTCTAGATTAATGTTATTGTTGTGATGTCCCCACACTGGGCCAGTAATCAAGGAGCCTGAATCCTCACCACTGACACTGCAGAGGGACATGCACTTGGAATACAAATGGATACTTTCAGTATTTCCGGATGCAGACCTCTCTGCATCAAGCACAATTTCCCTTAATAGCACACATGCAACCCGGAGTCTGGGTGTCTCTTATCTTTCTTTCACCACATCACCAGTAAGGCTTCCCACTGGCACAGTGAAACCAGTGTTTCATGCCACGCCCAAAGTAGCTGACATGCACTCTTTGAGATTTAATTTTCACACATGCACAGACCTGGGAAAGGCTGGCACAGATTACCCATTCTAGCAACTTTGCCCAGACTATAAGGTAGATTCAGTGCCATCAGTCAGTTACTGTAAGGCTCTTAAAAGGGTATCCAATTATGCTGAGTGAAGTTAATATTAATACAAATGGTAATGCTGACCAAACAGCTAAACTTTCTGGAGTGGCTAGAGCTATCACCAAATAAATATGTGCAAATACTCTCAAAGCTTAAATATTTCATGAAAAGGACTAGCCACAGTGAAAAGTTTAAATATATTTAATAATAAATAAGAAAATACTAAATATATATTTACAGTAAACCACATTGTTCAAATCACAGGAAATATTGAAAATAACATTGATGGACAGAGTCATACAAATAAAGAAATCTCTAAACTAACCTTCACTATATTCCTGACTGAATCTAGGAGAATTACTATTCCCTAATAACTTATTTGATAGAGTAAGGCACAATAAAATACATGAGCAGACTTTCTAGTCAAGTTCCCCAAAGCAGAATACTCAATACTCGGATAATACTCGCTGTAAAATATAATATCCAAGATGGCTTATAGGATGACCTCATCCGGTCACCTGACTCCAAGTTCCCATAGTATCCTCCATTGATGCTGAGACAGGAATTGAGCACCAACAGGTACAATATGTTTATGGCAGTGCCTGGGGCTTCCCCTCCTTATACTGAGCTAATGAACAAAGGCTTCTTCCAGAACCACCATCTCTGGTCCTGTTCAGCACTGTGGGGTGTAGTTTTTATGGTTTAACAACTCATTTACATTTCAATTATTTTTTTAAAGTAAGCTAGCTGGTTAACCTCTGCTATTCCATTATCCTCTATTAAAAATATATGCATGTATGTATGTATGTATATATATATATATATATATATATATATATATGTGTGTGTGTGGTTCCCCTTTAGAATCTCGAATTGCTGAAAGCTCAAAATTCATAAGCTCGAGCCCAGAATCTTGAGTTTTCAGCAACTCGAAATTCTAAAGCAGATGTAAAAGACATTCAAAAATGTCTTTACAATGTTTTTTCAGGGGGGCAAGCCCCCTGCATCCCGCCACACCCCCTACTTAAATATACCAACTCCGAGATCGCACTACAGTGGGGATGAGGGAAATCTCCCTTCCGTGCTGTAGACAGAAGTGCACAACAGGAGAATTTCTGTTCCTCCGCTATAGTGCTGTCACGTAGCTGGTATATTTAAGCAGGGAGAGTGCAGAGGGACTCTGCCCCCTGCATACATGTAAGTAAACTTCCTTTTTTTTGTTGTCGTCTCTTCACAATTTCAAGTTACTGAAACTTGAGATTCTGGGCTCGGGCTTATGAATTTCGAGCTTTCTGTAACTCGAGCTTATGAAGGGCGAACCGTGTGTGTGTGTGTGTGTGTATGTATATATGGATTATATATATATATATATATATATATATATATACATACATATATATATATATATATATATATAAAATTCAATTACAATAATACATGTACATTTCTTTTCATTATAGCAGGGTGCACTGTTGACATATTTTAACACAAGTAATCCTCACAATTACATTTTCACCACAAGCATCTGTACAAATCAGTTTGTTATACAAATGACATGTAATTATTTACAAAATTCCAGCTAGCTTTGCTGGCACAAGCCATAAATCCACTGCCCTACTTCTCCTGGCATGGCTGGCAGTGCCACCTATTTTCACATCTCTTCCCCCCTTTGAAGACTCAAGCTAGTTTTTCATGTGATCCTTGAGAAACGTGGCTTGAGAGAAATAAGCCTATCTGGGAATATGTTACTCCATTGTCTGTCTTAATAGTCCATCTGCATTGGCAGTGCTGACCCCACTATGGTATTGCACTGTCATGTCATATGCCTGCAATCCTAAGCTCCACCTTAATAACTTGGCATTTTTCTGGCTGGCTCTATATAGCCATGTTAAGGGATTGTGGTCTGTAACTACAATGAATTTCCTTCCATACAGATAGGGCTTAGGTTTCTGCAGTGCCCATACTATGGCTAGATATTCCTTTTCTATAGCTGCTTAACATTCCTGCCTGGGTTGGAGTTTATGGCCGAGACATACCACTGGGTGCTGCTCTTCTGAGGAAACCTGGCTAAGTACAGCCCCCACCCCATGGTTTGAAGCATCCAGCTGAACAACAAATTATTTGCTGTAATCTGGACTGGCTAACACAGGGAGTCCTCCCAAAGCTCCTTTAAGCTTCTGGAATGCCTGCTCAAATGTTGGGGTCCCCACTACCTTATCTGGCCTATTTTTCCTTGTCAGGTCTATGAGGGGAGCAGCTATTGTATTATAATTAGGAACAAACCCCACTGTCCCTAAGAATGCCCTCACCTGCTTTTTTGGTAACAAGGGTGGGCCATGCCTGAATGGCTTCCACTTTAGCAGGTTCTGGGCTAATCTCACCCACTCCCCACTCTATGTCCCAGGTAGGAGACCTCTGCCATATCCACCTCACACTTACTGGACGTAATGGTCAACCCTGCCCTTTGCAGTCTGCCCAACACCTTCCTGACATGCTGAAGGTGCTCTTGCCAGAAATGGGTGTAGATGGCAATATCATCTGGGTAAGCAAGGGCATAATCTCCTGCTCATGCTAGGATACGATCTACCAACCTCTGAAAAGTCACTGGGCATTTTTCATCCCAAAGCGCATCTTTTGTGAACTCATACGAGCAGAAAGGAGTCACAAAATCTGACATCTCTCTAGTGTTGGGATTCAAGGGCACCTGCCAGTAGTGCTTGGCCAGATCTATAGTAGCTTCTGTAAGGTTTCATCTTTCCTAGGCATGGGGTGGGCATCTGACTCTGTAACTATTTAGTCTTCTGTATTCCACACAGAAGTTGTTGCTGCCATCCTCCTTTGGTACAAGCACCACTGGGGAGGCCCAGGGACTCCTGGATTACTCCCAATTCCAACATCTCCTGTATCTCCTCCCTCAGATTCTGTCTGACTTGCTCAGGCACCCTGGAAGGGGCCTGCTTGATAGGACTTTGGGTCCCTGTATCCACATGGTGCTGCACCAGGTGGGTGCACCCTGGTTTCCCAATGAACATGTCCCCAGTCTCCTGTAATACTGCTCAGATTTCTCGAACCTGGGTAGGGGATAGCAGCTGGGACATTGCTACTCCTTCCACTGAGATCATCAGTCACCATATCCCCCCCAGACTCCTCCTACTATCCACTGCAAATACTCAGCACAAGGGCCTTCCTATCATGGTAAGGCTTCATCATGTTAACATGGTACAGTTTGTGCCCCTGCCTAGCAGTTATACGATGTAGTTAATGTCACTGACCTTCCTTACCCACTTCAGAGGGTCCCTCAAAAGCTGCTTGCAGCTTATTATGTCTGACAGGAATGAGCACCATCACCTGGTGTCCCACAGCATACTCTCTGTCTTAAGCATTCCTGTCATACCAGACCTTTCTCTGCTGTTGCGCTCCTTCCAGGTTCTGCTGGGCCAAGCCCATGACCTCCCTAAGCCTTGTCCTGAGGTTTAGGACATATTTCACAACATACAAATTTAAAGGTCCCCTCACCCTGTGCCCATACATCAACTCAAATGGTGAAAAACCTGTGGATTCTTGGGGTACCTATCTGTAAGAAAACAGATGGATCAAATATTTGTCCCAGTCTCTCTCAAACTGGTCTGCAAATGCCCATTCCATGGTCTTTAGTGTAGAGTTTAACCTGTCCACAACACCATTAGTTTGGGAATGGTAGGGGGAGATTTTTAGCTGCTTCACCCCACATTGCTCCCACAGACAAGCCAGCAGGTCTGACATGAAATTGTCATCTCTGTCAGTGAGTATTTCTCTAGGGAAACCTACCCTACTGAAAATGTCTAACAAAGCGTTTGCCACCTTTTCTGCCTCAATGGAGGACATACCACTGCCACAGGGTATCTTGTAGCATAATCTACTACCACCAGGATATACATCTTCATTGTGGGGCTTGGGGTACTCAGAGGCCCCACAATATCCATAGCTACTCTATAAAATGGCTCCTCAATCACAGGCAAAAGCATCAAAGGGAGCTTCATCCTTGTCTCCTGCCTTGCCTAGATTTTGGCACTGCTCACAGGTTCTGCAGTACCCACCTACATCCCTGGCAATCCCAGGCAATAAAAGTTCTGCATAATACATCTTTTGGTATGCTTTATGCTCATATGACCTGCAAAAGGAATGTCATGGGCTATGGCTAGAAGTGCCAGGTGGTAGACTGTGGGCACCACCAACTGCTGTATTACCTCTCCTTCTAGCCCTCCCTCAGGGGTCCACACTCTATACAGTAACCCTTTGTTCCAGTATACAGACTTCCCTTTTCCTTGAGAATCCCTAGCTACCTCCCTCAAGCCTTGTAATGTAGGGTCTGAGAGCTGAGCCTGCCTCAACTTTTCCCAACTCCTCTTCCTCAGGAAGTCTGGTATCTTCTGACATGGTACCTCACTGTTAGCCTGGGTACTACCACTCACCTCTGTTCTTGCAGTCACTCTGTCCAGGGTAACATCAGCACCTACCAAGCACCAAAGAGGAACGAACCAGCAGAAGCATTCTGTAATTTGATTAAAACAAATATACACTCAAAACAAGAAAAGCTTTCAGTTTACCCCTTCCTCGGTGCTTTTCATCTACATTTTGAATCACTTCAGTTAAAATACCCTAATAGCATGTATCATGTCACACAACTTGGATTTTGTTCGGACAGTGTTTACTACAGTGAGATTCTGTTTCTGTATGAACATCAGTACCTACCAGCAGCTGTGGCTTATCTTTAGGATCACTGCTACAGGGTAGCTCCCTCCCTAAATTAGCCACATCACCAGTCCTTGCTTCAGGGATGCGGTCTATCTGGGTCTCCTCCATGCTACCAGACCCACATGCCTGCCTCCAAGCCAGACTGCATGTAACTATATGCATACAAGGTACTGTATTATCAAAACCATTTCCTAGCAAGACATCTGCAAGGATATCCTCAAACACACCTACTTGCTTGCTTCCTTCCTTTTTCACCCTCCCAGTCGAGGTGAACCTTGGCCAAAGGTATTTGGAATGGGATCCCTCCTAAAGCTCTGTCTGGAGCGGACTGCCCAAACAAGTACTGCTCCTGTTTAACCACCGCAGGCTTCATAATGGTTATATCAGATGCTGTGTCTCTCTTAGCAGTGGCCTGTTTTTCATCCACTAATATAGGATATAAATTCTGATGATAGTTTAGTACCCCTGTTATCTCCAGAAAACTTACCACTGGCATACTATTATTCCTACTTGCTGGCTCCCCACCTTACTTCTGTGGACATCTGTGTGATACATGGCCCCACTTGTTACATTTAAAACCTGTAACCCTTGACCCTGGCTGTGTACCTGAACTAGTGGCTGCCCATGTTACTGGTGGACTCTGTTGGGCTGGTTTAGGCTGCCCAAGATGGGTTTCCTTTTATCCATGTGCAGCACTGGGTATTCCCTTTTTGGGCAGTGATGCCCTGCTTGCCAAGTAGAGATCCCCTTTTTTCCCCAGCTCATCTGCAGAGTTACACTCCTGGTCTGCCAACCAGATTCTCATGTCCTCACGAAAAGTGCTAAGGGCTGGTTCCCTCACCAAAAAGTCTGTCAGCCCTTCAAATTTGGTGACCTGACACCCACTTGCCCACCTATGAAAATAAGTGCCGCCCTGCTTGCTAAGTAGAGATCCCCTTTTTTCCCCAGCTCATCTGCAGAGTTACACTCCTGGTCCGCCAACCAGATTCTCATGTCGTCAGGCAAAGTGCTAAGGGCTTGTTCCCTCACCAAAAGGTCTGCCAGCCCTTCAAAAGTGGTGACCTGACACCAAACTCACCCACCTATGAAAATAAGTGCGTAATTCAGCAATATAATCACATACACTTTCATCTGCCTTGCATCTGTTCTCACAAAACATTTTTCTGTTCGGGTTTTAACTTAAAGCACTCTAATAAGCATTGTTTGACTTTATCATAATTTAGAATGACAGTGTTGCGAGGAAAAACAACCAAAATGTAACGATACTGTGCTATCTTCTCACGCAACTAATGAGGAAACACAGTATATGACGACCACAGCAGACGTTTATTGAAAACAATCAAACATAAAACTGCATAATACAAAAATGACACACGAGTTTAGCGCTTTCACCTATCAATTATAGGCTTCTTCAGAACTTGAGTTCTGAAGGAGCCTATAATTGATAGGTGAAAGCGCTAAACTCGTGTGTCATTTTTGTATTATGCAGTTTTATGTTTGATTGTTTTCAATAAACGTCTGCTGTGGTCGTCATATACTGTGTTTCCTCATTAGTTGCGTGAGAAGATAGCACAGTATCGTTACATTTATCATAATTTAAGCATTCCATGTCATACAATTTAGAAACAGCAGTTACAGCTTTACCGTGGAATAAGGGGGTCAGGAACTGTACCTAGAGCCCTTGATCAGCATAATACTGTTTATATACTCTTTCAAATATATGAATAAGACTATCAAAATTGTCACCCTCTGTAAACTGTGGAAGAAATGTACTGACTTTTATTGCTTCTGGGGTTCAGTAATTCCCTTCCCCATTACCTCCATGACCCTGATGAAGAATCAGCAACTCCCTCTCACGTTAATCCTGCTTCTCAATTTCTTTGTCCTCCAAACACCACAGTCTGTCATTTTCTTTGACCTCCTAATGCTGCAGTATCCCTGCTGATTCTAATTCCAAATGTCTGACCTCCAGTTCAAGTCTCTTTAACTCCAGATGGACTTTTAAGTCCTCTTAGGAAAAGGTGAACTGTCCTGTTTCTGAGGGCTGCAAATTCCCATCAGCAGACTGGTTATCCTCCTAGTTGCTGGTCTGTGCTGCAGCTAAGGCTTAAAACATTTCCTCTTTAGTCAAGTTGGCATCCACCAGTCCTTTGGCTTCCCACACCTTGTCCAACTGGTTCTTTGTCAGCTTGCTGTAATCTTCTGCTGACATCTTTTCCTGCTTTCCCCTGACTAAAGTAAACTAACCAAAAAGGCAAAGTTCAGAGGACAAAACCATCACCATAACAGGTACAAGCATGCAAAATCTGGAGTTAATGCTACTCAATGCTAGAAGTCTAAACCTCAAAATGCACTCTCTCGAGGCACTCCTAAAAATGGAGAACATCGATATCTGTGCAGTAAGTGAGACCTGGTTCAAGGCTCCAGAGAGCACCCCTGCAATACCAGGCTATAACTCTTACCACACTTTTCGGCCACCAAGCCAAGATTGAAACACTAAAGGTGGAGGAGTGTCCATATTCACCAAGGATATTTACACCACCAGGTTAGTTGCCCAACACAGTGCGTCTGAAATTCTCCAGGTGCAACTAACTAGGTAAGACTGCAATCCAAATTGTAGCTTGCTACAGATCCCTCACCATGCCCCAAGATTCTCACTACACCTTTCTAAACATACTGGAAAATATTAATATACAACCAAACACCCTAATACTGGGTGATTTCAACTATCCTGCCATTAACTGGGAAAACTTGTGTACCAACACCTTTGCCCAACAGTTCTTGAAATTCATAAATTCCAATGCCCTGGATCAACTAATCCATAGTCCCACCAGGGGTTCCAATATCCTAGACCTGGTCATTACCAACATGGGAAATCAGTGCTCCACACCTATGGTCACCCCCTCGTTGGTCATATCAGACCATAAGCTAATCACCCTTAACATCAACATCCCACCCCCCCAGTAAGGAAACCTCCATAAAAAACTTCTCCAAAGCCAACTTCATGCTACTCAAGTCAGAAGTTACAAACTTCATGACACCCATGCAGATGGGAACTGAAAGTTCACTGCTGAGTCCTACACTAAGGCACTGCACAAGCACATCCACTCATGCATGAATCGTGCCATCCCAAATAGAACCAAGATGCTCTCCTCCAAAAAAAGGAAAACAATCTGGTGGTCCCCTGCCATAAACAAACTTTACAACAAAAGGAAGAAACTGTTGCAGGAAAGAGGAAAATCCCAGGATGCAAAAAACTCTTTTACCAGCCTCAGTAAGAAGCTGAGATCCCTCATAAAATCCTCCAAAGCTAGTTACGAAAATAAAATTGCCAAAGATTCCAAAGACAACCACAAGGCATTCTATAACTATGTCAAGAATCTAAATGGCAATGCTCAGATCTGCTCTGAGCTACAACAGAATGGCATTAAATATACTGATTGCAAGGATATTGCCAATATCCTGGCAGATCGATTCAGTGTCAACTTCACCCCCCAAATGGCCCATCTCAATACCAGAAGATTGCCAAATTCCTTGTTAACGGCCACACAGGTAAAAAATGCACTCTCCAAAGCTAAGAATACAGCATCCATGGAACCAGATGACATCCCGGGCTGTGTACTACATGAACTACAAAATGAACTGGCACCTCACCTAAGTGTCATGTTTAATCATACCCTCACCTCAGGCTTCGTGCTCACTAAATGGCGCACAGCTGCAGTTATCCCACTCCACAAGGGGGCATCCACCTTGGATCGTGGGAACTACTGCCCCATCAGTCTGACGAGCCTGATCTGCAAGGCCATGGAACATATTATCATGGAACTTTATAAACAAAGACATTGGCAACCTTAAAACGCTGGACCCCACCTAGTTTGGGTTCATGAAGGGCCGATCTTGTCTCCTGAGCATGATTGACTTCTTCAAATCAGTCTCCAGGGCCATGGACGAGGGTAAGGCAGTCTACACAGCATATCTGGACCTCGCCAAGGCCTTTGACACCATCCTCCACTCTGGAATCATAGATAAACTTACTAAGCTGGGCATTAATCCCTACATCACTCGATGGGTTGCCAACTGGCTTACTGACAGAACCTACACTGTAAAAGTAGCTGACTCCAAATCCAGCTCCAGACAAGTGAAGTACCTCTGGGTTCAGTCCTGGGACCTCTCTTATTTGGCATCTACTTCTCTAAAGTACAGGCCAACACTAAGGGACTCTGGCTAACAAAGTTCGCAGATGACTGCAAACTGGGAGCCATTATTGAATCCCCAAATGATGTCAATACTCTACAAAAAGGCATTACAGAAACAGATGCTTTGTGACAGAGCCATGGGCTCAAGCTCAATGCCAAGAAATGTATAGTCATCCCCTTTGGGAAAAAAATTGTACCTGTGAATTACCACATAGGTGGCAGTACACTAAACACCGAAAGTGGGATAAGAGACTTAGGGAGGTGGACAGTGGTCTCACCTTCAATAACCACATCGCCTCAACAGTCAGGAAATCCTTCTATGTGGCACACCTCATCACTAAGGGCTTTTCATCCAGAATAAAGGAGATCATTGTCCCACTGTACTCATCCCTCATTAGACCCATTATAGAATGCAATGCCCCATTTGGTATGTACCTCTCAAGACAACTGCAACAACTGGAAAGGCCACAGAAATACCTCACTAAAAGAATCACAGGCATAAAGCAGATGCCCTATGCTGACCGCCTTAAAAAACTCCAGCTATACCCTGTCGCATATCATCTACTTCGAGGCGATCTCTGCTTAACATACAAGGCCATGTAAAACCCAGAGCTGTTGGACATGCTACACTTAAAGAAATCCCAATCCCTCAGAACAACACGCTCCAGGGATCTAAACCTTGTCATCACAATAAACAAAACATGCTGGAAGGATATGTTCCTGACCCAGAAACTCCCCAGACTCTGGAATAGACTGCCCATACATGTCAAGCAGAGCACCTCTTTGGCCCTCTTCAAAAGGAACCTTGATGATTGGATGGGAGAAAGGAAATTCACCCCATGGATCACGTCAGTCACCCTGCTAGACAGGGGTCCATGGAAGTAAATAGTGTGGGACAAAATAGCCAGGGAATTGTTATGGCTAGGCTTGTATAAGCCCTAGGGCCGATAGCCTAGTACCAACCTATGAAAAAAAAAAAAAAACTGTTGTGAAAATGAAACTCTATTTACCTTGTGGCTGCTGAGAGCAAACACACATTTCATGACAAGTGCTCACTTAGAACAAGAAGAGATGCACACTTTTTTCCAGATGTAGCTCTCTGCATCAAGCACAATTTCCCTTAAGAGCCCACAGGGACTGCACTCAATCTGGGGGCTAGATTTCCCTCTCTGTCTCTCTGGGCCCCCAATAAGACTCCCCACTGGCACAGCTGTAAAGTTGAATCCTCAGCCAAGTCCTCCACCACTCTCTATGTGAAACCAGTGCTCTGTGTTCCTGCTCCAAGTAGCTGAGACACACACACACTCTCTCTCTCACTCTATGTTTGAGATTTGATTTTCACACACACAAACACACCTGGGAAAGGCTGACACAGATTTACTAGCTCTGCCCCTCTGCCCAGACTATAAGGTAGTTATGCAAGCAGACACTCCAAAGCCAGCTACTCTAAGGCTCTTACAAGGGTACCCAATTATACTGACTGAAATTAATACCAATACTAATGGTAGTGTTTGACTAATGGGGTCTATAGCACGTTGTCGAACTCTTAAAAGTTCGAACATCATATGGTTGACACTATATGATCGAACTTTTAAAAGTTTGAACATTTCATTGGAGATCTCCGTACAGTGTGGAATGGGAAGATTTTCCTTTTCTGCACTGTAGTGCAATCTCAGAGTTGGTATATTTAAAGAGGGGAGGTGTGGGGTGCAAGGGGGCTTGCCCCCCCCTACTTAAACCATTCAGGTAGGTTTTTTTCTTTGGTTTATTTTTTTTATTACATTTTCAAACTTTTAAAAGTTCGATTATATGGTGTCGACCATATGACGTTCGAACCTTTAAAAGTTTGATTATGTAATATAGATGCGACCAATGCAGTAAGGCTTTCAGGAGCAAGCCACAGTGTCACCAAATAAATATAAATACTCTCAAAGGTTAAAATATTCTCTAAAGGACCAGCCGCAATGAGAAGCTTAAATATATTTAATAATAAATAATAAAAGAACATGAAAGTATGAAATATCTATTTACAGTAAACACCAGAGTTTCAATCACAGGAAATATTAAACTAGCACAGATGAATCGATTCACACAGATACAGAAAAACAGTACCTAACCAATCTCAATATATTTTTCTTGACTGATCTATAGAATTACTATCCCCTGGTCACTTACTAAAGCAAAGCAAGATGAAGTAGGTGAGTGATGATCTTGTCAGGTTTCAAAAACAGAGTGCTGTGAGACTTCTGTCTCATCTGGTATTAAAACATCATTTTAGTCCTGGATTACAGAATGACATCACATATATCTGGTCATCTGACTCGGTTCCCATACTACCTTGTTTCCTAGCAACTGAACCAGAATCTAGCACGTGTGTCAGTATACACATGTGTAGACCTTTGCTAAGATCTTTTTCAGCTTCTAGAAGTCATAAAACAATTTCAAACTTCCACCCTTCCAGAGTAGCAATTAGTTCACCCCCAAGGACAATATAGAAAGCTTCCTAGTACAGACTTTTTGTCTCTGGCTGCATCGAGACCTGTGAGATACAATCCTTATGGCTTAAATCAAGTAATTTAATTTCAGGATATTTTTTTTTAAAGTTAGCTGGGGCTGAGCTTAACCTCCTCTTTTCCAGTCTCATCTGTTGCAATATTAATTTCAATAGTTATAATATAGAGTCTGACATACAAGTGCATTTCTTTTTTCTGTCCAGCAGGACCCACTGTTGGTATATATTTTTACACAAGCAGCTTTACAAATACATTTTCAACACAAGCACCTGTACAAATCAGTTTGATATACAAATGACAAATAATTCTTTACAAAACTCCAGCTAGCTATTCTGGCATGTTACACATCCACTGCCCTGCTTCTCCTAGCATAGCTGGCAATACATTATCACAAGGGTAAAGACCTTTTAGACCATTTTGATTTTAAAGACCCTTTAGACCCCGTTTCGATTTTAAACCATGATTACAAAATGTTTGTCAGAATGGCAAAGATGTTGTCAACATTGATAGATATGGATCAATGTGGTTTTATGGATGGGAGGCAAAGATTTGACAACATTAATAGAACAGTGATGATCCAGAGGGAAGCAGCATGTAAGAAAGTATGACTTTTGTTGGTGAGTCTTAGTTCAGAGAAAGCATTTGATAGTTAGCTGGCATTTTATGAGTATGGCAACAGAAACATTTGCATTCCCTTGATAGGATTAGAACAGTATGGCTAATTAGGGGAATATATGAATGGTCAGAGGAAATAATTAAGGTGGATGGGATCCTTTCTGACAAGGTGTGTTTGAACAGAGAAACCAGGCAGAGGTGTCCTCTTTCCTCTTCATTATTTGCAATATATTGTGAGCCATTGGCAAAGAAAATAATAAACTCACAAATTTGATGATATAACTGGTATGGTAATTGAGAAAAGTTAATTTTATTTGCAGACAGTATTATATTGTACTGGATAAATCCACAAAAATACATTTTTGGCGTTGTGGAGCATTTTCAGACAGTTGCAAGTCTTTCATGATGATAAAATAATGAAGAAAAAACAGGGCCTATAGTGGTAAACTGTGTACCCACACAAATTGCTTCAGTAATACCCATATTTATGGGGACATGACAAGATGAAGTAAATGATTTAGGTGTATGGATTAAAAAGGATTCTGTTATGGTAGCTAAGGATATAGGGGAAGGGACCAAACAAAAGATTAATACAAAAACTGAGAAACTGGAAGCTCTTGATATTGGATAGTACGATATTAGCAGTGAAAATAGTTTATCTTTTCAGATTTATGTACAGGTCAGGAACATTTTTATCAACACGTGGAGAAATTGTTGCCAGTAGTTAATAGAGGGTTGAAGGAATTTATTTGGGAGGGGACGACAACAAGAGTTAACTGGAATATATTGATTCTTCCTATAGAACAAAGTGTTTTAGGATTACCTAATTTGAATGGATATTTTAGTGCTACACAGTTAAGGCTTGAGTTTATAGGTCAGTGTGGAAAGGCATAATGATGAAGTGAGGGGTTAAGAAGTAAGGGGAGAGTAGGCTTTTGGATACAAGTCCTTAGGAAGAGGAACAGCAGCAACCATACATATAAAGTAGCAAACATATTCTAAGAACTAAGCCAGCATGTGAGCAGAGAAAGTACATTTTGCCAAAAGGGATGACTGCAAGTCGGATATATGAAATATGGAAGAGGAGGCTAGAATTTACTGGAGAATAATAGAAAACTGTATTGGGGGAATTAATTTGAGAGGGAAAGGTAATAGAATGGGTTGAGGCTAAGGAGGAGTTTGTATTATAAATTAAACACTGCCTTCCCTAACATGCATTAATTTCAGACGATAGGCAAAGAGAAGGGAATAGGATAATAGGATGGTTGAGTGCAAAGTGAAAGACGAGCACTGGCCTAGTTTTTCTTCAAGTCTGGAATAGAAGCTGCTGTTAAAATGGGATAATTAGTAGGTCATATGAAATATTGGTTAATAACTATAAGAATCAACATTAGGAGGTTAGAAAAGATAAGGAAGAGAGACTAAAAAGGCAATTTACAAAGAAAAAAATGGGAGGGCATCTGTTTGGCTCCTAAAATATGCAACAAAGTCCAGAAAGTTTAGGACTTTTGCTTAGAAGTGTTTGCATAGGTATTTTATACCCCAAGCAGACTTCAGATAATTTTTCTTCAGGTGGATAGCAAATGCTGGAGGTATGATAGGAAAGACAGAGGTAACTGGGAACATGTATTTTTGGGACTGTAATGAGTTGGCAGTTTTTAAGAGTCCATACAGAGTAGTCTCCCAGAAATGTTAGGAGAGTAAATGGCTATAACTAAGGGAATGGGAATGAGTCTTCTGAGTTGGGACACAGACTTTAAATTGCCCAGACATCCTAAGGCCTTAAAAAGTGTAATGCTATTGGCTTCCAAAAAAGGCAATTCTTAGAAAATGGAAATCAAAATATAAATCAACCATAACTGAAATACTGAATATTGTAAAAGAGAGAAAATATCTAGAGGTGGGAATCTTTAGAAAAGAGAAGGAGCAAATTAAATAGAAGTAAGCAAACTGTGTGGGGACAACATATGAAGCACAATGTTCAGGAGTGAAGTTTAAGGGAAGATATTAATTGAGCAAGTTATTGTATGTGATGCTGAAGAGTGCAACAATTGTTAAAAAGATGAAAAGACTATACATAATGTATAATGCATGTAAACTAGTGTGTTACTATGTTTTTTTCTATTAATGTGTGTTTCTATGTCTTAACTGAGCATTTAATAAAGGTGTTTAAAAATGAAGGAAAAGTAATTGTGTTTGAGGTCTTGTAGACAATATTATAGGGACTACAGCTTAATATTTCAAGTAAAAAAATATGTATACATAATGAATAAACATATGAAATAAATAAAAGTGACAAATTAGCAGTAGGATGTATGGGATATTAGTGGATTATTGTATATA
This sequence comes from Protopterus annectens, assembly GCF_019279795.1. Lineage (NCBI taxonomy): Eukaryota > Metazoa > Chordata > Ceratodontiformes > Protopteridae > Protopterus > Protopterus annectens. Next base: position 728,725,988 of record NC_056748.1, read on the forward strand.
AAAAAGGCCATTTTTAATTATGTTCATAATCTCAAAAACACAGTGGAACAATCAGATGAGTTTATTGTGAACAATGTTACCTACACTGTTGCGACCAGCCTCATATGCAAAGGCATGGAAAGACTTATCATGGAACTCACCAATAAGGACAGGGGGAACCTCCAAACAGTCGATATGTCTCAGTTTGGATTTGCCAAGAATAGATCATGGTTGCTCAACCTGATGGACTTTTTTGAAAAGGTATTCATAGCAATGGCTGAAGGTAAAATGGGTACTTGTTGCATACCTCAACCTGGCCAAAGCATTTGACACAGTTCCCCCACTCAGGCATACTAGAAAAGCTAAATAAACTGGGAATGCACCCCAATGTCACCCACTGGATTGCCAGCTGGCATAGATATAGGAACCATTGGAGTCCCCCATGTTTCTGTGCTAGGATCTGTCCTTTTTAGCATCTACTTCTCTGAAGCAAAAGCCAGTACCAAAGGGCCCTGTGACTAAGTTTGCAGATGACTGCCAGCCGGGTGCACTCACTGAATTCCCAAATGACTTGGACATTCTGCAGGAGATTTTGTCCCAAATAACTGCTGCCAACATCATGGATTGAAATTAAGTACTAAGAAATGTATTGTGTATCCTTTGGGAAATCTACTCCAAGGAACTACTACACTGACAGTACACCCTTATGAATTAAGCCAGTTCAGGATTTTGGAGCTTATGTGGGCAGTAACCTGCTGTAACTTTCAACCAATGTGTCCACTGTTATATGAAAGTCCTTCTCTATTTCACAGCTTATAAACAAAGGGATTGTAACTGGATCTATGTATGCCATGGTCCCCATTAGTCAGCCCTCATTAGAACAATCATTGAGTATTCTGCTCTCTTTCACATGCATTTATACAGACACATGCATCAACTGGAATGCCCACAGAGATGCCTTACTAAAACCATATAGCACCTAAACAATATGTCCTTGATTTTTAAAAGATGACCAGTGTCTGGCACACACATCTGACCCAATACTGATGGATTTTGCTATACAACAGCAAGTCAAACTGTAACAGAAATGTTCAGTCTTTGGATCTGAACCTCTTCTGCAACATCAACAGAATAGTTTGGAGGGGCAAGTATATCTCGCATAGGGCACTGCTGCTCTGGAACAGACTCACCATCCAAGTAAAGCAAAGCTTATCCCCGTCCATATTCAAACACAACTTGGATCTTTGGATGGGAAATGGAAAAATGATCCCAGTACTAATAATGGACAGATGCAACTCCTGAATGATTTATCTCATGAATGGGTCTTCTCAAATTACCTATGGTATGATCCCAGTTATTCATTATAAGTGCAATACAAAATTATTGACCATGGGATGGGTAAGACCAATCTAACACGAAATGGGATATGTTAGTTCAGACATAAACAGGGAAATTTACTTGGCTTAAAATGACCTGCAAAGGCAAGTAGTCTAGTACTTGTCTGTGAACTTGTGAAAAAAAGCCCTACAGACTCCTTCAAGAACAAATACTTTGAAAAGGCAGGTGGCATATGAAAGTAATAAAATAAAGGAGAACAGGGTATACAGTACCCCCAGAGATCTGAAACAGATTGTGTATTATTTTCTTTTTCGGCTACACTAAAGTTAGTCTAAAATGCATGCTTCTGAGAGTTATTTTTATTTGACTAAAAGAATGACCGTTTTAGTTTATGAGAAGTAGTTTATGAGGAACAACCAATGAATGTCTTTAAATACTATAAATGTTCTACTTTAGCACCTTGAATATTTGACATGTTACCTAGTGGATGTAGGGTCTTTTCTGATAAGACTAGAGGCCTACCAAAACTACAAATACTGTTGGTGACTTGATAGAAACAAGCAAAGAAGGTAATCTCTTTTTGTGTCTGTGTAGTTGCTTAAAGTGATAAAGCTGCTTTCTGTTTGACCGGTTTAATTTTGTTTTCTGTTTTGAGAAATCTGTTTGGCTTGGAGTTTTTGTTCTATGTGGCAGATAGACACTTAAATTACTCTGTCTGCACATTTTACATATTTTTTTTCCATTTGTTAATTTGTTTTTTGATAAAACTCAAGATTTGCAATAACTTTAAGCATTGTTGGTGACTTCCTGCTGATGATTTTTCCCATCTACACTAACCCCTCCTTGATCTACTTTTTAATCTGCCCGGGCTTACTATAACTTGATCTTTGTAAGCTCCTCCCTTTCTACACTGCTATTGATATTCTGAATTATTTATTTGCTTTTCCTTGTTCTTATTTTGAAAAAAAAGTGCATTTTGCCTCTCCTTGTCTGTTCAACTGATTTCCTTGTTCCTGGAGGATAAAGTAGTATATTTTCACACTCTAACAAACTATTTTCTGTGTTTTTACATCAGTTACATCAGGAGGATTGAAGATGTTTCATATAGTGGCAGTTGGTGGTAGCCTGGTCTGTATAGGTTGGGGAAACGCACTAAAGATTTTTTTGTATGTAGTTGTTTTATTGGCCAGAGGGCTTATTAATCAGCTTATCTTGTTTTTAGTGCCTTTATAAATCATGCACAATTGAGTGACTCTTGGCTCATTTGCACAAAGCAAAGTACTTTTATTGAATAACTACATTTTTATAAGCTGTTTAAGGTACACTGCTGTTGATGTCTTGAATTCCTTATTGCCTTTTCTTGTGTCTTTCCTTAAGTTTGTTTGTGGTACCATTACACATTGAATACTCTTGTTCACTGTACTTTTACATTAGGAGGACTGGGATTATTCATGTAGTGGCAGTAGGTGTTTGCAGGGTCTGTGACAACTGATTGAATAGTAAAAAGATCAAATGGCTGTAAGAAAGAAAATGCCATTCATAGAAATTCAATTTCTGAGGTCACAGTACAGTGAAAATTGGAAACATTGCCCTTACTTCACTGTAGCGATATATCGGAGTTGGTATATATATATATATATATATATTTAGCAGGGGTGTGTATGTGGGGGGTGCAGTCCCCCACAAAATGGATTTCTATGAATGGCATTTTCGTTCTTACAGCCGTTTGATCTTTTTACTATTCGAACTGTTGTCATAGATCCATGTTTGCATGCCTATCTGACTTGGGAAGCACACAAAAGGGCTGTAAGTGTAGTTGTTTTATTGGCCAGAGGGCTTAGTAGTTAGTTTTCTGTATTTACAGTGCTCGTATAAATTTGGCACATTTGCATGGAGCTGGTGTCCATGCCAGAGCCCTGTACAGACGCAAGCATCTAGAAGCAAATTTTCCCATTAGAACTGCTCATAAAGTGGTACCTTGTAAAGCAGTAAATATAGAGCAAAAACCTTGCACACTGACAAACTTAGAGCAGCTAGTTGTGCATCGAGTGGCAATACTGTTATATTTAGTACTTTATAGCCTAGTCCGCCTCCAACCCACTCCCAGAAAGCACCCTTAATAGCCTGCATTTAACACTCCCTTGTAGCTCACCAATTAGGGGAGCAGGCAGCATGGATATGCAGTTTCCAAATGTCTCAGTAGATAGCCTGGTGGGCATGGGTATCTTGAGACAATGTAGCACTTGTCTCATGTTTACTGACAACCACTTAATTCTTATAGTAACAGACACAGTATGCAAGAGATGTACAGAAACAGTGTCACTGGAGGCAAAACTCTCACATGGAAATACAAATTAGGCTGTCAAAATCACATGCAGCACTCCCCACGCATAGCATACAACACTCACATAGACCAACATATGCTAAGGCACTTAAATTCAATCTTCCTAGAACACCCATCAGCAGAGATTATCCTCATTAAACCCAAAAGCATGCAGCAAAAGCTACACCTAACAGCATACATACAGCCTCAATCAGTGGAGCCCCAAATATAAAGCCCATAAGACCAGTAAACACACTTCCCAGGATTCTAGTCATAGGGGGACTCCATTATAAGACACAGTGATGTCCCTCTAACCAGGCTGAACAAAGAGAAGATAGATAAGTTAATTGCCTGTCTGGAACCAGGATTCACCAAATTATACACCACAGGTACCAGTATGATTCCGTAACCTGAGACGTACCTCCCTAGACTATATAAAGAGAAACATTATAGAACTCTCTGTGTGTCTTAGACTGGTATGAGCCTAGCACTGAACAGCATATTACCTTCACCAAGGATGATGCCACAGTACCAACAAAATACGATTGATTTTAAAAACTGAATTAGTTTCTGGTGTCATTCTAAGAGGATCCTGTATTTGTCAGCATGGGACGACATGGTTAACAAACCATGTTTACTTTGCCAAGGGTGGTCTGTGCCTCTCTCCTCTAGGCTTTTGAATACTGGCTAAAATGTTATTTTCCCCCATTGAGTCTTTTTCAGGCAATGCCAAATTTGCAATCCTACCAACAGAGCCTCAAGGTGTTACTGCTTAATGCCAGGAGCCTAAACAAAAGGTGAACTCCCTCCAAGTCCTTTCACACTGGAGAATTTAGACATCTGTGCAATTATTGAGATATGGTTAAAAGTTGTAGAGAGTATCCTGGTAGTGCAAAGTTTCAGTACCTTCCACACTTTGACTAGTAGCTGCACAGACGGGGACTAATAGTGGAGGTATCTCGATATTCATCAGTAACAAGCATGCCTGTAGGTTGGTTAAACACCACGTGCAGGTCACCATAGATAAAATTGTGTACCATATCATAGCAAGCTAAAGCTCACCCTCTATATCCCATGTAGCTCAGAGCGCGTACTTAAACAGGTTGGATGGTGAGTGTTTCCAGCAGAACATCTTAGTTATGGGGGACTTAGACTGGGAATCCTACACAGCCCCAAATTTGCAGGCACAGCGATTCCTGGATTTAACACCCTTAACCAGTTAGTACATACACTCACTAGAGGTTCCAACATACTGGACCTCGTACTCACAAATATAGAAGAATGCTGTACTACCCCCAATGTCACATCCTCCTTGGTAAGGTCTGACCATAAAGGTCTCTCTTTCAAAATCAAAAGCAACTCAGTAACCCCAGTAAAAGTTAGGAACTGTTTCCAAGGCAAAGTACCTTTTATTAAGTGACAGTTTATCAAAATTCAGTGCCCTCTGAATCCAGAGAACACAGAAGCATATGCAGAATATTTAAGAGAAACTCTGTCAAACCACTTCAGTGGCTGCATAGTGGCTGCTGTAGCTAACTGAAGTAAGCCCAAAACTAACTCCAGAAACAAACCACTCTGGTGGCATCCCAGATTAAACAGGTTTTACAACAGAAGGGAAAAAAATCGTGGCTAAAATCAGGAAGTGTAACTCTCTTAAAGATAAGAACACTCTCACCAAAATAGGCAGCTAATAGGGGTAATTTAGTCCAACAAAGTCAATTCTGAGGTCAAAAATAGCCTCCAAAACAAAAGACAACCATAGGGCCACCTTTAGCTACATCAGAAACTTCAAAGGCATCACATATCAGTATGCTGAACTGCTGGTTAATGTTGCCATATTCACGGAGTCAGGAGATCTAATGAATTTTCTGACTAATTAATTTCCAACTTTAACTTCCACTCATCCACAGCCACCCCCCCCCAAGAAATACCTTGAAACATTAACCTCTCCAACTATAAATAGAGAGCATTTCCTGTCTGAGCTTACTAAGGCCAAGAACACAGCCTCAATGGGCACTGATAATATCCTGGAATGTCTCCTGAATAGTCTAAAATATGACCTATCAGGGTCATTGTACTTATTATTTTGAGTATAGTCTTAAAACAGGCTTTGTGTCATGAGAGTGGAGAACTGTAATGGTTATCCCGCTTCATAAGGATGGATCATCACAGATCCTGGAAACTACAGACCAATTAATCTGACTAGTCTTATATGTAAAGCCATAAAAAGAATTATGTAAATGATCAAGAAAGACATAGTAGACGTTCAGACACTGGATACACCCCAGTTTGGCTTTTTCAAAGGAAGGTCATGCTTACTGAACCTGGTTGGACTACTTTGAGAAGGTCACCGAGTCAATGGATGAGGGTACACCAGTGCATAATGCCTACCTTGACCTGGGTAAGGCATTTGATACAATACCCCACTTTGACATTGTTAACAAAGCTGTGGAATTAGGCATAAACCTGTATGTAACACCCTGGATAGCCAGCTGGCTCACAGATAGGATCCAGGAAGTTAGAATTGGTGAGACCACCTCCTCAAAGAGGTTAGCCACTAGTGGTGTCCCTGTAGGCTCTGAATTGGGCCCTCTCTGGCATCTACTTCTCAGAAGTCAAAGCTAATATCAAAGGATTTCTGGCTGTCCGAGTTTGCAGATGATTGCAAACTGGGAGCAGTCATAGAATCCATGTAAGACAGCAACATCTTGCAATGTAGTCTAACCCAGAAAAATGACTGGTGCCAAAGCCATGGCTTAAAACTCAATACCAAGAAATGCATTATAATACCTTGTGAGAAGTTGGCCACTCCATGAAACTACAACAACTATAAACCACCCCTAAGAGTTGATCTACTGGTCAGGGATCTGGAAACACATGTAGTCAGTAACCTGGACTTTGCCAACATGTACAGGGTAGTAAGGAGATACTATGTTGCTCAGCTTTATAAGTAAGTGCATGGCATCTAGATCTGGGGAAGTCCTTGTGCCAGTATATTCAGCCCTCATCATACCCATCATTGAATATAATGCCCCCTTTAGTATGTGCCTGACCAGACACATGTAGCAATTGGAACATCTACAAAGGTTCCTTACAAAAGGAATACAGGGCATAAACACAGTATCCTGGGTGGATCACCTCAAAGCCCAGTATCTATATTCTGTTTCCTATAGACTACTGAGAGGTGATTTATGCCTGGTATAGAAGTCATCCATAAACTCCACTCTGATGAACATTTTGCACAGCTACAAACAAAAAGCATCTGAACTACTAGATCTAAAGACCTAAATTTTGCATGCAACGTAAATAGGACATGTTGAAGAGAGAGATATGTATCTCGGAGAATTCCCTTTCTCTGGAACAAGCTCCACATCCATGTGAAACAAGGGTACTCTCTAACCCTATTTAAGCATAACTTGGACCACTGGATGGGAAATCAAAAATTCATCCCTAGTGTGGCACCCACGTTTCTGATGGACATCATGTTGTAACAAAGAATCGCCCCTCTATAAATATCTAAAACATACAACTTGTGGGACATAACTGGGTTGCATCGCTAGGCTTATAAAGGTTCTAGCCTAATATACACTTTGAACCGATGAACAGATCAGGAATAGGACCATATTTATGCCCTGACATATTTTCTTTAGAGGTAAATAGTTGTGTCTGTCATAGGGGCAGAGGGAGCATGCTGGGAGCAGATTGCAGTTAATGGGTGGTGTGTACGAAACTCCCCCAAAGCAGGAGCTTACAGTGCATGTGTTAGTTTTGCATTTTGATGGTGCAGTGTCAATATTAAGCATTTCTTCAGGAGGAAAACCATTTTTAGCCAAAACAGGCAAGTCTGCTGGACCTTTTTTGGTAACGTGTGTATATGTGGTGGTGGGGGGGTATGTACACTTTTTTTTTTAATTGTTTTATATAAAGGCCTGATGAAAGCTAATACTGCTGAACCAGTATAAATAAACTTTTAAGCTATTTGCATATAAATTAATTCTACGTTACTGTAAATTCAAGAAGCACTCTTTTCGACAACAGTGCTTCCATATAAGTCTATATAAAGTTTTAATAATTTCCATGGGCAAACATGTAGCTGGAATGCAGTAGAATGGTAATTGTTATATATAAGTTGCATAATTAATTGTTTTTATCCTGCCCATTTTTGCCTTCTTTTCCTGTGAGCTACCTGATACTCAAACTGAAAGTACTTTTTATAGCTTGTAAAGAGCAGAGGTAGGTCATTGTATGCTAAAATGCAATGCAACTTCACACTGCATGTGGATATGACCTACAGTGTGTTCCATCTGAAAACAGGAATATGAGGGTAGAGGTTAATGTAGGTGATACATTTATCAATTTTCTGTTTATAATAACTAATAGTAGACTGAGAAAATGAAACCTTTGCTGTTATGTGAAATCAGTGCTATCCTATTTTTGTCATTTCCCTGCTTTGAGTGTGACTTTTGTAGAATATGATATAAAAAACATCATGTCTCCTTAGCTGAGGCATAAAATGTTGTAGTTTTAATATTTAGCCTAAGCAAACTAGCATTAATGTATCACTTTACAAAACAACACAATAGTAAAGAAAAACAATCAGCATCCCCATTCCCCCAGTCTCTGTGTATCCTCTATTAGAAGTGAAACAAATATAGAGAAGAGGGAACACTGGAAACAAGTACAAACCATAGCCTTTTCAATCTTCTATGAGTCCTGTAAAGCACAAAACATGCGACAATTTAAACCAGTGGTTCTCAACCTTTGTGAGACTGCGGCCCGGTAAATTCTTTTTTTATAAGATGAGGGCCCTGTCCCAACAAATTTAATTGTAAATAACTTTCCAAAGCAGGAGGATGTCAACTTGTTGGTGAAACACTTCTCACATATACATTCCATACATTTATATATGCAAAGTATGTAATTTAATAAATATAAATTTATGAATCTCTCAATTCTAAACACTAGTTTCAACACTAATATTTTCACTGTAAAAATGCAGCAGTTTGACACAGCAATTATAAGTTCTTGAAAAAGTTAAACTTAGTTTCTCTTATTACAACTGAGTTTTTAAATGTTTTAGTTAGGCTAGTGAGACTTTTGTTACAGTTTTCTGTCCATTAGCTTAATAATAGGGGGTTACTGAGAAGATGGCCGAGTTGGCTGTGTTTGCAGTGTGAAGGCATGTGATGAGGCAGGTTAAGCTAGAATAGAAGTTTTAAGTTTGAGAGGTTATGCTTTGAGAAAAGATATACATTTAAAACTAAGTTCAGGCAAGAGGCATTTTGTGATAGACACACACACAAGACCATTGATGGGTATATTAATCTGAATCACTTTGCTATTATCTCTAATCCTCAGTTTTTTACTTTGATTTTCCTACTTTGATCATCTCCTATTACAACTATTAATAAAGGCTAAGGGAAATTTACTAAAAAGCTAACCAGTAGAACTGATATTTCATGCACAAGATACAAGAAACAGTATAAAAATGATTTTCAGTTAAACTCAGAGTTGTTATACTTATGCACAGCATAACACTTATTAAAAGTGCATTTAGAAATTGTTTTTTTTTATGGAAATTTCAACTGTTCACAGAATGTTTACATGATGAAAATTGGTTTTAACTAAAGTTTGAGATATTACAAAAAGGATAGTACCTGTAAAAAGTTAACCCCTATACTTAAGAAGATGTACAATTTCCATACTTTGTTTACATTTCATTTTATATTATATGACACATATTTAATTAAATGTTGTTACTCCTTTTTGAAGCTGTCATATCTCCAGGGAAAACTCATATTGGAGCTCAGAGTGTGGCAAATTTTCTTTTTACATGTTGGTAGATATGAGAGATAATCTGATATAATTTCTTTTTTCTGTCAGATTAGAAGTGTATATCACTTCATGTTAATGGGATTATTAGACTGTTTGATTACTTGGTATTCTGTATCTAAGCTTGAATCACCTATTTTTTTCCTTCTTTATTGGCCCGAACTTGGATATAACTCATGTTTTTCAATTATAAAAGACAGTATGTTTACAATAACTAAAATTAATAGAGATGTTACACAATTTATATATTATAAGATAACATTAAACTTATTTTCACCACAAATACTTTATATATACAAACAAAAGGAATGGACTTAACCATACTATCTTTAAACACCAATGGTTTAAATAATCCAAGGAAAAGATCAAATTTATTAAGATATATGAAATCAAATAAAGCACAAGTGGTATTTCTTCAAGAAACTCACTTTAAACTAAATGATAATTATATATGGAATCCTAATGAATACATAAAATTATCCCACTCTTCACATAAAAAAGACTAGAGGAACATTAATGTTATGGAGAAAAAATGCTACTATTCCTCAAATCATCTATAACTACGAAGACAAGGAAGGACTTTTAGCTATTGTAATATCTGGACACTAGCAAATGTATACTGGTTCCCAGGCATTGGGGCTGGGACAACTAGAAAATGTATAGATCTAATTACCAGAGCTTATAAGATAAACCTGATAGTAGGGGGGAGACTTCAACTGCATTTTGGATAATTCTGAGACCACAAACAAAAGAAGCTTTCGTATTAATCCCATAGGAAAGGCCCTTAAAAATGGTGTGAAAATTAATATCTAATTGATTCATACAGATACAAAAAGAGCAACTCATTATTATTCTCTCATCAAGATCATAGATGTGGTACTCAAAGAAGAATAGACAAAATATTTATATCTCAAGAGCTAAACACGAAAATAACAAATTTCTCTATAACTCCATATCCTTTTTCAGATCAGAACTCATTAATTCTTAAAATACAAACAGATTATAAGAAGTAAATTTTTATGACAAGAATATCAGCTTATATTGCAAGAATAAAACAATTCACACCTTGGTTAGATTCAGAAATACAGTTTTTTTAGATACAAATAATACTAAAGAATCAAGTATAGTAATCTTATGGGAAACCTCGAAAGCCTATTTGAATGGAAAAGCCCTTTCATGGTAAAGCAAAGGAATGGGAATCGGAATTACATAACATCCAAAAACAAATCATAGAGCTTAATATCAATGAACCTAAAAACACATCTAACAACAAAAAAAAAAATCGGTGAACTAAACAAAAAAAAAAATAATGAAATTCTAACTCATAAAACTAACATAGCAATAGAAAAAATAAAACTCAACCCATACGCTGTATCGCTCAAACACATACACAATCTAGCAATCTGAATTAAAAGAGACTCTATTGAAAACAATATCACAAATGTCATACATGAGGGGAAAATAAAAAAATAAAGTATCAGTGATATTCTTGATGCCTTTAAGTATCACTACACTGATCATTATAGAGATGACACACACCAAACTAGTCTATTAAATATAGATTAAAATTTTGCAAAAATAAAAGTATTACCAGAAAATCTAAAACTAGGCATTCAAAAACAAATATCTCTAAAATAAATTACTGAAAAAAATCAAGGAAAGTAAAAGTAATAAGGCACAGGGGAGTGATGGAATAATTAATGAATTGTATAAGATATTCCCAACCTCATCATTATCATTATTTCATAAAACATTAAATGAAATACAATCACCAAATACAATACCACCCTCATGGAGATGCTCCCTAATTACCTCCATCGTAAAAGAAAATACAGATCCTAAACAATGCAACTCTTACAGGCCAATTTCATTACTTAACAATGATTATAAATTTTTTATGTTAATAGTAGTTAGTAGAATTTAAAAAATCGTTAATACATATCTTAAATAAGGATCAAACAGGATTCACATGCAATAGACATACTCATGACAATATCCATAGAATGTTAACAGTTATAGATTTCTTAAACAGAGATAAACAGGAAGCCCTTATAGTTGCATTAGACATAGAAAAAACCTTTGATACACTCAATGGGATTATCTTTTCAAAGCACTAGAATTATATGAATTTCCCCACCACTTCATTACACTGATAAAAAACATATAAAGATAGTCTTGCTTATGTAAAACTTGGGTTGTTGACATCAGAAGCCATTGAGATAACTAAAGGTACAAAACAAGGTTGCCCTATGTCACCTATTTTATTTGCGCTAGCTATAGAACTACTTGCATCATCAATATGTAATGTTCCCAAAATAAAAGGTATTGCCATATATGGTCAACTTAATTCAAAAATTGTTATTTGCTGATGATGTTTTATTTACCTTATCTGTATCAGATGAATCTTTACAAGAACAAGATGAGGTAGTGGAAAAATCTGTCTTATCTCTGGTCTCAGTTTTAACAAAACAAAGTCTAACTCTATGTTTCTGAATACAAAGGTGGACTTTCCATCAAATACAAATCATATAATAGGTAAACAGGTTCCTACTATAAAATATGTAAGAGTAGCACTAAGTGAAAATATGGAATCAACTTGAACAATAAATTACAATAATATAGCAAATAACATAAAAATGCAAATAGCAAAAATGGAATAAAATGTACCTGAAATTTCAGAACAGATTGCCAATAATAAAAATGATATTACTCCCAAAAATAAATTATATAGCACATGCTATTCCCATTATGCCAAATAATTTTTTACAAAGAAGTAAATAAAATCCTATTAAATTTCCTTTGGTTTCCAAAAAGAAATAGCATAACTTGCACACATCACATCAGGCTGTGGGACATGGGTGGAATTAATTTTCCAGATGTAGAGACATATATAAAAGCTTCTATTTTCAGAACTATTATAAATTGGATAGATCCTAACTATTTTTCATTTTGGGAAACTCTACATACTATTATCTTTCTAAGTGAAAACAAATTAATTAAACATCTTATGCTAAATGAACAAAATAATAAGCTTTGCCCATATATTGATTGTCAGCATTCAATATAATATAAAAAAACAACCAATTTAAACTACATAAATAACATTTATAACCTATTTAGAAGATTCATTCACACCAATGCAGACATAAAAATTTGGATAGAACTGCTAGTACCTTTCAGCTCTACAAAATATTTTTCAATAAGATTCATAAAAATACTCTTAATTGGGAAATAAAAAAAATTACATGTTGGCAACACTGTATAAATAATCAGAGTACTAGACATTAAAAAAATCCAAAATACATATGATATATCAAACACAGACTGGTTGGTACTCCAAAGCTTACTATCACATGCTCAAGATCTATACAGAATAATTATTAATTCTTCCTATAAAACCAGCCCCAAACTTATAAACTACATGATCTGAAATAGTTAACTTCATTTGTTCATCAACCTGTGGGTATCGGATCCGAATCGGATCCGAGCCGGCAGCTTTATTCAGCTAAGATCCGAGCTCCAAGCTCCTCCCCCTTACCCATAACCCCCTGCCATCCTTCTCTGTCCTCAGATCTCGTTTGCCACGGCTTATTCAAGCACCTAGAACAAGTTCCAGGCGTAGGGTTTCGTAAGCCTTTGAAGAAAAGTACCTCTTTTTTTCACCTAGTTTTCAGTTTAATTGTTAAACGAGTGAGTGTTGTTCCCTTTTGTAGTTGATTTATCTAGTTTTGTTGGTAACATTTATATATTTTTTAGTTAGTCTAGTCTTCCCTCTTCCCGTGTGTGTGTGAAGGTGTGTTTGGCTTGGGCCTATTTACTACTATGTCCAAGGTCCCTAAAACCTTCTTTTCTAAATGCACCGAGTGTGGCTATAAGCTATCCCCGGCGGATGGCCACACTCAGTGTGTTATCTGCCTTGGGGTTGACCATCCTTCTTCGGGCTGCACAATTTGTGCAGCCTTCAACCCCAGGGCTTTGAGGGATAGGAGGTCGAAGTTGATTCTGGCAGGACTTATGCACCCGGACTCAGCTTCGTCCTCTTCTCCCTCGGTGGCACCAGCTGTTACTGCAGCGGTCCCGCCTTCTATCCCTCCTCCCCTGGCTGGGACTTACCCTCCCACTGAGGCTCATGAGGAGAGGGAATCAAGGAGGGAGAAAAGAAAGGACAAGCACCACAAGTGGCGGGCCGAAGCTTCCTCTTCGGCTCCACCAGCAAAGCAGCTAGTCTCTCCTAGGGCCTCCGGGCCTTCTCCTTCTCGGCTCCATTCACCCCGCTTTTCCCCAGGGCCAGAGGAGGAGGAGACCCGGTCGCCTTCGAGGTGTCACTCCAGGCCTGCCTTGGTGGCCTCGTCTAGATCAACATGAAGTTTGTCAGATGCAGATATGGACCGGATGATGCATAGGTTTCTCCAGGCCCAACTGCAGATGGGAGTGATCCTGCCTCCCCCCCTCCGGCGGGGAGTTCGACCCCCTTTTTCGCCCCGATTGCTCCTTCTCTGACCCACTTCCGGGGTTCAGAGCCATCGGATCCAGGCAGCATCGGAACCGGAGGAGGCTCTGCACCGATAGTACACCCTTCTTTGGCTCCAACCGCACCCTCAAGCTTGTCGGGTCCCTTTTCGGATCTGAGCTCTCGGATCCATGAGCTGAGCTTCGGATCCGGAGGTGTCAGTGTGTCTTCGGCTCCGTCTCGGTCAGAGCATACTGGCCTTTCAGATCCAATTGCAACGGCGCTGGCTCCGGTCCGCACCTCGGATCCGAAGGGACTGCTCTCGGAGCTTAGAGAGAGCAGTTCTCCTTCGGCGTTCGATGTTGTGGAGAGGGTCTTGTCGAGGGACTTGAGGCCCCAGGCTCCTGCTGCAGTTCCACCCATCACTCCCTCTCAGACGGGCCTACCTTCCATCACCCAGCCCCAGGGACAGCCTGCACCTCTGTCTCAGATGGTTCCCTTAGAGGAACAGGATGTGGTTGGTGAGGCATCCTCAGAGAGCCCCGCCGAGGAGGTTCCTCACAAACGTAAGTGCAAGAGGAGGCACTTGGACTCACCCGTGTCCCTGACAGAGGACACAGACTTAGAGGAAGTGGAAGGTTCCCCAAGGTCACCCCTGAGGACGTCTCCTTCGGAGACATTATGGAAATGCTTCGTATTAGAGGGGGGTGGTCAGCCCAAAAGCCTTCCTCCGATGAGTCTGTGTTTCTGGAGGCGTTTGACGCAGGCTCATCTACCTCTTGGGTGTCCCCTCCCGCCGATCCCCTGGTAGATCTGATCACTACCAGGGCATGGAAGGAACCGGACACTGTGGAGCCCATACCAAAGAGACCAGACAAAAATCTCAGTCCACCCACAGATAGGATGGTTTGGAGCAAGAGTGCTCCAGTAGATGCCATGTTGGTGGCGGCTGCCACCAAGAAGGAACTGGCCCAGGAGATTTCCTCGGTCCATCCTCCCAACAAGGAGTCTCGGATGATGGACCGCATAGGGAAGCGGATGTTTGCTTCAGCCACCTTCTCGGTAAGGTCGCTGAACTACATGGCACATATGATACGACTCCAGCGGGATCTCATCAAAGAATATGCAGGGTCGCCCCCAGAGTCCATGTCGGCCGAGGATAAGAAAATATTCTCAGCCCGAATGGCCACTCTTAAGTCCATTTCGAACACTTCTATGCGACTTCTTTCCCATGCCACGGAAGGAGCCGCTAGAGCTAGCAGAGCGGGCATTGTCTCTTATGGCGGCATGCTTGGCTCCGCCCCTGCGACTTTGTGGAACCCTGCAAGGCGTCCTTCACAAATGCCCCTTTTGACGGCTCTTCGCTGTTTGGCAAGACCATCCACGACACGCTGGTCCAGAGCGAGAAAGACGGGAAGACGTCTGCCGTTGGGATCCACTTTTTGGCTCCCCAGAGGTCCTTCTCCAGGAACCAAAGGGGACAAAAGAAGATGTGGTTCCGGAAATCTCAACAGTCCCATTTCGCTCTGGACCCCTCGTCCTTCAGAGGCAGAGGAGGACAGGGTGGACGCTGGCCCAGAGGCAGTGGGGGACCGAAGAATTTTGGGTCGAGAGACCCCTTTTTGGATCGGCCCGCACAGCAACCCTGAGGGTTTACCCGACTGCTCCACTGTGGAGGCAGTCGGGGGGCGTTTGTCGAGGCACCTAGCAGTTTGGGAGTCCATTACAACAGATCGCTGGGTGCTTCGAATCATATCCAGAGGTTACACTATCCCCTTTCTGAATCTCCCTCTCAGACCCAGGAGCCTCCCTGATGTCCCACCCAATCAAAGGGATGCAGCAGCCACAGAAGTAAAGCAGCTGCTAGAAAAAAAGAGCAATCCAGCCCATCCCCCAAGACCAGCCCGGATCAGGCTTCTACTCCAGGTTCTTTTTGGTGCCAAAAAAGACGGGGGACTTAAGACCAATCCTTGACCTGTCCATTCTGAACCTGTCAGTTGCCAAAGAAAAGTTCCGGAGGGTTACCATTCAATCCATTCTCCCACTCCTACAGGAGAATGACTGGATGTGCTCTATAGACCTCAAGGATGCGTACTACCACATTTTGATGGACAGACGATCCAGAAGGTTTCTCTGCTTCCGGCTGTGAGCCAGTCAATATCAGTTCAGGGTCCTTCCCTTTGGTCTCACCACAGCCCCTAGGGTGTTCACCAAAGTGATGGCAGTTGTAGCGGCCCACCTGAGGCTTCAGGGAATACAGGTCTTTCCGTACCTAGACGACTGGCTCCTGACCACCCCCACCAGGCATCTACTCTGTTCAGCCAGGAATTACTTCCTTCACTTGGCCTCTCATCTGGGAATTTCAATCAATCTCAAGAAATCCACCCTTCAACCAACTCAGACCTTAGATTTCATAGGGGCCAGGCTAGATACAAACCTATTGAGGGCCTTCCTAACTCCGGATAGGCTTTGAACTTTCACATTCCACATGATGGCCCTCTTACAATCCCCGGCACCCCCAGCGGAATTGGTCCTGAGGGCGCTAGGTTCCATGGCGGCTGCCATCAATCTGTCACCATTAGCTTGTCTAAACATGAGGGTCCTGCAATGGGTCTTGCAGGTCCAGTGGTCCATTCTGCAACATCCTTCTAAGTACGGCTATCCCCCACAGCAAGGTTTGCAGGAGGTCCCTACTCTGGTGGATCCAATCCTCGGATCTCCGGGAAGGGCGCCCCTTTTCTATGACCCTACCCCAAGCCACAGTGACCACGGACACTTCTCGCCTCGGGTGGGTGGGGCACTTCATGGGCAGAACCGTCCAAGGCACGTGGATACACTCGGAGACCTTGTTGCACATCAATGTCCTAGAGATGAGGGCGGTGCTTTTAGCATTGCAAGCACTCCAGGCCCTTCTTCCCTTAGGGACAGTTGCGATTCAATCAGACAACATGTCAGTAGTCTGGTATATCAACAAACAGGGGGGAACCAGATCCTATCTGCTGTGTCAAGAGGCCATGAGAGTTTGGGAATGGGCGATCTCCACCAACTGCTTTCTCATAGCAATGCACATTCCGGGTTGGTCCAACATTTTGGCAGACAAACTGAGTCGAACCATCCTCTCACCTTACGAGTGGTCTCTGAACCCGAGAGTAGCGAAGCAGATCTTCCTCAAGTGGGGTCAACCTTGCTGCGATCTTTTCGTGTCACCTTCGAACGCAAAGTGCAGCGAGTACTTCGCTCTACTTCCCCCACCAGGGGAATCCCCCAAAGATGCTGTAGTCCATGTTTGGCCATCCGGTCTACTTTATGCTTATCCATCTCTTCCCCTCATGGTAAAATTCTTGCAGAAAGCTCATCGGTTGGGGAGCAGAGTGATCCTCATAGCCCCATTCTGGCCTCATCAAACGTGGTTCCCTTGTCTATGGTCTCATCTGGTCAATCCTCCATGGATTTTGGATCCCACTCCGGATCTGATTTCTCACCCCCCTGGAGTTGACAACTCCAAACCTGGACAATCTCAAGCTCACAGCTTGGTTGATCCAGTTCCAATCACAGTTAGGACTCCCTGTATCTCCTCCTCCATTAAAGCTATTTTAGTAGCCGCTCATAAACCTTCTACCAGAAAGGTCTATAAGAGCAAATGGAAACGTTTTTCGATCTGGGCGAAACATAGACATATGGATCCCTTTACAGCCCTGATACCAGCTGTATTAGAGTTTTTGTCACACTTATTTGATCAAGGTGCCAGCTCCTCCACCGTCAAAGTCCAATTAGCAGCAATTTCACACATTCATGTGGGTGTTTCTCATTATCCATTCTTTACTTTTTCCTTTCCTCCATACTTTTCCATAAAATAATTTCTATTTGCCTCTTATATCTTAATATTTCCTTCTCTTTCATGCCATCAGCAGAAGTTCTTCAAACATCATTTATATTACCTTTGTCTTCCAAAGCTTCTTTCTCCCTTACCACATTCACTATTCTTCATTTTATTTATTCCAACTTCTATAATATTTCTGGTCTTTCCATCTTTTTTATCAGGTATTCTTCTATTTAAAGTACTCATTCCACAAGTTTTCTATTTTTCTGATATACTGATTCCATCTGTATCTTTTATCCTTTCTTTTTTTTGAAAAGACTGTGTTCTCTGTACATTAACTCCAAGTTCTATGATACAGTGTATTTACTTTCCTTCAATTGTTTCTGTGGCTAGGATACCTTTAGATCCATTGTCCATCTGTCTATTGTTTTTAGACCTCTTCTGTCTGCCTGCCATGGGTTCCTTTATCATGCCTGTTTCTTTTCATTCCTGTTTTTTGCAGGGCTGCTGTTCCTGTGTTTCTGTTGCTGTCATATTCAGTTGTCTGGGACTTGTCTTTTCTACTTGTTGCCTGGTTTGCTTTTGTCCATTCCATGTTTTCCTGTTTCTGTTTCTGTTTTTGTCCCTTATCTGTTCTTCCTTCACTGTGTTCTCAGTGGTTTTCTGTCCTGCTGCATCATTTTGTTGTCTGGTCCTAGCTGCTCTGTATCCTTGTCTCTGTGGTTGGTTCTGCTCAGTCCTTCATTCTTGTCTGCCTCTTTGTCTGCCTGCCTCTCTCTTGTTGTTTTTTTTGCTGTTGTGTTCTGTCTGCTGTTCTCTGCCTCTGTTTTCTCTCTGCAGAGTAGTATGTAGTCAGTCTTCAGGGATGTGTGCAGAGTGATACAGTTATGTATGTATGTAAGTTATGTGTCATATGCTCTTTCTTCTGGCTGGGATTTCTGATTAGACATATTGCATGCATATCTGAACTGCTTCTTACAGGTTGTGCTTGTTTGCTGTGGCATAGCAATTGTGCTGGATCTACTTTGTTTGTGTAACACACTAATCAGGCATTCTCTAGTACAATTGTATTTATTACTGCTTGGTAGTACTTGATTAAGTTTAGCTGTCATTCTAAGTCTTTTTGGATTAAGCACTTGGGCTTCAGATAGTTGTTTTACATTAGGAAGGTTTGTGGCATGCACTGTGGTGGCAGGACAGGTAGCTTTCATCCTTCTAAGTTGGGAACTGCTGATTGAGAGCCCAGTGTCTGTTATTCTTAAAGTGTATTAGTTCTGGTTTAGGCACTTGGGCTTCAGGCCAGTTATTTTACATTAAGAAGGTTTGTGGTCTGCACTCTTGTGGGAGAAGAGGCTGGACTCTGCCCCTGAGCTAGAATTTCTGTTAAGGTTTATAGTGCCTGAATATTTGAACTTATCTTACTGAAATGGTACACCTTGTTGATAGCATAGACTAGATCAGGCCTGCTGAATATAGCTTTGTTTATATGTTGTTGTTTTGCTTGTTATCCTCTAATTCCATATCATTCTCAGCACTTCTAGGCACTAGTGATATCTGCATTGCTTACTGTACTTATTTTATTGTTTCACTTGAAGAAAGTTACTGTTTGTCTTTTTTGCATTTAAGTTACCTGTAACACATTGCACTTAAGTTATGTGCTCACTAAAGCAATTATATAAGTCAGCACTAAAATTAAAGCACTACATCCTCACTGGCCCTGGTTTTCAATTATTAAAGAATTCCCAATATTATTCTAGCATGTCCAAAAGGTCAGTTGTCAATCTCCTTGTCCAGCTGGTGAATCTGGGAATCTTGAGGCTGTCTCATGTACACAGACAGTTCCTCCTAACAAATTCCAACATGTGAGAGATGCAACCATATGCCACTGGAATTTGCTCTCTCAACTAGTACTGGCATAACCAGTCAGGAAGAAGGAAACATACTCTCAAAGTCTCACATAAATTTCTTTACATAGGTATACATTTATTTATTTCATACAGATCCTGCAAGTCCTTATTCATGCCTTTCTCCATCCACCACTTATTTAAAGCTTCCTGCACCTATCATTTACTTCTGTCAATTATATATTCTTTCTTCCTTACATTTCATTCCTTTTATTTCATACAACCAAACACTCACCTATTATCCATCTACAGATATGTCTATTTTGTCTGGAGTTCAATTTCTTTTCTATGCAGCCTTTTTACAGTATCTAAAGTTTTCTAGTTCATTTTCCATTTTTCCTTTATTTTAGACTATAGGTGCCATTCAGTTCTTCATTCCTTAGTTCTTTCTCCTTGTGTCTTTTCCTCCTGTGGGACAGCATCCTCTGGACCTGCTCTGTCCTGTATTTTATTTTCCTTCTGTGTCTTTTCTATTGGATGTTCCTCCAGGATTGTTGTGGTCCTTTGTTGATGTCAGGGCTGTCTCCTCTCTCTCTGGTTGTGTGAATTTTACCTGCTTTGTCCTCCTATTGTCTCCTATGTTCTGTTATTTCTCCTGTTCTTCTGGTTCTCTGCCTCATATCCACAGTACACTCTTGGTTGGTCAAGTCTGTGTTGGTGATTTGGTTCTGTTGTGCTCCTTCCTTCCTGTTGTTGTCATTTCTCAGTCCTGACTTCTGGTGCTTCATCCTTAGGTTCTGTGTGGGTTTGTTCCTTCCACCTCCTCCAGGTTCTCTTCTTTCTGGTCCTTATAGTCTGATTTTTTCCTTTGTCAGTGTATTTCTCTCAGCTGCTCTGGTTTGTCCTCCTTGTTCCTTCTCCTGTTTTTGCTGGGTGCTCTCTTCTGCCTCTCCTGTATGCAGCGTTCTTAGTTGTTGTATGGTTTTATTTATCTTCAGGTTTTTTTTGGGTTGTTGAGCTTGTGGTGGTGGTGTATTATGTGTATGATGTTTTTATGTTAGATAGGGGGGTGGTTGTCATTAGGAGCATTTTGTGTAGAGAAATAGATTATGTTGTAATAATAGATTTTATGAAAGTTTTGTAGAGTGTGATTTTATTTTTTTTTTTTTTTTTTTTTTTTCTTTTTTTTTTTCTTTTTCTCTCTCTCTTTTCTTTTTTTTTCCTTTTTTTCTCTCTCTTTCTTTTCCTCTCTTTTTCTTTTCTCTTTTTTTTTTTACTTTTTTCTTTCTCTCTTTTTTTCTCCTCTTTTTCTCTTCTCCTCTCATATTTTTCTTTTCTTTTTCTTTCTTTTTATTTCTCCAAAAATTTTATATTTCTTTTTTTTTCTCCTTATTTTTTTTTTTTCTCTCGTCTTTCTTTCTTTTCCTTTTTTTTCTTCTCTTCCTCTTTCCTTTCCTTCTTCTCTCTTTTTTTTTTCTTTTCTCTCTCATACCTTTTCTTTTTTTCTGTTTTTTTCTTTTTCTTTTTTTTTCTTCTTTTTTCTTTTTTTCTTTTTTTCTCTCTTTTCTCTTTTCTCATTTTGTTGATTTCTGATTTTCTCTTTATTTTTTTTGTGCCTTATCTTTAGTTTTTTGTGGTGCTTTCTTCTGTAGGATTGTATCTGTTTTGTGTGTCAGATCATCTCCATTCTCTCTCTGGTCCCTGTGTCCTTTGGTGTGCCTGTTCCTTCTTTCAGCCTTTCCTTGGTCTGGGTGTCTCTGCTCACTATTTTTTTTTTTTTTTTTTTCCTCCTTTCCTGCTTTCCTTTTTGTGTGTGGTCTTTTCATTCTGGGCAGTTTTCTTGCCTCCACCTCTATCAGTGTCTTTGTGTCATTGTCTTATGTGTGTGTCCTTTCCTCTTTTTGGTGTAGCTGGTGTGGCCAGGCCTGTTCCTGTCTGTGTTGGTCCTGTATTTTACTGTTTCTGTGCTGTTGTTCCTCTGTTTGTTTTATGTCTGTCTCTTTTCCTGTTGTTTGCTTTCTTGTATTCATATTTCTCTTTCTTTTTTCTTTATTTTTTTTCTTTCTCCTTTTTCTTTTCTCTCTCTTTCCTTTTTTTTTCTCTCTCTCCTTTCTCTTTTTTTTTTTTTTCCTTCTCTCTTTTTTTTTGTTTTTTCTCTTTTCTTTTTCTCTTCTTTTTTTTTTTTTTCCATTTTTTTTTTCTTTTCTACTTTTTTTCTTTCTTTTTTTTTCTTTCTCTCTATATAATTTTTCTCTCTTTTTTTTTTTTTTTTTTTCTCTTTTTTTTTTTTCTCTCTCTTATAATACCTCTTTTTGTTTTTTTGTCTTTTCTTTTTCTTTTTTTTTTTTTTTAATATATAAAGCTCTTTTCTATTTTCTCTTTTTCTTTTTTTTTCTTCTTTTCTTTTTTTTCTCTCTTCTCCTCTTTTTCTCTCCTTTTCTCTTTTTTATACTCTTTTTTATATTTTCTTTCTTTTTGTTCTTCTTTTTTTTCCTTTTCTTTTTCTCTATTCTTTTGGTTTATTTTCCTCTCTCTCTGTCTTTTTTTTTTTTTCCTCTTTTTTTATATTGCCTCTCTCTCTGTTTTTTTTGTTGTCTCTTTGTCCTTGCTCTCTCTTTTTGTCTTCTTGCCCTTTTGTTTTTTTTGTCTTCTCTGTCTTTCTGTTGTCCTCTCCTGCTGTCTCTGCTCCTGTCTCTGTCTTTGTATGGGTTTGGTGATTTTTGGGGTGATTGTTTTTTTTCTTTGTTTATGTAGTTTCTGTCTACTGAGTTCATAGGTTCATACTAGGCTATCTGCCCTAGGGCATTTATAAGCCTAGCCAGAATGTGTTTGGCTTTAGCCACCCATTTTAAAATTAATTTTGCTATGCCCTTTTTGAGGTTAGTATACTGTGCCTCTGTCTAACAGTGACACAGAGTGATACCAGGGGTAAACCTATGATCTCCCATCCACTCATCAAGATTCCTCTTGAGAAGAGTCAATGAGGGACTCTGCCTAACCTGGACTGGGATTTTATTCCAGAGTGAAGGCAGCCTCTGGGTTATGAATCTGTCCCTCCAGCATGTCCCTATTTATTTCAGTGCTGAGGTTCAAGTCTCTCGGCACGTAGCTTCGATGGGATTTGGATTTTCTGAGGTGCAGCATGTCCATTAATTCCGGGTTGGACATGGCTTTATCGTCAGGCACAGATCGCCTCTGAGCAGGCGGTATGCCACTGAGTAGAGCTGGGTTTCTTTAACCGGGCAGCATATGGCATCTGTTTGAGCCCTTTGATCCTCTTGGTGAGGTACTTTTGGGGTCTTTCCAGTTGCTGCAGGTGTCTGGTAGGTACATCCCAAAGGGGCATTGTACTCAATTATGGGCCTGATGAGGGATGAGTAAAGAGGCGATGACCTCCCTGATCTAGATGTGAATCCCTTCATGATTAGGTGGGCTATATAAAATGTTTTCTAACCACTTTGGCCCGTGGTTGTCAAATGAGAGATTGCTATCAACTTGGGTCCCCAGGTCCTAATTACTTCTTCTGTACTTAATGGATTACCACCTATGTGGTAATTTGTGGGCACTGTTTTTGCCAAAGGGATGACTATACACTTTTGGCATTTAGCTTGAGGCCATGGCTCTGGCACCAGTTGTCTGTTTCTATGAGGCCCTTTTGGAGGATGCTTGTGTTGGCTGGAGAGTGATTATGGCGCCCAGTTGCAGTCATCTGCGAACTTGGTCAGCCACAGTCCTTCCGTGTTGGCCTGTACCTCTGAGAAATATATACCGAACAAAGAGAGGTCCCAGGACTGAGCCTTGTGGGATGCCACTTGTAACTGGTTTGGAGTCTGACATGGCTCCAGCAATTCTAACCATGTGGGTTCTGTCCTTGAGCCAGTTTGCAACCCATCTAGTGACATAGGGGTTTATATTTAAGCTGGTGAGCTTATCTATAATGCCGAGTGGGGTATTGTATCGAAGGCTTTGCGAGGTCAGGTAGGCTGTGTGGACCACCTTCCCTCGTCAATGGCCTTGGTGACTGTTTCAAAGAAATCAACCAGGTTTAAGAGGCAGGATCTGCCCTTAACAAAGCCGAACTGGGTAGGATCCAGTGTCTGTAGGTCCCCAATATCTTTATTTATGAGGTCCATGATGATCCTTTCCATAGCTTTGCAGACCAAGCTAGTCAGGCTTATGGGCGATAGTTTCCAGGATCCGTTGAGGCACCACCTTTGTGGAGAGGGACCACTGTTGCTGTACGCCACTCTTTGGTACATATCCTGTAGTAAGGCTGAGATTGAACAGTAGTTTTATGTTTGGGTTTAGCTCTTCTTGGAGTTCATGTAGGGCGCAGCCGGACACCGTCTGGTCCCATTGATGCTGTGTTTTTGCTTTGGAGAGAGCGGCTCTTACCTGAGCATCTGAGATATCAGGGGGCAGCACTCTGCTGGGATAGATATTTGCCCTTTTGGTGGGGGAGTTTCGCTGAACCTGTCAGCTAGGGTGTTGGCAATGTCTGTGGGTTCGGTGTATTTTTGTCATTTTGGACTAATTCTGAGCATATCTGGGAATTCCCACCCAGGTTCCTAACATAACTAAAGAAAGCCTTGTGATTATCCTTAGTGTCCTGTGCAATTTTTCTCTCGAAGCTGGCCTTAGAGCGATTTTATGAGTGCCCGTAGTTTTGCTAATACTGATCAGAGATGCCTTCCCTTTTTGGGATTTTGCTCTATCATGTAGTAGCTTCCTCCTTCTATTGTATAGTTTGTTTATGGCTGGGGTCCACCAGACAGGGCGTCTGCCTTTGGAGGATTGGGTCTTGGTTTTATTTGGGATTGCATGATCCATGCATTCCTGAAGGTGTTCATAGAATCGTTTATAAAGGATTCTGCGGTCTGGGCGTATTTTCCACAGGCCGGGGCTTTGAAGGATTCCACCTCGGTTTTGAGGAGTGTGAAATTTGCTTTAGAGCAGTTTTTCACTGTGGTTTTCTGGGCAGGGGGTGGGGTCGGGATGTGAATATCCAGTGAGATTAGTTTATGGTCTGATCTTACCAGTGGGGATACACTTCTGGTCTGGAGCATAGAGTCCCCATGTTGGTGATGATCAGGTCAGTATGTTTTCCCCTCTTGTGGGAGTGGTAACAAGTTGTTCCATAGCATTTGAGTTTATAAATTCTAGGAACCTTTGGGCTAGGGTGTTGGAGCTAGAGTAATGCTCCCAGTCTATGTTTGGGTAGTTGAAGTAAGCCCAATATAATGGTGTTTGGAGAGACCTTCATATTTTCCAGTGTTCTCAGGAAGGCGAGTGGGGTTCCTGGGTTTGGGAAGGTGGTCTGTAGCAGGCTATAAACTGGAAGGCAGTTTTACCCACTGTTAGTTGCACATGGATAGTCTCTGATGCTTCGTGCTGTGCCACCAACCTGGAGGTGTGGGTATCTTTGATGAATATTGATACTCCCCTCCTTTTGTGGTTGGTCAAGTTTTGGGGCGAAAAGCATGGTATGAGGTATAACCTGGTAGTGCTGGGGTGCTCTCGGGAGCCTTGAACCAGGTTTCTGTTACTGCACAGATATCGATGTTCTCCATGCTAAGGAGAGTTTAGTCGTGCATCTTGAGGTTTAGACTTCTGGCGTTGGTAGCATTACTCTTAGTTTCTTATCCCTTGTGATACCTATGGAGGTGGGTTTGTCTTTTGAGCCTTGCCTAAAAAGGCACTATGGGGGTAACAAGAGCCTTTGCCAATATCCGAAAGCCCAGGGGTGACAGGTGCAAGCCGTCCCTAGCGAAGCATCGTGGCTTGTCGAGCATGTCATCCCAGGCTGACAGGCATTGGATCCCCTTTGAATGACACCAATACTTAAGCCAATTGTTGAAATTGATCATCTTGTCTTCATATTGGCATCATTCTTGGTGAGGGTAAGATGCTACTCAAGGTCAGGGGTCATACCGGCCTGGGCTACATGCTCAGAGAGCTCCTCTATGTCTCTTTTCATGTAGTCCAGGGAGGTACGTCTCAGGTCATTCACACCAGCATGGACAATGACTGAGTCATATTTGTACTTGCCTTAGGTGACCTGAGTGCTTGTGTTATGTGGCGGATCCTAGCGCCCGACAGGCAGCTCACCGTGACCTTCTCCTTGTTCAGCCTGGTGGCGGGGCGTCAGTGTGCCTGGCGATAGAAGTCACCTATTACAAGTGTATCAGGTGTGTTGTTTTAGCCTTAAGGGCTGTGACTGTTCGGCACACTGGCTTTGTGAGCTATGTGTTGCGTGTTTGTTTGTTTTGGGGTAGCGGTTGCTTGGGTGTCTGCTTTGGAGGTCTCTCTGCTGCTTAGGCAGATTTTTATTTAGAGCCTCCGAGTATGTTTTTATTGTGTTTATGTGTTTGGTTTTGCTGTTTGAAGTAGGTCTATGTGAGACTGGAATTGTAGTGAGTGTGGTTTCCTTCTCCTCCTGACTGGATTTATGCCAGTACTGGGTTGAGAGAGCTTAGCCTCCAGTTTGGCTATATGGTTGCATCTCTCACATGTGTTGGAATTTGTTGGGAGGAGGAGAGGGTTGTCTGTGTACATAGGGCAGTTGTAACATTGCCTCAAGATTCCCAGATTCACCAGCTGGACAGGAGAAGGAAGTGACAACCCTGACCTTTGGACATGCTAGAATAGTATTGGGGAATTTCTTATAATTGAAAAAAGGGCCCAATGGGGGTCCGCAAGGTACTCAAGGGAGTTTGTGAGGGGTGTAGTGCTTTTAATTTTTTAGTGCTGGCTGATATAAATGCTTAGAGTGAGCAAGTGCCAGGTAACTTAAATGCAATGTGTTACAGGTAACTTAAATGCAAAAACGACAAACAGTAACTTTCTTTCAAGTGAAACAAGGAAATAAGTACAGTAAGCAATGCAGATATCACTAGGGATCCACAGAAGTGCTGAAAAGCCAGCGTTTGGGAATTGAAATTAAGCGTTTCCAGGGAAATAACAAGCAAACAAACAAACAGCAAGCATACTGAGAGCAAGCTAGATTCAGCAGGCCTGGATCCTAGTCTATGCTACAACAAACAAGGTGTACCAATTTCAGTGAGGAAAGCAGTTCAAATATGCAGGCACTATAGAAGCACTTTAACCAGGGAATTCCCAACTCAGAAGAGACCCAGGAGTCCAGCCTCTCCTCCCACAAGAGTGCAGACCACGAGACCTTCTTAATGTAAAATAACTGGCCTGAAGGCCAAGTGCTTAAGCCAGAACTAATACACTTTTTAGAATAACAGACACTGGAGCCCTCAATCAGCGGTTTCCCAACTTGAGAAGAATGTAAGCTGCCTGTCCTGCCACCACGAGTGCAGACCTAGAAACAACTTCTTAATGTAAAACAACTGGTCTGAAGCCCAAGTGCTTAAACTAAAAAGCTTAGAATGAGTTACACCAAGCAGTAATAAATACAATTGAGTACTTTAAAGAATGCCTGGATTAGTGCTCAAGTTATACAAACAAAGCTAGATTCAGCAGGCATGGATCTAGTCTATGCTACAGCAAACAAGGTGTACCAATTTCAGTAAGAAGCAGTTCAAATATGCAGGCAGTATAAGCTTTAACCAGAAATTCCCAGCTCAGAAGGACAGAGTCCAGCCTCTCCTCCCACAAGAGTGCAGACCACGAACCCTCTTAATGTAAAATAACTGGCCTAGTGCTTAAACCAGAATTAATACACTTTTAGAATAACAGACACTGAGCCCTCAATCAGCAGTTCCCAACTTAGAAGGATGTAAGCTACCTGTTCTGCCACTACAGTGCAGACCACAAACCTTCAATGTAAAACTGGTCTGAAGCCCAGGTG
The DNA here is from genome assembly GCF_019279795.1 of Protopterus annectens. Lineage (NCBI taxonomy): Eukaryota > Metazoa > Chordata > Ceratodontiformes > Protopteridae > Protopterus > Protopterus annectens. Next base: position 728,753,390 of record NC_056748.1, read on the forward strand.
CTTAAACTAAAAACACAATGAGTTACACCAAGCAGTAAGTACAATTGAGTACTTTTAAGATGACAAAAGCAAAATTAATTGTCTGTACAGAGCTATTTTTTTTTTTTTTCCTCCCTGTCTTCTCACTGTCATTCCTTTCCCTGCTCTGCACTCTGTCCTTATTCCTACCTTTTCATTTCCTTTGGATACTCTTGCCACAAACTTACCCTTTTTCCTCAATCCATGTTTTATTTCTTACACTTATTTTTTTTTTTTTCTTAATTCTCTTTCCTCTTTTCTTCCTTTTTTTCTCTTTCCTTTTTTTTCTCTTTTCTTTTTTTCAGCACTTTTTCTTTTTGATATTTTTTTTCTCTTTTTCTTCTTTTTTTTTTTTTTTTTTCCTCTTCTTTTTTTCTTTTTTCTCTCCACCTCTCTTTCTTTTTTTTTTCTTTTTCTTTTTTTTTTTTTTTCTCTCTTCTTTCCTCTTTTTTTTTTTATTTTTATTTTTTTCTTCTTTTTCTTTCTTTTTTTCTTTTTTTTCTTCTTTTTTTCTTTTTTTCTTTTTTTCTTTTTTTTCTTTTTTTTCTTTTTTTCTTCTTTTTTCTCTTTTTTTTTGTTCTGTTTCTGCAGTGTGCCTTTTTTTTTTTCTTTTCCTTCTTTTTTTTTTGTGTGTTTTTTTATTTTCTCTCCTTTTGTCTTCTCTTTTTTTTTTTTCTGTTTTTTTTTTTCTTTTTTGCTTGTTTTTTTCTGTGTGTTGCTTTTTTTGTGTTGTTTTTTGCCGTTTGTGTTCCACAGTGTTTTTATGCTCAGGGGTTTTTTTTTTTGTCTTTGAGTGAGAGGTGTTTGTGTGTTTCTCAACATGACCTTCAAGATTGACTTCTTACATGGCTACAGCACACAGTTCTTAGTTAATTTGTCCCATTTGTTTACTATTTATGACCATACCTTACTTTGTTTATGAACCATCAAAATTACAAAATAGCACTTTGATTCAGGTGGGGGATAAATTAGTTTATTAAAAAGATCACATTTGAGACTTAGACTTGGATAACATCTCCAGGGCCTTCATGGTTCCCCTCTTTGAGGAATTATCCATACAGAAAATGAATCCAAATAAGCATGGAGTTAGGTTTATATAAGGAGCCATTCACTGAGCCTCCTTCCACATGTCAACAAGGGTAGATTTGGTAAAATTTAAAGTTTTATTTCAAGCTGAGATGTGAAAAGTTCGGGTCTTGGCTTCCTCATTAAATTTAATAATTTAAGATTCATCTTAATTCAGTTTTATAGCCTCATGACCTAACTACTGTTTTTGCTGTTCCAGTTTCAAAAGCAGAAGACAAGGATATGTGTAAAAAGCATGACTCCCTGTCATTTGTGAAGCTACAATCGAACTTATAAATGAAAATATATTCGAAAATAAAATAATTAAAAGGACCACAGGACTCCCTTTTAAAACACAGAGGCATTTGTAAAAAAACATTTCCCTGCTTTGAGAATGGTAATACAATTCCCACCAGAGGTAAACTAATAAGAGAAGATTTAACCAAAAAACATGACAAAACTGAGGATTGTAGTATAATAGTACAACACTTCAGTTACATTAATTCCAAGGCAAACCTCAAACCTGTAAACCTTAAAACTTACTGCTCTAATCCACCTGGTTGAGAACATTATTTCACATTTACAGGTGGTAATATTCCTAGATATATTTAGTTGTTTTAAGGAGGATTTAAAGAAATTCATATAACAATCAAAAATAATGAAATCTCTGACAGATGAGACACTAACCTCATCCATTAGCCAGCAACAAGCTTCAGATGTCAGCACAATGAGAAAACCAGCGGACAAGTTTTAGAAGATTATAGAATTTAATGGCTCATCATTAACTGATTGTCAGCATATCACAACCAGGGATGGACAATGATATTTACCCAATCACTAAACATCTCATTTTAAAATACACAGATACACTTAGGCTGACTAAAAGATATTCCTCCAATGAATTATAAGCTTTTATCAAATAATTTGGCCAATAACAATTGCTCTGATCTGATGCTCATTCTTCTCGGCACTGATTTTCAAGTACTAAGGTATTCTAATGTAAATTTTTACAAGTTTTTGACTGTATAAATATGAGGTCATTGTACTGAATCTTTTACAGTGCTCATCTGTCTGTCAAGTATGACCAAATAAAGCAGTGGTTCTTAACCTGTCACGACCCAGTATAATTAATGCCAGGGCCTGATACTGGGCTGTGGTCCAGTGGTTGAGAACCACTGATTTAAACTAAGATGTCAGCAGCATCTAAGTGCAACTTTATCTGTGAATTATTTCAAGGTCTGGCAAGAGCACAGATGATCATTGTGAGTGCTCTCAATTTACTTATGTGCAAACAGGGCCAGGGTAATGTAAGTAATTTTAATGTCATTCATTAGTCTATGTAATAGCTGAATAGGAGATAGCATAGAGACAAATGGCTATTTCGTCTAGCCTCTGTTGGTGGCTTAATAGTTTTTCATGTACTTGTTATATCACAGTGTGCGATAAAGCCCTTGGAAGGTCAATTTTGCCATCTGTACACAACTGTATTCTTGTTAGGGGAGGTGGATAAGTGGAATGTAAATTCGGATTGTCCTTTTTAGATAAAAATGTAATCAAAATATTTTCATCATGGGGATAACAGAATTGTGTAAGGGTTAGACCTGGAATTCTGTAACAAAAAGTGTAAATGTAAAAATACTATGCCAGACAAATGGTAAGTAAAGTAGTATCTTGGAACATCAATTCAGATTAACTTACACAGTTAAATGGTTAGGAAATGTTTCTGTGGACTTGACGTTTTGTAGCATGGAATATAAGCTGACAGTATCTTGTTCATATGACAGCAGGAGAAGGGATTGGACCCAGTATTATTAAATGAATGAGCTCAGACTGGATGAAAGATGCTTACCATTATTATGATGGGGTTATATTGGAGAGGAAAGAGAATCTAATTGCGACAATGGCCTGTTATTTCCCTATCTAACAGAAGACTGAAGCCTTTAGTAAGATAACTAACTTTATGAGGAGAAATTTAATAACCAAAGGGAACGTTAATTCACTGGCTGTTACAGAAGACTGAAGTAATGACCTGATTTGGAGAGGAACCCCTGTAGCTAAGACTTTAATGCTTTTTGTATGGATATAGGACTTGTTGATACTGGAGACAGTGTAGGTAAGGTAATATTTACACACATTTTTAGCCTTGCATGGATTGATGGCAATAAGTAATAGGTCATAAGTCGCCCATAACTTGGTACAATACTTGTGCTTGCTTATGGTAGTCCTATCTTTTCCCCGAGGTCACAGTTGTCCAAAATGGAACATTTTTGGCATCATATATTGTGAGGCGTGGCAATGAAGAGATGCACTGCATTTTCACAGCACTACCCAGTTTTAGCATGTTTCTAAAAGAACAATTTGACTTTTCCTGATGGAAACATACTTGTGACTCATTCTGGGCATTTAGAGTTGGGTGCATTTTATGTTATATGAATTCTAACCTTTAAAGTTAGATAGTGGGGAGTTGGAAGAGGTAGCACAAAGAACAGAGAATACTGATGTGCAGGAAGATCCTTTTCTTATTAGGCTTCAAAGGAATGAGGAATACAGGATATTTATGACGCCACTTAAGATGCATGTAGCAGATCTTGGGTGTCATATTTGCTACAGCAGGTAGATATGCTAGGAGACATCATTACTCCTGTACATCTAAATCGTTATGTTACCAAGACAAGACAGGCTTCAACCACTGCAACAAGTGGAAGGCTTCTTTTGCAGCCAAACACGAAGGAAAAAATTACTCCTTATAACAGAAAGAATTTGTTTCTTAATCATTTGATAAAAAATGTGTACTTGTGGTCCAGTGCAGAGTAGTAGAGGGTAAATGATTATTTCACAAATATCCATTACCAGTTCAAACATAAGATCAGTATGAAGAGCTGTTCTGTCCATCTGGGGAAAACAAATTAAATTTGGCTATTAAATCTCTTAAAACTAGAAAGGTGGTTGGATTGGATGGCATACCCACTGAGCTATAAAAGATATTACCCTAGTCAGCCGAACAATTTCTGGAGGTAATTATTTGTATATTTAGTTGGAAGACTTCCACCCCCACCACTTCATTGTGTAGGCTGGCTATTGCCATGATGGTACCTCTTGAACCTCTTAGTGCTGCAAATCTGCACAAAGCCTGACATAATGGGGGACAAAGGGCCAAAAATAGGGACACATTTTAAATATTGCTCTTATAAACATGGAAACTTGCAAGAATAACAGGATTTATTTTAACATGTATTTTCTGCAGAATTTGAAGTCTGAAACTGAAATGTATGTTGTTATTTAGTGACTTCATTCCTCTGATCATCCCAGTGATTTGCTAGAAAACCATACATTTTTTGAGGAACAGACCAACAATGAGGCAAAAATCTGGACATTCTGTGAAAATCTGGACATTTGAGAGGTATGGCCATGATATTAACACTGGATAAAGCTCCTGTTCTTTCCAAGCCTGGCACCTATTTCAGTAATGGTCATTTACTGTAAAATTTACATGTCAGAGTGTCAGTGAATACTTGTCCAGTGGGGGGGGGGGGGTTATGCCGTTTCTCCACCGTAGTGCGATCCTGGAGTTGGTATATATAGTTGGGGGTGTGGGAAGTGTGTAGCCCCCCCCCCCCACCTAGGTGGGTTTTAGGTGGTACGTTGTTAGTTATTGTTTTGGGCAAGTATTCACTTGTCCTGTGCATACTTACCTGATTTGTGATTCCGTGTTTCGTCTCTGCGTTGTGGTCATTGATATTTCGGTAAATAGAAGTAGACCTATATATATATATATATATATATATATATATTGCAGCATAGCATTGTGGTTTTCACAATTCACAAATTAGAACAGTGGAAGTGATCCAGTTATGTCTAAATATCGGTTTAAAAAAACAGTGTCTATGTCACGAAATGTTGGTGTAAATGAGCTGTAAGAACTGTCATACTGAGTTAGTGTTACTTTAGGTAGGAATGCTTATCTTATATTAATGTGCATATTTTATGATACTTAAAGACAGAGAGTAACATTTTTTCGTATTATGCAGAACAGGTTTTCAAAATTAAATAGTTAAGGATAGATAGAGGGATGAAGAGAGAGCATTTATCCTTTCTACAAGGGAAATGAGTGACAAGAACAGCAGCGGATGTGTGGAGAAAGCAGTGCCTACAGTAAGAGGACCTGACAGAAGAGGCCAGAAGTTGTTGTGTGTGAGAACTCCAGAGGAGACTTACTTTAAGAGACTATTTTTCAGCATCTTAGTGTGTTTCAGGTCCTTCTGTGTTGTGAGTTAAACCCATGTTTTAGTTTGCTTAGAGGAATTTACATTTGAGTTAGCTTGTACATATAAACTGCACTATTTTTATAAAGACTGGTAGTCACAGCTGCATTAATCTTTCACAATAAGCATGTATACAGATATGCTTGTAGTCCCATAGAGATTTGGCATCCTGTATGATTTCACAGAGATTATAAATATGTCTTTTACAGCAATTCTATAGGGTGTATGAAACTAGGGCCCAGATATTTGCAGCATTTTATAATGAATTGTGCTACTAACTAGGATGGCTATTTTCATCTATTGTATTTAGTGTCATGCTAGACACATTAGCTTATAAAATTATGGAGTATTAGAACATTTTAAGGTAGGGGGTGTGAAGCATTACCTACATTCATCAACCTGTGCACTGATATATATTGCTTACCTTGCATTAGTCTGAAAAAAAAAACTACTGCAGTAATTACGGTAGTTTCACTTGGGGAAGTGTCACATTTTAAGATGAATACTTCTCAGGCAGTGCACACAGAATATACCCATAGTCTTAAGGCAATCACACTCCTTGTTTGGGCTAACTGTTATGTTAAGTACTAGGGGATTTGATACGTCTTCTGTTATGAAGAAATATTCAGTGACACCAGGATATAGTAAAAAAGTACACTGCAGGACATGTTAGGTATAGTTCCAGTAGCCGGCTGTTAATGGAACAAAAAGTGACCATTCATCAGCCTTGTTGATTTTTAAGGTGATGTACTCATTGATCTGGCAAGTCTACATTACACTCACTAGACAAGAATTTTAGGCAAGAAATGTTTACTTTTCTATGGACCCTAATAATGCTTAGGGCTAGGGCAGAGGTGATGCTGAGAAACAATTCAGAAGGAGGAATATATTTTCTTGACTTGAATTTACAGTACTTGCCTGCAAACCTGTATTTTTCTTTTCTTTTCTTTTCTGTGTGTCCTTGAGTCACATGGTTTGCTGAAAAAAAAACAAGGCTTGAATGTATTATGAAGGGGTCTAAATCTTGATAGAAATGGATAATATAAAAGAATGTAAACATTATAGAATGACCATTTCTTCTTGCTAGGCTTATTGGGTGCCTGTTAAAGACAGAATATTTGGTATGAGCATGTTAAGGATGAAAAGTAACCTTGGTAAGAGGCCTAAGTTGTAATTGCATTCAGTGGTGAAGCTACCATAGTATATGGAGGAGTAGTTGGGTGGTTGGGGACTCTCAGTGGATACACCATTATTTGATAACAGGGTACTGAAGTTGCAGCAGGCAAAAGCACAGTTCTGCATTGTGTTCAAGGACTGATTAGCAAGCATACTATGATATAGCAAACATAGTGCTATATCATGGCCTGAGGGATTAACAGTGTTAAAGCCTTTCATCCTGCTGGCATAAAAGAATTACATTTTTGTAAGATTGTGCTCATTTATTCAGAGCTTCCCAGTGCCTGGCTTGGACACCAGTGACTACAAGACTTGGATTTCTTCTAAAACCATCTGGACCTACAAAGCTGATATAAGTATTTTTTGCACTTGTACTGTCTCAGTGCTATTTAACACTTTTGTGTTGCATTTATTGATTTTGTTGAATTTATCACTGTTTTTCAGCCTGCTCTTGTTAAAGAAACGCTATTTGTTTGTTACTGTACTGCTGTTAGGTTGTTTTAAAATTCTGAGTTTGCCAACGTTCCCATGAGTCTGCCAAACTGTTTCTAGGTTTTGCAAAGTTTTTCTATGTTGTAGTTCTCTTATGTTGTGCACTTTTTTTCTGTATTTTTGTTGAACATTTCTCAGGGTTAGTGAACGTATTTCCATGGATTCCTGATACTGCAGGAGTATTGACTTTTGTTGTAAAGCATTTGTTACTGCACTTGAGCTCAAAACCAGTTAATTTTACATTATGAGGGTTCTTTTGCACTCTGGTGGGAGCAAAACTGAATTCAACCCATCCAAGTTGGAAACTGCTGATGGAAAGTTTGTGTTTTTATCTGATTGGTCTGAGGGATTAACTGTGTAAAAAGTCTTTCATCTTATTGGTATAAAAGCTTCACACAAATGCAGTTCCCCATGCCTTTGTATATAAGCAAACCTCTCCAGTTTAAAATCCATTATAAGAAACACTCTCCGTAGTTTCCCACTGTTCACAGCTGCTTGAAGAGCACCACTGCAGGTCATCTGACTGGAGCTGCTCAATGTTTAGTGACTTTTGCCAGAGGTCTGGAGAGAGTCTACTGAAATCCAAAGCACCCACTGTTAAAATTGAAAAAATACGTACTTTCTGAGTTTTCTTGGCACTTTGCTGACTGTATTTTATAATTTTGCTGCCTCATTTTGCTGATTTTTACTGTATTTGTCTGCACTTTAAAAAGCTGTTCTGTTGCCTTAAGTAGCTAGTACATAACATAGACTAGATTCAGATCTGATGAATCTAGACTGTATGGTTACATCTGAGAACTATTCCAGCCATCCTACATCAGGAGGGCCCTGCCTGCACCCTTGTAGCAGACGTGTAGTTTGAGCCTCATCTGAGTTGGAGATTACTGGAGAAAAGCTCATTGTGTGCTTTCCCATTGATAGTTTAGCTTAAAAGTGTTTAATTTTACTTGTATTTAAGCTTCACATTTTCGCATATTTCAGCGTTGCCCTGTATTGATGCAAACATCTTCAAAGACAATTTTCTCCTAAACATCTGCTAGTGAACCCTTCCAAGCTTCCCTGCTGCATTGCAGGAAACTCAGTTGCACACTGAGAAGCATTACCATAGTTTTCACCGGTAACCTTCAATAGAGTAAGCCGCTTTGTTAATCCTAGAGAACAATTTGGTCAAACTAGCCCACTCCCCAATAGCAGTTAAAGTAAAAACCTGCCATAATGAACAATCTGTTTCCAACCATTTCTCTGGCCAGCCTGATTGATATGGACATCCTGAGGCAATGTAGTAATTGCCTCATGTAGACTGATAACCACTTACTCCTAAAACAAATACAATATGTGAGAGATGTAATTACTGTATGAAATTGGAATAAATTTTCTCGCATAAACCGGATATCAGGTTGTCAGCACACACACATCACCTGTCACACAAAACAAGGTCACAACACACAAACCCACATAAGAAGAGGTACTCAAGAGAAGCCTACCGAAAGATCAGAGACCACCCTAGCAGAAACCACTTGCACACACAGGAAAATAAATAGAACCCACTACACATAACAACAAACACACCAGTGTCTCAGCAAATAATCCCATAAGGCAAAACTCTTCAAAACCAAATGTCCTGGTCATAGGTGACTCCATAGTGAGACACACAGATGTCTCCCTCACCAGGCTGGGCAAGGAGAAGGTTGCTGGCAGCTGCCTGACAGGTGCCAGGATCTATCAAATCACGCATGCACTTAAGTCACTCAGCAACAATTACTGATCTGATGTTGTCAATTTTCATTCTATCCTCAACCTGTGGGTTGGCTGCTACAATAGCTTGTAGGAACCAAACACCTCTCAAACTCATCCATTACCCACAATACACCTATCTCAATTACCTCAGATCTTGTTTGCCACTTTGCGTGTTAGGCGTAGTGCCATATCGTTTCCAGCAGATAACTGTTTTTTCAAATTGTTTTCTTCCTTAATTATAAATTTTTTTATTTTTCTTCTTAAAAATATGATCCGTTACTCATTTCCTTTCCGAGTACAAATGTATTCTTAGATACTATTGTTCATATCCTTTTTGTCCTTTCTTCTTTTCATCTACACTTGGTGTAGTTCTTAAATGTCATTGTTATTTCCCCTTTCCCCAACTATCATTACACTTAAAAAAAAGAGAGAAAAACAACTTTCAGCTTCTTCTCTCTCTCTTCCCTGTCTACTAGTAGGTTCTTGGGTGAGAGAGCATGCTTAATGTGTGTGTGTGCTTTTTAAGTGGAAATAGCAGAAAAAGAAAAATGCTCTGTGGGCCTCAAACGCTGTGAGAAGTGTGGTCATAAGATTCCTTATTCTGACACACATTCTCTTTGCGTGTATTGTTTGGGCCCACTCCATCTTCAAGAGGACTGTTCAATTTTGTCACTCCTTTAGTCACCGGGCACTTGTGGAGAGAAAAAATTTGATTTTGAGAGGACTGCTTCCCTCTTCTGATAGAGGTTATATCTGGAATGACCTCATTGAAAGGAAGACCATTAAGTAAATGGAGCATTTCTAGTCCTGCTTCTTCCTCCTCCTGTAAAGTTTCAGAAAAGGCAAAGAAGAGAAGTTTTTCGGCTCTGAATTCCCCATCAGGTTGGAGTCTGAAGAAGAGAAAAGTATCAGTTCCTTCTGCTCTCTCGGAACTGATTGCAAAATTGATGAAATATTCAGTTCTGACATGTTTGTCGCACCCAAGAGTTCGGATCCGGCCCTGTCTTAGACTCGGAAGGGACTTTAGTACCAACAGGAATTTCTTCCAGTTCCGAGAACTAAATAGTCTCCTTTCATAGACCCTTTTCCAGACAAGCTCTCTTCTCTGTTTTTGAAAAGATCTAAGTCTCATTCTCTCATGTCCACCCATTCTTCCAGACGTCTTACTGAAGACGATGTGGAGAGCTGGTGAGAAAAATCCTCTGAGTGCAGAGTGTGACAGGGACCACCTCAGTTCCTACTCGTTCGGGTCAGAAACTTCAGTCTGCAACTCCCCCTCATCATCTTCCTCCTCTAATTTCATCTGAAGCTTTAAGAGACATTGGTTCCAAGCTGTTTGGTACCAACTGTATCAGTCCCAAGTTATCCTTATTTTCAGTCCCATAGGAGCTGCACCTGTCCTGTCTGTTCTGAGAGGCTCGAGTCAACTCCTATTTTTTAGTCTTCTCCACTTCTCTCAGCTATGGCATTGATCAGCTCAACTCCACCTTCTGCCTTGGGGAGAGGGGGACTACAGTACCGAGTTCAGTTCTTTTGGATCTGGGGTTCTTTCCTTCCCTGTGTGGATTGGCTTTTAAGGGTATGGAGAGAGCCTTGTCTGCTTAAGTCAGTTCCTTCCCTCTTTGATCAACCAACCTTGTTACATCTTCGATCCAGAATCTCAACCTTTCCTCCACTGGGACAGTGAGTACCAAAGCCTCAGGCTTCCTAGTAGGCTGACCCCTCTTCTGATACCTCCCCAGACCACCCCACTGAGGAGGTCCCTAGGAAAAAAAAGTGCAAGAGGCAAGAGGAAGCACTTGGATTCCCAATAGGGTATGTCACAGAGGATACGGATTTCGAGGAAGGCAAAGGATTTCCCAGAGTCACTACCTGATGATGTCTCCTTTTGATACATCCTAGAAATTCTTAAGCAGAGAGGTGATTGGAAGTCCATTAATCCTTCATCTGAGGAATCCGTCTACCTGCAGGCATTTGGTAGCCACTCATCTACTGCCTGGGTAACTCTGTCCACCGATGAGCTCATTTAGTTAGTCTCTCAGCAGGCATGGAAGGCCCCTGACGCTATTGAGCTGATTCCCAGAGACCGGATAAAATTATCACTGCCTGTGAATATAAGCCATTCTGGATGAAAGATTTGCCTGTGGATGCCATGGTCATGGTGGCAGACACAGAAAAAGGAAATAGCAGAGGAACGTTCCGCTATCCATCCTCCCAGCAAAGAGTCTCGGATGATGGAAAGATTTGGGAAGCATTATGTTTATGTATCATTGACCTTTGCCTTATGGTCCTTGAACTACCTGGGACACTTTACCAGACTACAGAGGCATTTGATTAAAGAACTATCAGATGCCCTCTCAAGAACTGTTTCTGAAGAGGTTTGAAAGTCTGTTACTTCCCAGTTGGCCACCTTAACCTCCATTTCTAACTTTTCTATGAGGCTCATTTCACATACAGCTGAGGGAATGGCTAGAACAGCGGGTTCAGGCTTGGTCATAAGGAGACATGCTTGGAAGTGCTTGTGTGATTTTTTGTGGAGCCCTTCATGTTTTCATTCATCAGTGCCCCCTTTGATGGCACATCATAGTTTGGCCCTAAAGTTAGCGACACACTGACCAGGTGTAAGAAGGATGGGAAAGCCCTTTCTGCTGTGGGCATATGTTTTTCCACTCCACAAAGACCCTTTTCTGGGAATCAATGCAGTACTGGATAAATGTGATTCAGGAAGTCCAAAGATTATTCTCAGGACACACATGGTGGTAGTTCCCCCAGGGGTAAAGCACAAACTCTAACAGACAAGAGATTCCTTCTTTGGTAAACCCTTTCAGCACTCATGAAAGAAGGCTTAATTGTCTTCCTCTGGAGGCAGTCAAGGCTCATTGGTCCCTGCACCAGAGAGCCTGGCTACAGATAACACAAGATACATGGGTGCAGAAGATAATATCCAGAGGCTATATTATACTATTTTCACTTCCTCCATCCATTTACAAAAAAATTCCAGATATTCCTGCCAGTGAAAGGGAACAGGCAGCACTGCAAACACAGAAGCTGCAAGAAAAAGAGAGTCATCCAGGAGGTCCTACCAGACCAGAGAGGATTCGGATTCTACTCAAGGTTCTTTTTAGTGCCAAAAAAGACAGGAAACTGGAGACCAATTTTGTTTCTCAGCAATTTAAACAAGTCTGTTTGGTGAAACAAATTCCAGATGGCCACAGTTCAGTCCATTTTCCCCTTTTTTAGGACAGGATGACTGGATGTACTCGATAGACCTTCAGGATGCATACTATCACATAAAGATGAAGAGGTGATCCAGAAGATTCTTATGCTTCTGGCTGGGAGTCGGTCATTATCAGTTTAGAGTACTGCCCTTTGACCTCACCACAGCCCGTAGGATGTGCATGATGGCAGTAGTAGCCACTCACTTGACACTGCAAGGATTCCAAGTGTTTCCATATTTGAACAACTGGCTTATCACTGCTAGAACCAGGCATCGACTGTTAGAGGCAATAGAAAAAGTCAGCAGTCTGGTACATTAACAAATAAGGAGGAGCCAGATCATACCCATTGTGTCAAGAAGCTCTCAGAGTGTGGAAGTGGATGATCACATCCAGCTGCTTTCTCAATACAATGCACATTCTGGGGAAGTCCAGTGTGATAGCAGACAAATTGAGCGGGTGCATACTTTTACCTCACAAGTGGTCCCTCAATCAGACAGTCTCAGAAAAGATATTCCAGAAATGGGGTTAGCCATGCTGCGACTTGTTTGCCTGTCCCCTAAACAGCAAGTGGAGCATCTATTTTGCCCTGATCTCCCCATAGTGGGAGTTACCAAGGGGTGCTGTTCTTCACAATTGGCCCCCCAGCCTTTTTTATGCCTTTCCTCCAATTCTATTAATTCCCAAGTTAGTTCAGAAAGCAATCGGGTTGAAGAGCACAGTTATCCTCATTGCACCTTTCTGGCCTCGACAGATTTGGTTCCCCTTCCTTTGGCCTCACCTAATTCGACAACCTTGGATACTGGATACTAGATCCAAGTCCAGTTTTCCTGTCCCATCCAACAGGGATGATTCATCCAGACATTCTGAATCTCAAGCTGACAGCTTGGTTTCTGTGATTCCTTTAGTAGCCATACAACCCATGCTCTCTTCCCCTGTCTGATGCATTCTGCTGTCATCTCATAAACCATCTGCACAAAAGCTTTACACCAGTAAATGGAAGAGCTTTGGGCATTTGGCACTCCAGAATAATGTCAAACCTTTTTCAGCTCCAGTTCATGATATCCTTCACTTTTTAGCCTTGCTTTTCAATGAAGGAGCTTTGGCTTCCACAATCAGAGTCCAATTAGCATCAATATTCAACTTTCATGCTTGTTTTCAAAACTTCTCAGTTGTTTCTCACAAGCTTTATAAGGCTTTTTTGAATGTACTCTTCTTCTAAAACCTCCCTCCAAAGACCCTACTCCTCCTTGGGACTTAAATTTGGTGTTGCAAGCAGTCACTCAGTCCCCCTTTGAACCAGCTATTGATAGTAATCTCAAGTTCCTATCTTGTAAAACTATTTTTTTAGTGCCATAACTTATTCTAGTAGGATCTCATAGATTTAAGCCTTATCCTCTAAAGTGCTGTACTTGTTTTTTCACAAAGATAGAGTTTCACTCACAACCAACCCCTTTTCTTCCTAAGGTGGTTTCAGAGACCAATATCAACCAATGTTTTAACCTGCTGGTGTTTTTCCCCAGCTTCTCTAACAAAGGTGAATATTGCTTACATTTACTAGATGTTTCACAGAACAATAGAACTCAGGAATCAGACCAATTATTTGTTTCCTTTTCTCATACCAGATTGGGAAAACCTGTGAACAAAGTAGCTTTAGCCAGATGGTTCACTGATTGTATCTCACTTGTTTATTCTAAGTCACTTATTCCTTTGACAAAACCCCTTGCGAGCCCATTCAACTAGGGGTGCAGCGACCTCAGCTGTTTTCCAGTCTAGAGGTTCCGTGAAAGATATTGGTGCAGCACCAACTTGGGCTACTTCTCATACCTTTGTTACTCATTACAAATTGGATCTGGTCTCCAGGGGTACAACATCATTTGACTCAGTGGTGCTTAGGAACATACTTCCTTGAATCCACTCAGGATCTAAGGTAGCTGGAGACTCTGTCCCACAGTTTGAGGATAGAATGAAAATTGAAAACATCAGATAAAGAAGTTATGTACTCATCAAAATGTTCCACCTGTGTTGTCCATTTTCTTTCATCCTCAACTCTGCAACCTCCCTTCCGTTCTTCCAGAAACCAAGGGAAGATTGACAGATCTTTTTGGTATAGTTTTGTAGTTCCAGATATAGTCTCCATAAAAAGCTTTTTTTCCTGTACATCAGCAAACTCAATCTGAGGTAATTGAGATAGGTGCATTGTAGGTAAGGGATGAGCTTGAGAAGTTTTTGGTTCCCACAGGCTATTGTAGTGGCCAAGTTGGTTGCGAGGATTAGAACAGAACCCAGAGGTTGAGGAAGAATTAAAATGGACAACATAGATGGAACATTATGGTGAGTACATAACTTCTTTTTATGACTCTGTCATAGTACATGTTGGGGTGAATGACTTGAGATGTACTTGTCTGGACTATAAGAAGAAAGATGTGACTGAACTTTCAGATTGTGTCTCAGGCAGGTATGTCCTTAGCCCTAAGCAGCATTCTACCTTCACCCAGGATGATGCCATAATGTAGACAAAAAATGATTGACTTCAGCAGTTGGCTTAGCTCCTGGTGTCAATCCAGGGGGAAAACAAAGAAAAAAGGATAGCAGAAGCGCTCAGTTAAATTCTCTCCACTTTATTTCAGCAACAGCAAAGCTTTCAGGTTTCCCCTTCTTCATTGCTAACATAACAAAACTCAATTATCCATTCAAATAAATAGTAGCAGTAAAACATGTGACAGCCTATCCAATAAAAAACATATCATATAAATAAACTGAAAAAGCACAATTCTAAAAATAATTAAAACATAATTTTCACAGTACAAATACATCAATTAATATAACTAATGCAACTTTTGTTGTTTTTTTTACATAAAACTGGTTTAATGCTTATCGCCATAGCCGGCTTTAGGCACCAGCGAACCTTGAGGTCGCTGGGGGCCCCCAACCACAGCAAGTTATCTTATCCTGATATTTTGTAACATGTCTGTCAAACCAACAAAAGCTAGTAGCATTTTTGTATACTTAATAAACCACATAGATAATAACTCTTATTTATATCTCTTTTAAAATTCAAAGATATTTCTGGTTGTAGTAACATTGTTTTGTCAAGTAACCGGCATCAGAATTCCATTAAATATTCTACCACTGACCTAGTGCCCCTGGCTTAGTTACATCCTGATGTTGGACATGTTCTCCACTATAACTAACTACATGGCCAACTTTAGGTTGATGCTATACCTGTGGCTACAAGGGGGCCCCCTTAATCATCTTTGACTGTGTGGGAGCCCCATAAAAGCTGCTGCTGGTTGGGGAAAAATAAGGAAGAAAAAATTTATTAATTTACTAATTATGCTCTTTAACCTGAACAGGGCTGTGATATGACCCTGTTAGGATGAAGTTGGTAGTGAACATGAGCAAGGTAAGCACTAGAGAAATCAGCAGCCCAGAGTGACTTATCTCGGTGCAAATTTTGAATTTTAAGAAGAGCTGATACTTCTTCAGAGATGGTTTTCTCTTTCAGGGAGTTTTATAAATACAAACAGAACACCATATACTATAACTATCAATTCCTTTGCTTAACAATTCAGTGCAATCTCAAAAATAATAATATAAAGGCTCAGAATCAGGACTACATTTTAAATATTACTCTAATTCGCTTAAAAAATTAATAGAATAACATCTTTTGCATCAACATGTATGTTTGGACAATAAGTATAAAACTCAAATGTCTGGATTGATTGACTGTTTGTAATCCTGAATGATTTACCAGCAAATAAAACTTCTTACGAAGGAGAAAGCAGAAATATGAACAAAATCAGGGAAGGTGTGTGAAACCAGGGATGGTGACAGTTGTGCATTACTCCTCAGTGAGGGAAATAAGTGACTTACCCCTGCTGCTGTCTGACAACTCATAAACAACAGTCACTGATCTGGTGTGGAAGTACCAGTGTTGCACAGTATATTGTTATTTCCTGAAATAACTACAAAACTAGCACTGCTATGGCTTATGCTTGTGTGTGTCTGCGTATGTGTGTAAAAAATATCACTGATTTTTATCTGTGCATGCACCCAATAATGCCAGGCCACAGACATTATTCTTCTGGGTATCAGTAAAAATGTACCTAACAAGTAATTATATTTCAAAAGTAAGACATAAAATACATCGCAGAACATTCAGACAGTTAGATCTTCTTGGAGTCTGGTGGCCCCCACTCACCAGACTGTATAAACGGATACTGGAGCTCCCTTAATCATCTTTGACTTTGTAGGGATCCCCACAAAAGCTGTTGCTGGTTGAAGAAAAATCAGGAGAAAAAAGTATCAATTTTCTGATTGAGCTGTTTAACCTGAAGTGTACTGAGATATGACCATTTTAGGAAAAAGCTGATAATAGCCTTTGGTTTCAACCACACCCATTCTAAAACCAGCCCTGCTCAAATGTGTGTGTACAGAAAGCTGCTGTAGGTTATGGGGGGCTTGGGATTGTGTGGTTATTACAACTTTAATTTTCATCACAGTCAAACCTTAGAGGTATGCACATGAAGTCATTACAGCTTGTGTTTGAGCTGAGGACAGTGTGGTCATTGTTTATTTACTTTTCTAACAGACCTCAGAAGTGTAAAATGAAGATTACTATAGCTTGCGTAGGGGTGGTGTGCTGTCTAGGACCAACAAATTAGAATATATTACTGAAATCATTCTCACAATCACACATCAGGCACATATACATGGGGATGACTTTGAGGGTTATTGGTGAGGAAGCATGCTATGTATACGTATATCAACAGTCACTTGAAATATATGTCTAAGGCAAATTAAACCTCTGCTTTCATCCTAGTCTAACTCTAGAGGGATGTATAC
This sequence comes from Protopterus annectens, assembly GCF_019279795.1. NCBI lineage: Eukaryota > Metazoa > Chordata > Ceratodontiformes > Protopteridae > Protopterus > Protopterus annectens. Next base: position 728,770,203 of record NC_056748.1, read on the forward strand.
GTGGTGACTGTCTTTTGTGGAGGGGTTAGGGAAGGAGGCAATATTCCCAGATAAGACCTGTGTATTCCCACAACTGGCTTGTTAGTTTATTGTGAGCTGCTATTTTGTCAGCTTTGAACATTAAGCCTTGGGCACAACTTATGTCTTCCTTGAAAGAAAAAAATAAGACTGAAATTCTTTTCTTTTTCATGTTTTTTGTTTAGGCCACCATTAGGGTAAAATGCTGAGAAAATGCTCTAAAATGCATTCCAGGGCACATATATCACCCCTATGGCTTTGGGGGCACAAACTTAATTGAGTTATTTCCTAAATGGTTATTACTGTGCTGTCTTGTAAAGGAAAGATGTGCTGAAAGGATGCAAGGAAAACTAAAACTGAACAGCAACAGTGGATTTCTTTCCTTAATTATAATTTCTGTTCAAGCCATTATTGCATGAAAAAGTTTTGTAAAAAGAAAACAAAATATAAAATGCACTTTAGAGTACATAAAAAGTTATGGCTTCTTGATGAAGCTGAGAATAAGGCAAAATGTGAGAAAAGGAAGAAACAAGTAATGTGCATGGCATGAGGAACCCAAAAGGGAGGGGGGGGGATCAGAGGAGAGGACTGGAGGGTGTGTGAGGGGTGTTGAAACAGTAGGCCTAGTCATCACTTCATTTAAGAACAGATCTGTACATAGAGTTGTTGTAATGTATCATTGTTACAACTAAATGCCAGTAACTGTAAGTGTCCCTTTGTTAGACAGGTCAACAAAGTGTGGTATATAGGCCTGTTGTAATGTAAGAGCTTGTAGCTACAGGTCTGTCTGTGCGTACTACTCCTAAAAGTTTGCAGCACAAACTACAATGTTTCTTAGGAGGTGTGGCACTGACAGGATGATACTTATACTGGAAGTGCCAAGGGACCCCCAACTTGACATTTGCTGGAGGCCCCCAAAATACTAACACCAGCCCTGTTATCGCATTATTAGTGACAGGATATACATCCGCTTGTAGCCTTGTAATCCAAGGATAATTGAGTTTTGTTATGTTAGCATAATTTAACTGAGCGCTTCTGCTATCCTTTTTTCTTTGTTTTAGTATTTTTGCTGTTTGTCAATCCAGGGGGAACCAGCATCTGTCATCCTGGAAGACATGGTTGACAGACCATGCTGCTTTGCCAGAGATCATCTTCACCTGTCTCCTCTAGGCTTTTGGATACTGACAAAGTTGCTTGCCTCCCCATAGTGCCTTTTTTAGGCAATGTCAAAACAACAACATTTCCAACATATAAAAATTCTCTCGAGACAGACTCAGTGTTATCCTGCTTTAATACTAGGAGCCTAGACAGGAAACTGCACTCCTGGGAAGCACTCCTCACCTTAGAAAATGCTGACATCTGTTTAGTCACTGAGATCATACCTCTCAACCTGGAAACATCAAAAATCTGGACAAAGCCCATGAAAAATAGGTACATATATGTACGCTGATTAACATAAAATCTGCATACATAATTATGTAACTCCACCCACTCCTATGGAATTGGTGGTTACCAACTTTTAAACGCAAACTGAAGAACAGATATTTAAAACACTGGCACTATTTCTGAAACACTAAACACATACTATGACTCACTGGCAATTTGTAATCTTAGTGGGGCGTGACCACTGTCTCCATGAAAGGCAACACAAAGTTAAACACTTCACTTCACTTCAGTAGTATTACTGGAAAAGTATAACTGCCTATGTCAACAAACAGTGCACTCACATCCATGAGGTCATGAAGAGCCAGGTTTTATTAAATCACTAAACAAAAGAAATAGCACATGGTCCCTAGCACATACAAAGGGGAAAGAATGAGGCACTACAGATATGTGATCTACTGAACCTCCTTAATTTTCAACATTTTCATCTAAAATTTTTAATACAACTCTCTACTGACAACCTCATAAAATAAGAGCACATACTTTTCATCCACAAGTTAAAAATTAACTTCTGCACCAAGGAAATGAGAATTCACCCTCACAGTGTAAAATGACTTACCTTAACAGTTTATCATCTTAATGAAAGAGTGTCCATTCCATTAAGTATGTTAAGCCAAAATATAATCTTTTATAGGCAGACTCACAACCTTCAGTTTTTCTGGTATATACAAACCAAACCAGCTGTAGTTGAGTTTACTCTTGTAAACCAACTTTTTTAGTATTTCTGATATATACAAAAAGAAACTAAAAGCAGAAATTAATCTTGCAAAGGAATGCTCCTAACATTTCAGTATTACTGATATACTGATATTAAAACAAATGAACACAGGTCAAAATTTAATCTTTTAAAAGCTAAGTCAGACTTCTAATATGTCAGTAAAAAATAAACTAAAGTTCTTAAGAAACACCAAAGTGTCTGGACTGCTACTGGAAAGCAAAAGCAAAGTAATGATTTTATCATAAACATAATAGTTTGCCAGTGAGCATCACAGCAGTGGTGGTTGTGTGCATGAAGCACGGATTCTGCATTTGCTATAAAAGCCTGCATCTAGTCCATAAATACGTCTCATAATTTACTTCCTGAATGATCACAGAAAAGGAGGCAATTTAAATCAAAGCTTTCATAAACAACTGTAGTTATAAAAGCATCTTTATTTTCACCAATGTAGTTTTTACTACTAAATCCACATTACCACTTTAGATGCAGCTCATTTTAATAAATCTGCATTCACAAATGCCAACAATTACTGTCTTTTGCATCCTGTGTAAGGACTCCTATTCCCCAAATAGTGATTGTCTAACAACGTATGATATGCAGTACAGAATGACTGTCGTCATTTATGTTTCGCCACTGCCCATGTCTTTCTTTTAAACATACTGCTAGTGCACGCAGTCACTGTTGACAAATTACTTATTCTTTAATTGTTACACTTCCTGGATACCTATATAGTGCTAACAGTGATGTGGAGGCACAGGTGTACTAGATAGGCTTCATCTGTTTACCATAGTGCTTTGCAGAAGGTTCAGTGTCAGCAGCTGTGTGTTGTTTTATAAGATTTTCTTAGTTTCTTTTTATAATTGAAATTAAAACATTTGGTACAGAGAATGGTTTATATCACAAAGCATAATAAGGCATATAAAATGTACATGTAAACAAAAACCTGAAATATAGCTCTCAGTTGTCCAAGATTTTACAGAATGTTCAGATTTTTGCCTCTTTTTTGGTCTGTTTTTCTGACACATTACTGTGGACTGAAGTCACTAAATAATGACACTCATTTCAGTTTCAGACTTCCAATCCTTCAGAAAATGTATGCTGATGCACAACATTTTACTCTAGCAACTTAAGTTTATAAGGGCAATATTTAAAATCTGTCCCTGATTTTGGGTCTTGTTCCTTCATTGGTTTCTATTATGGATCAGCAAACTACAGAGTCCCTAGCACCACAAATGCCAAAAAATAATGCATGAATCATGGTAGCATGACAAAGTTAACTTTAAGCATTTATTGCAAAGGGGCAAGCCTTCCAGAATTGCCCACTAATTCCCTGATGTTATACAAATGAATTTCATGGTTGCACCAGCTTGAAGAAGAAAGAAATCCCCCCAAAAAGAGATTCATTGCCATACTTAGAAACAGCATGCCACCAATGATTTCCTGTAGAAAACAGTGATATTATGTTCATTTGAATATTTTTCTCCAGGCAACTGAAGTAAGGAGTGTTTATACAAGGGTGTGTGTGTACTTTTATAAAATTGTTCGAAAAACATGAATACAGGCTTCTTTGTGCATGCTTACTATGTTTGCTACCTTAAATTAAGCCATTTCCCACTATCATTTCACAGGCCAGTATCATAAATGTTGTGAATATAAGACACAGCTTCAGGAAAAGTGAAACATGCTACTTACTTGTTTGTCTAACTTTATTATCAGTAAACAAATTTATTTTACTACTAAGATGTCCATGATCATTTTTAAATTTGAAACAAGTAGGAAGGAAGTTAGGAACTCAGGAAAACTCATGTTGATGACTGAATCATTCTGAATTTATTTATTTATCTATCTTTTTACTTGGAGGTGGAGGAGGAGCTGGGGGAAGAATACGAAAAATATTTCTTCATATCTGGACTGGTTGCACCGCCTCTCTGACCCGAGTCTGATGAGACTGCTCCTGCTGCACTGAAACGAACGGGACGGGGTAGCCTTACCGACTGTCACTGACTCTAAGTCAAACTTCAAATTTAAAAAAAAAAAAAACACTGTTGCTGCTCTCTCACTATCCGAGCTGTAGTGTGTGTAGTCCAGTCCCTCCCAAGTCCCAGCCCTCTCTAAATTAACTGGGATTGTTTGTAATTTGTAAAAAAGCTCTTGCCTTTGCTTAGCTGTTGCATACTTCAAGTGTGAGTACAGGTACAGCCAATGAGTCAGTCACACCCCTCGAGCTCTCAGCCGAATTCCAACAGGCTGGCAGGCTGCTTACGATGCTGACATCATCGCGCACTCCTCTGCATGTGATGACATCAGCGGAAAATTGCCAAGAAAATAAAAAAAGACTGGTTAAACAGTATGACTCTGTTGAGCTACTCCAGGTACAACTAACTATAGGTAACACCCTATCACATCATTGCTAGGTATAGGTCCTCCACCATGGACCAAGAGAAGCACACCGCCTACCTGGACTTACTAAAGTCATTCACTATACAGCCAAATACTTTGGTCGTTGGAGATTTCAGCCATCCTTCTACTGACTGGGCAATGTACATGAGCACAAACATGCTTGCCCTGAGGTTCCTGAACTTTGTCAATACAAATGCCCTGGAGCAGCTACTTTGCACCCCCACAAGGGGCTCAAATGTCTTAGAATTAGTACTCACCAACAAGTGTGTTGTCTTCACTGGTAAGGTCAGACTATAAATCTGTCTAATTCGAAATAACAATCAGACCTGACTCCCCTACAAGAGCAAAAAAACTGAAAAATGTCTCCAAAGCAAACTACAGCCTACTAGGCGATGGTATAACAAGTTTCAGACCCCCTGCTAACATAGCCAGAAATGGGTCCTATGCAGAGGAGTACACAAATGCCTTGTATAACCACCTAAACAACTGTATAGACTCTGTTGTACCTGACCAGATCAAAACCAGATCCTCCTGAAAAAACAGGCCACCCTGGTGGACCTCAAGTATAAATAGGTTATATAACAAAAAAAACTGATGTCTAAGAACATGAGGAAACTTACTCAGCAGAAGAAGAATACCCTTCACAGCTTGAACAAGCAAGTCATACATCTTGTAATGTTCTCTAAAGCTAGTTACAAAGCTATATTAGCATCCCTAGCAATGGATAATCATTAGGCATTCTTTAGATACGTCTGAAGTCTAAAAGGCAATGCCCAACTATATGCCAAACTTATAGTGCATGGTACCTCTCATACTGAACACGAGGAACTTGCCAACCTGCTAGGAGACAGATTTGGCACAAACATCACCCCCCCCATACCCTTCAGCCATAGCCCAAAGCCTACCTGACACCAGTCCTCTACCTAGTATCTTCAAAGAGTAGGTCATATCCATCGTCTCCAAGACCAAAAACACAGCCTCTATTGGACCAGATAACATCACAGGCTACTTACTAAACGATCTAAAACAAATCTAAAACAAGACCTAGCAGAACCACTTGACACACTCTTTAACCTCAGCATGAGCACTGACATTGTTCCAGAAGAGTGGAGAATAACAGTAATCCACTTGCACAAAGGGGGTACATCAACCATCTCTGTTAACTATAGACCCATAAGTCTAACGAGCCTTATCTGCAAGGTCATGGAAAGAGTCGTCATGGACCTTAATAAGCATATAGGCGACCTTCACACTCTTGACCTGATCCAGTTTGGCTTTGTTAAGGGTAGATCCTGCTTATTGAACCTGGTGGACTTCTTCAAGAATGTCACCAAAGCCTGGGATGATGGCAAAACAGTACAATACTGTCTATATGTTGATTTAGCAAAGGCCTTTGACACAGTCCCCCTCATTGAGAAACTCTCCCAGCTGGGGGTTTACCCATACAAGATGGGTAGCCAACTGGCTCACTGACAGAATGCATACTGTCAAAGTTGAGGATTCAAGCTCTGCCAGTAGACCAGTTACTAGTGGCATACCACAAGGATCTGTGCTAGGCCCTGTACTGTTTGGCATCTATTTCTTGAAGTCCAGCTAAAAGCAGATGGCCTGTGACTTACCAAGTTCACTGATGATTGTATACTGGATGCAATCGAGTCCCCAAGTGATGTTAACATATTACAAAAGGAGCTAGCACAGACAAATGATTGGTACCAAAGCCATGGACTAAAACTAAATGCAAAAAAGTGCATTGTTATCCCCTTTGGCAAAGAGGAAGTCCCTGCAAATTACAATATTAACACCCCCCCCAAGCTCAAACCCAGTGGTGCAAGATTTGGGAACACAGTTTGGTAGCAATCTAAACTTCAATCACCATGTGTTCACAGTGGTAAGGAAAGCCTTCTACATTGCACATCTCATAAGTAATGGCATCTTATCCAAGACTAAGGATATTATAACGTCTCTGTACTCGACCTTCATCAGACCCCTAATAGAGTACAACACTCCCTTTTTACATGTACCTCACCAGACACCTTCTGTAGCTGGAGAGATGACAAAGGTTTCACAATAAGAAAATTAAGGGCCTCTAGAACATGACCTATATGGAAAGACTAAAAACCCTGACACTGTACTCTGTATCCTACAGGCTGCTGAGAGATGACTTGTGCCTGGCCTACAGAGCAGTCTCTGACCCTGCCCTAATGGAAATGCTGCACATCTGCAAATCAAATGGAACAAGTCACTCGCTCCAGGGATCTCAACCTAGCCTATGACATTAACAGAACATCTGGAGAGACAGATATATCTCCCAGGGATTGCCTGTCCTCTGGAATAAACTCCCAAGTCATGTGAAGCAGAACTCTTCAATAACCCTATTTAAGCACTACCTCGACAATTGGATGGGAGAACATAAATTCACCCTGGGGGGTGAGACCTATGTCCCTCATGGACAGGGGCAGTCAGTGCTGATCATAGACTCTCACTGCGAATAACAACCATCTAACCAAGGTCAGTTAGGGAACCTGGGTATAACATGCCTAGGCTTGTAAACCCCATAGGGCCATTAGGTTGGTTACCTCCTATGAAATTGTGAACGTATGGTGGCTAGGCACCTTCAAGACTGTAAAGCCCAGTGAAAAACTGGTGGCTTGATACTGGATATATGGGATAAGTGTTGCTCCATAGCATGCACAAATGCCTTATTTATCCTCTCTGTCCAAAATTAGATGTGGTGAGGCTACTAAATTTAACTTGAGATTTATTTTTATTGTTGAACTCTGTTTCTATCTGTAAAAAAAAAAGCATTTCATTTAATTGCATAAAATTGATTTTATTAGGTTGGTTGGGAAATTGCGTTCACCTGTCATGTTCAGGGATGTGGGAAAGAGAAGTACTACACTTCAGCTGTTGTTACTGATGTGGATCTGATTTTGGGGAAGATTATTGCATTTTCTGTATGTTTCAAAATGTTTATTTTGCTAAGTTAGAGTGCATGGTGACAGATGACTGCTCACTGTGAATGGACATGCTTCTGTTTTACATCACACTGCACTCGGTAAAAGCATGTCTCTTTATGTTCAGGCCTCAACACCATTTCTTACTAACAAAGAAATAGAGGATTGCAGAGGAAAGTGTAGAGTGCATATTATAAATGTCAGCCTATTGTCTCATAATTATGATAGGAAACTCCTGAGTTTAAATATCTATCATGTCATATTTAAGCTATTGGATTAAGTGGATATTGATAATGAATAATTATAAGGCATGCAAAGTAATAAAAATGGTGTCTAAGTATTATATACAACTTCATATAAATAAATTGCACACACAGAATAATTGTGTATTTTAATGTCTGTATATGTATTGAAATGAAATATAGTAAAAGAAAAAAAAGAATAAATGCAAGGACAAAAATCACAATATAAATAAAATTAATTTTATAAATGTAATAAGACACTTCAAGGTGTGGCCTAAAGTGGTAGGAGCATATCTGTCGTGCTTAACACATTCAGTCCAAGTACCTTGCACATTATTATGCAGTAGGGACATGCTATTAGACCATAAACTGAACTTCATTATGTCTTATTCCTTCCTTATTTAAAGGAACATGTACATTTCAAAGAGTTGTATATTGTGTTAATTTGCAGTGTTAGTGTGAAATACCACTGTTATCAAAAATCATTCATTGTACACAATTACAGATGGTATACTGTACATATTCTTAAGTAGAAATGTAGAATGTTCATAGTAGGTCACAGTCTAGATTGAGAAGGAAAAATCAGCAGATGGAAGAAAGTGAGACAAGTTATTCAAATTAAGACTGAATTGCAATAAGAACACTAATGTGAAAGTAGGTTAGGATGGCCCTAGTGATATGTTCAAGAGTAGGAAGACATGGATAATTTTATGAATGATGTTCTTGCCCAACATTTATTTGTCCTTTTGGAGGTATTAAGCAAAAAACAGTAAGAAACAGACAGTTGTTGTTGTGTCTTTCGGCTTTTCCCGGTTAGGGGTCGCCACAGAGGAACTCCGGTCCGCTAATGATTGGCAGTAGATTTTTACGTGCCGAGTTGCCGGCCCTGACGCACAACCTTCAACGAAGGTACGCCCATTCACGCATGTCTCCACACAGAAGACGCTCTAGCTGAGAATCGAACAGGACAATGTCTTACTGTGAGGCGACAATGCTACCGCAACACCATCACCGCAGTCTAAGTAAGAAACAGACAGTATTAGCAATGAAATAGCAATTTTAGTATACAGCTCTGAAAATCTGTTCTTTGAAATGCTTGGCATTTTTTATTTATTTTACTCATTTTATTGAAGCTAAAAGTATGCTGTTTATAGTTCCATGACTCTCTTGCAAAGGTGAATTGTATTAAAGATCTGCAAACATCGCAATCTGTTTTAAATTTGTGGCACACTATCTCAGAGGAAAGCATTCTGTTGAAGAAACAGCTGAAAAGGATTTGTATTCATAAGGTGGTACACTAGATTATTATTTGTTTTCAGTTTCCTCCACTATACTCTACTATAAAGTATGCCTTGTGGATTAGTATAAAGCATATTTGCCTGTATATACTTTCCTCTTGTCTGAATTTCACCTGGTGGGAAATTCCTCCACCTCACAACCTTGGTTTCACAGTCTCACCCAAGGTTAGGTTTGTTTCTGTAATGGCTTACTTTACTAGGGTTATATGTGTTTCTCTCTAAAGGTCAGTAGATGATCTTTTGCGGAAAGAAATTGTAAAACTTTTTCCCCTTACTGACCGTATGTTAAATTTCTCCTTCCATGTCTTCTAAACATTGTGTCTAAAATGCTGGAAAGCTCAAGTTCTAATTTATTTCAGTGCTTATTACCTGAGTATTTTACAGAAAACATCAACATCAAGAGCGTCACGTAATAATAATGATTAATTGAAATCCAGTTTTGCAACTTTAATATATGTAATATTTGCATAGTAAATGCTAAACAAGACTGTAAAAACAGTATTGCAAAAGCAGTAGCCGGTGACAAACAACACTATTAAAAACAATGTTGTTTAAAAAACAAAACAAAAAAAAAAAAAAAAGCTTTTCCTGGGATTAAGTTTTTCTAAGCAATTAACTAATTTATACCCAGTAGTGAAAGCTGTTAAGTATCATTAATTATATAGTCTCTTACCAAGCTGAATACAATAGTGTTGAAAAATAACTATAAGCATGCAGATTTAAATAAAATATGGTAATCATTCATCGTCCGTTTACATTTATAGCATCCATCCTCCAAATTGTTGGAACCACAGAACTCTTATTCAATAAATATTAAGAATATTACAAAACCTCCACTCTTACTAGCAAACATTGTCTCAGTGATGATAACGAAATAAAGTACCAGGACAAATTAGCATTCTTGTTTTTCTGCAGACATCCCACCACAGGTGACCCAAAAACAACAGCTTCAGGATGCTGCAACAGTGCCTACTAGTCTGGCCAGCCAGATAGTTCCAAAAACAACACAGTCCATGATCCATACAAGAATGCTACACACTGACTTCAACAGACAGATTTTTCCAGTCATCTCAAGACTCAAAGATAAAAAAACAATGAACCCTGACCAAAAGATAGCAGACCAGTAAGAATGCTGAGCTCACAATACAACCCTCCACCAGTAATAAGACTGACATGGAGGGGGAATATCTTTACAAATATTAACTAAAAAGACCGTAGTAAATGTAGCACAATCCATGTTCTGACAGTCACCTACCATCATTATTGGGAGTAGAACTATGTTGGAAGAAACCATTTAATAGGTTTCTTTGTAGCATGTCCCAAAAGCTAGCAGTGTCAGAGGCATAACAGCACACTTGCCCTTGATTCAGAGGCCTGTAGGTTCAATTACCACACCAAGTAGATGGATTGCTGACACTCTAATGCAGCACTGCTGGGTGGGGGGCTTTACACTCCTGTGTGTGCTGTTCTGTGGATGAGATGTTAAACTGAGGCCCCATCTGCTTGAATTTGTGGTAGCTCAGGTGGATGTAAAAGATCCCATGACATCTATTAAAAAGAGTAGGGGTAGGTCCTTGACGCCCTGGCCATATTTCCCCTAGTAGTATAGGTACCATCTCAGGTCTCCCCTGAAAAGAGGGTACCAGCAAAGTAAAAATAAGTAAATCTGTGTTGTTATGGTCAATGGTTTGAATGCAAAAGTAAGGAGGTTTGATGGTTACCCACACTGTTTTCTTTTTGATCATGCACAGCGGAGGCAAACACCTGAGGTGGCATTTATAATGAATAAGAGAAACAGTTATGCCATATTCTAAATATTGAAGTACCATCTGTGAGCCAGGCTGTAGAGAATGGTCAGTGTTGATGTGACATCCTGACCCCACATACAGAAATGGGAAAAAGAGGGTTATTGATGGCTGGATCTGAGTGCAGATATCCTAGGAGCTCTGATGGGCAAGGGACATACAAAATGAAAAGCAATAATTATATATTGGTGGTTGACATTGTTCTCACTGTCTTTTCATTGTGTATTATTAAGTTGGACTACTGGTCACTACTCCCTAAAGATTATTTCACCTTTGGCTACCTGTTTGGGTCAATATAAAAAATATCTATGAAAGAGCCTCACATAAGAGGCTGTTAAATTTATGAGAAGAGTATGAGATAGACCTCTGGGTACGTACAGGTAGAGTATTGCGCATTCTCTATGATACTGGTTTCAGCAGTCTGTATAAATGGTCGCTTAGGATTCCGTAATTGGGGATGAGAATTGAAAGATGGTTAAGTTGTTTACCTTACAGATACACAAGATGCAGGGTTTAATTCTCACCTTTGGTCACTGTATGATTATTGGCTAGGCATGTAATTGTTTGCAGACAGATTGCCTAGTATTTACATATGAACCTAGTGTTTGTAATGGAGAACATCAACATTAGTTTGTTAATATAATAAAATTAAAAAATGGTAAAAACATCAAGGTTATTATTAATAAGAAAGCTCAAAACTAATTTGACAATTTAAATTACTAAAAAATATTAAGTATATTATTGAGTAAAATCCCTTTTTCATTTATGATCTGACATTGAATGACTTCTGAAAGATAATCTCTCTCTCTGTCAGAAACTATTTATTGACAATATTTACTGTAGTTCAGAACTGTCGTCTTCTCTGACCTCAGCAACCTCAGAATTAATAATGTGTGTTAAATAACACAGAGGACGTAGCTCCCTGCATGAAAGCTGTGGAGATATAATCTCTTCACAGAAATGGTCATTTATGTTCCTGATGTGGCTTGGGGCATTCTTATCATATGAGGGACTGGTGTTTCATAGCTTGCTGAACTATAAAAGTATATTAGTATTATTTATTATATTATTTTATGAAATATATTATTTCAGTTCATAAGGGCTATAAAATGCTATTACTAGAAAATAAGCTGTGTTTTACAAAGACGTGTAAGGTAAGTTTTGTTGTTTCTATATAGCAATAGTGACAACTATGGCAGTTAACAGTTTAGTATTCAGAACATTTTGGATAAAGGAACTTGACCTAGATATGCTAGGATGAATATAAGATTCACTACATGAAAACTGCTTGAGGTTGTATATGTCTGGAGATGCGTAATTTGTTCAGAAACCATTTGAAAATGTTTCTTTGCAAGTAGAGGAACAAGTGAAAAAATACATTTTAGGAGCAAACACCTTCACCCTTACCGGATTGTTTTAGGAAATTAAATGGAAATTATGACCAAAAAGGGACAATGTAAGGGATTTATTGTGATTATTACACAGTCAATACCTACTGACATTAAGAACATAAGAAAAATGTGAGATAAGGGAGTAGTGATGACGCACATTTATTTATTTGTTGTATTTTATTTATTTGTTGTCTTTTGTTTACAGGGAAAGACCCACAGGGCACAAGTCCCATTTTCATAAGAAGCCCGAAGAGAAAAGCTCCACATAAAATACATTTTTACAATGAGCAACAGTAAAATAAATAGATTTTAAGCACTACTTAGAAGGTAATATTGAGACATAATTAGTAAATACATTCATCATATACTTTAAAAGTTATATTGTACATAAGTAGAAGTTGTATTATTGTAAGTGCATCGTAGTTTCACTTTATATTAATAGCATAATCATGGCATTGATAACAGTGGGCTGTATTTTTTCTCTGTTTCATTCTGTTTGTATTGCTTAAGAAGAAGTGACTTTTAACTGTTGGAGGACTACATAAAGTTTGCAGTGGGTATGTGAAATATATGAGGAGTTAATACTAAGCAGTACTTAAAGTTGGAATTTTACTTTGAGTAAAACAAGTATAACAAAGGTATATTATGGTAAACAATGAAATTATTCTGAAATTAATTGCAATATAAGGGACAGATTGCAACTGTGCTCATTAATAATATTTTGCTAATTCTAGAATTGTAGAAAAAAGACTGTTTTTGACTAAACTAAATATCTTATGAAGACATTTTGTAATGAGGATCACCCTTGCGTTTTTACATCGTGGTATCTTGGAATGCAAACAAAACAATTGATCTGTTTAAGCCTTATTACAAAGTACTGAAATAGCCTCAGGACCTTATTATTGTTGTCTTGCTAGTGGCATATGTAAAAGTTGACTACAGTTTTTTTCTTCACGGGTTATGAACTGAACACAGAATTCTGTACCTCTAGATTAAGCAACAATGATCTGTTTGGTGCTTCTGTAAGAAGTAAAAATGCAACATGTGAAATGCTGTTTGCATCAGCAGGTGCTTTTATGAAAAGGCAAAATCGTAAGAGGAAGTTGATTAAACACACATACACATGCAATGTGTGTGTTTTGTGCACGTCTGTATTAATTACATATGTGTATATATACACAGACACAAAGGCACACATAAAACTAGAACTAATGACCCATGTTACTACTTGTTTCTTAGATTTACAGCAGCAGGAGTATAAGTGACTTGTTTGTCCTGCAGAACCCATTTCACCATTTATTTTATGAGTTTGCTGGCATGAGTTTTGATGTAAATTTGGACTGTGCAGGATGTTTACAGTGTGCAGAATGGTCTTTACTTTTGTTTTGTTATGCAGCATCTCTATGTTTCATTGCCGATGCTCCTTGAATGTTTTAATGGTTTAAGATATAAGCAAAATGTTCATGAAACAGATTTATGATTTTGATAAGTAGCATTTATTTTATTTTTCTTTTCTTTCTTTTATTTATGCATTTGTTATCGCTAGATGGTAAAATGAAGCATGGGTAACAGTTTTCAAAAATCATTTAAAAAAAAGTGTTAAACTTTCAAAATATTATAATTATGCAAAAAGCACAGGGAACACTTTTTGAATACATTGTAAAAAGGTCAATTTAAAAGGGTGGTATTTGTAGACTTTATGCAAATGTGTTAAGACTATCTGCTCTGTCTGCCAATGAGTGTAGGAAAGTTGTGATTCATGGAGGCCACTTAAGCTAAAGTGCAATGACCGCAAATAAAACTGAGCAAATGAAGTCATAATGAGAAGTAAATGAGGAAAGATGCAAAACAGCATATGCTATTGAAGCATTATATTGCCTATTTGCAATTCCTAGTGAAATTTTCCTGCTTTTCCATACTGTCCACAGACACATAAAGAGGAGTCTCATCTATACTATCTACTTTGCAATCCAAAAAGATACTATCACTTGCTGCTAGCCTTGCTATTTCCCATTATGAGCTAATTGTCCTGGCTGAGCCAAAACCACTTGCACGCACTGGTGCTTGCCAGCCAAGAAGGTGGAGATATAAGCTGAGAGTAACAATTAGGAGATGCTAGAAAGTTTCCCTACATAAACTTATACAACCATGCACCTCTTCTAGATCCCTCCGTTCCAACAACAGACTCCTCCTAGACATTTCCAAAGCTAAAAACTCAGTAGAGGAATCACTCTTCTCATACTCCATTCCTAAAATATGGAAAAACTACCAACCCCAAATTACCCCTAACTGCTAATTAATACACTTTAAAAAGCTACTTAAATCACACCTAATAGACACCTGGCTCTCTTCCTGCAAATGTCCTGGTTAGGCCTCACCTCATTCCCACACAAAATGTTCACTATAGGTTGTCTTACAGCAAGAATGTACCTGAGTTGTACGGAAATTAGAATCTCTCCTAGTGAAAATGTATATACTCAAGTACGATCCACAATATAAAATTTGAATACTATGTTTTATATCTGTCATTGTAAATATTCTTGTAGGATGTGTAATACATTAACTCTATAGAACTGTATTGTTCATCATTATGTTGTATGCATAATGTAGTGTTACTTCTATGGAATTGTATTGTTCATCATTATGTAGCCACTACTTGTAAATATGGCCATGCTTTCTCATATCTTTGGATTTCTTATCTTAATTATATATTATTCTTATAACTGCAGCTTTTCTCCCTGGGCCGCCACTGAAAAAGGACCTGTGTCCAGTTGGACTTTTCTGGTAAATAAATGTAAAATAAAAATAATAATTTAGAGTGGACAGGGATATTATAAATCTTAGTATGTATAACCTTCAAAGGGTACTGGAGAAATACATGTACTTCCTGTTCCAGTGGATGCTAAGGTATGTACAGCTCTTGCTATACTTGCCAAGAGGACCTTCCAGAGACAGATTGGTGATATATGTTGGGTTTCTTACAGGCTTCTGCCTCAAGGATATTGTAGGAGTTCTTGAATGTTTTCTTGGCACATATGGATCAGTCTATCTATTTATGTGTTACCTCAAGCCTGATCCAGGACTAAGCATGCCTTTTTTGGGGTGGCATGTTTCTCTGAGTTACTCTGTGAAATAGATTGCACATATGTTGCAATTAGGGCCCTTTCCAGTCCACTGGGTGAGTGCTACCACAGTAAGAATGGCTACCACTCCATCTGTTGTCAGGCAGTCTGTAATGCATGGGGTAGCATCACCAATGCCCTTACATAGCATCCTGATGATACATATCTTGTGCACTAGTTCACTCTGCCACCTTGGCCATCCTGCATGGTAGGGTGCTGAATGGTCATCTTATTGGTAAGTGGAAAAATATATATTTTTTTTATTTCTTCTTTTGTATTTAAGTAGTTATTCATGGTAAAATGTATTGCTGAATACTAAACTTTTTCTTTGTTTTGCCTCCCTCACCTCTCTCTCTCTTTCTTTTTGTCTTTCAAGTGATGCTGGATATACATTGGAGGCATGGCTTAAGACACCAGTGAGAAATCCAAGTGAACCGTATTGTCATTGAGAGTGTTTTTGACTTCCTGAAGAGCCATTTTAAGTGCCCGGAAGAGTCTGGGTGTGTACTTCAATATGACCCAGCTTCTGAGTGCAGGATGTTTACTACATGTTGCATTATGCATAACATGGTCATGCATCGGTCTAATGGTGAAGTGACCCATGTTGTCACTGCAAATCCCATTTACAGTCCCACTATGACTAATGAACAGTTATTCATATTC
The DNA here is from genome assembly GCF_019279795.1 of Protopterus annectens. Taxonomy (NCBI): domain Eukaryota; kingdom Metazoa; phylum Chordata; order Ceratodontiformes; family Protopteridae; genus Protopterus; species Protopterus annectens. The sequence continues at coordinate 728,786,257 of NC_056748.1, forward strand.
TTGTTTGTAAAAGCCAAGCCTGAGTGCTTACTGATTTCTGTTCCGTGATATTGTAAGGCATTATACAAAGAATAATCACATTTTTAACTTTTTGCACAATAAATTCTAGTGAGATAGTATGCCCGTACTGAATGTTTTTAACTGGTACAATTAGTAAAAGTGTCAGTTCAGTATTTAACATGACTTCATATCTTCCATTTAATGACAATGTATTGTATTCTTTTTTTTATATTATGTTATGTTTTCTCAGTTTAAAGTATGTTTTCTGTTGAGGTAATAAATATCAAATTATTTTATCATACACAATAATTTGTGGTTTCAGAGACAAAAGTGTAATTTGTACAGGGATGAGGGTGAAGTTGCAACAGTGTTTGTTTACATGGCAGGATACTAGGATACTCATTTTAACCTATAATTTTCCTGTTAGTGTTTCTCTAAAAACTTGTGCATTACTACTTTGAGGTTGTAGATATCTGGCAGCTGTAACAATGTCAGTGCATACAGCATTAATGGTGTTAATTACTGCTGTGTTATGTTATGACACACACCTTGCTTTCCATAGGTCAATGACTTTTTAAGCAGAAGCATTACAGGGATGAAATGCACACAGTAGAAATGTGTCCTAAGTCACCACTCCCATTGTTTAAATAACTTATTCTCTTTCAAATTAAACTTTTACCTGTGTTTGTGAAGGTCAAATTTTAAGTAAAAAAAAATGTCACACTTGATTCGCAGTAGGTCAAGCTCACATGTGTCATACACATCTCCTAAAGATAGACTAGGTGATGGTGCAAGTGATTTTTAAAAGGGGGTGTCATGAGAGCTGGATGTTGAGATGGTCCGATCTTGTGACTTACTTGATGCAGGTAATCCTACAGACACTGATCTGATAGTGCTGTGAGACCATGATTGGGACCTCAAATAAGAGGTTTTGCTAGGTGTAGATCAGTGCTGATGTGGCCAGCAAGAAATCTGTTGTGTTTTTCTCCTGACTAATTACAATACTTTATTGAGAAGCACATGTAGTCTCATGTGATCTGCCTCCATGTGTTCCCCTTTCAGGATTGACTCCTACTGGAGACTGGTACATCATAACTAGTGCATGAATGGAATGGACACAGATGCTTGGTGTGCCGCTGTACTATGCCTCAGTGTGATCATGGCATTATCCCTACTCTGTGCCATTTCCATAGAGTGCTGGAAATCCTGACGTATGCCTTGGAGGAATCTGACCATTTCCAGCTGACTCTCTATGGCAGAGCTCTGAGCCCTGCTTATGTTGTCAAACATTTGCTGCTGGGCAGCCAATGCTTTACATGTTTCCTGTGGTAGCTGTAATAAATTCCTGCTCCTGGTTCCCCTTTGTAAAGGACAATGTTACCTCTGAGTATCTGCTATCATCCTGAAAGTTTTTGTATGGGTTTGGAGGTACTGGTGTAGAAGTGCATGGATTTGTTTCCTGTACAAGAGTGAGTGTAATATCAGCATTTGCTTGACTTTGTGATGTACCATCACGTCCAGCGGATTTACTAAGATGTTGTGGGGTCTGAAATCTTGCTATTAAACTTGAGGACTGAGTGCCACTTTCCTCAGGCTACCTGATAAATATAATTATGTTTATCATCATCACCTTCAACAGCAGTTCTGCTCCTGATATCCTCCAAATGTATTGGTATAGTGGAACTGTTTGTTTCTGCTGCTGACCCTGTAAAATATTTGGAAACATTACTAATAAAGAAATAGTATAGGCTTTCCAAGATAGCTGCACACTGATCAATTGTTTAATTTCAGCTCTCCCAGTGTGAAAAAAACTGATATATAACGGCCAGTAATTCTGCCAGTTTTAGTAAAATTCAGTTACTGGCTAGTAACTACATTGCTTGGACACCAGCAAAGAAGAACCTTAGAGAGCCTAAAAGAAAATCAACTAGAAAAGGTGAAGAGAAAATACTGACTGGGAAAAACTTGCAGCCATTCATCAAAAAGCAGTTCAAGCACCAGCTTTGGTATAAGAGATGGCTTCCAGTAATCTAAAGGAAAAAATAAATCAGACATCTCAGAGGTGATTAAAATATATGTAACATTGAAGGAGTATATCAACTCAAATAATGAAACACTAGAAAACATGTAAGAAGCTTTAAACAACTATTCAGAAAAACTGATAAAACTGCAAACATCAGAGGTTAAAATGAAGAAAAGGTTGGCTGAGTATGAAACTGCTCAAGAAGAAATGTTTCAAAAAATGATAGTGAGAGGACAGAGCACGCAAAGAAAACTTGTTGAGATTTTCTGCTGTACAAGAGAAAGTGGAAGGAACAGAATGTACTAATTTTATGAAAGCATAAGTAAATAACTACACTGGTATTCCAGAGCAGGGTTTTCTAATTGAAAACACTCATCATATGTATGCTCCAGACCTAGCCATGTGAAGGCACCCAAGACCTCTATTAATAAAGATGCAGTCATACCATCAGAAATAGCTGATCTCACAAAACTGTGGCAGAAGGGCACTGTATTAAAAATTGGAGACAGTAGCGTGTGGAAAATGGTTATTCACTGTACACCAAGCAGAAGAGAAGCAAATTTATCCTATCTGGGAACGTTGAGAGGCAGGTGTGAGATTCCGCTGCTGTATTCAGCTGTCTTTTGAATATTTTTTTCCTGGAGGATCAAAGTCATTTTGATGCAGAACATGCTAAAGAGGAAATAATAAAGTTTGTCCAAGAAAGAGAGAGCCATCAAACAGAATCTGCTTCTCATTTTGCTGACAATAAGGCACAGAGATGTTGCCCATAAAACCTTTTCAACTGTTCAGAAGGAAAATCCTTGTTCCAGAGTCTGGGATTGGGAGATGGAGATGACAGTGAATAAATATAAGACTATAAAGCATGAATCACATTTGTCTTTACAAGAAAAATGTCTGAGAAAGATTGGATTTTTGTTGATTCCATTAAACTTGGTGGGGGACTGAAAGGCATACACCCCCACATCATGTCATTAATTTTTGGAAGCACACTAAAAGGAAAAAAAAAAGAAAAACAATTTTTGTACTTAACAGTACTTGTATAAAACATATATTATAAAGCATTTTCAGTGATTATTGTTTGTGATAAAATATTAAAGTAAACAAGTACTTTTTTTCTTTTTTAGTTTTAAGAAAAGTAGACATTACAATCTGAAAAAGAGGAGAGGCTGGACAAAAGAATGTTTAAGTTAATAGGCTGTAATCGTGGGCTGTCAGGGTGGAGGATGGGAGTGTTAAAGGACACTGATATAACGTATATAGAGCTGAGATGTTTTATTTTACTTTTGCATAGATGAATGTCTGGAATAATGCCTTCATCTTAATCTAATAGCACATTGTTTTGTGTATGCAAGTGGAGAGATCCTAATGTAATGAGTAGTTTTCTTTTAGCAAATAAATGCTCAGTGTGAGTTGAGAAGTCCACAACTGTACATTCTGTTCCTATGTTTTCATGGAAACAAGTTGACTACAGGTAAATGCAATACATCTTGAGAGGTCTAGGCATTGTTTAATGCGAGAAATATAAAATTAAAAGGCACAAGGACAAGCAGCTTAGTGAAAGGTAGTTTGAAATTATTGAAAGTGAGTAAAACCAGCTTTTCTGGTACTTAAATTACCACATTGACAATATGCCCCAAAGAGTTGACCCAGTTGTAATGAATTTGGGAACTTATGTAGACAGTCACCTGACTTTTGATCAACATGTGCCTATTGTAAGAAAGTCCTATATTGTACAGCTTTCTAAACAAAGGGATTGTGTCTAGATCTAGGGATGTCATTGTCCCAATTTACTCAGCCTTCATTAGGTCAGTCATTGGCCATTAGCTGTAATGTCCCTTTGGCATGCATCTGTCTAGACCCATGCAACAACTAGAACACCCACAGAGATACCTTACTAAAATATACAAGGCCTGAACAAAATGTCCTACATGGACTGACTCAAAACCTTGTCACTATACTTAGTATCCTACAGACTGCTAAGAGGTGACCTGTGTCTGGCCTACAAGGCATCCTCAAACCCATTTCTGATGGATTTACTGTACATCAGCAGATCAAATGCCATCATAAGTACTCAGTCTAGAGATCTAAACCTCTTTCACAGCATCAACAGAATGGTTTGATGGGACAGGTATATTTCACAGAGGGTACTGCTGCTGTGGAACAGATTCCCCATCTACATAAAACAGACTTCATCCTTGTCTATTTTCAAGTACAACTTAGATCTGTGGATGGGAAACAGACAATTTACCCCAGGGCTGCCCCTGCAATACTAATGGACAGATGCAGCTTCTAAATGCTTTATCCCATGCATGGGTCCCCTCAAATTATCTATGGTATGAACCCAGTTATTTTCATTAGGGATAATACACTCATTTCAAAACTTTACTAAAAGCGCACCTAAAAACATGCTGGCTATGCCCTTGCAACTCCCACTCTAATATAACCCATCCCATCCAACCACTACCTTTCTTTCCACTCCACTAACTACCTTGATTATAGCAAGCTCAGATGCTCATAAGCCTAGTACTTATTATACAGCAGGGACTTCTCATTGTAACATTTGTTAATGTCTGTTATGTACTTCACAGATAAAGATTCTAGTTGTCTACTGATATACTATGTTCTTCATCTGTAAATATGTTGTAAGTAATTGCTATGTTAAATTGTTAATTGCTATGTAATCCAATGTAACTGTTGTCTGTTTATTTTAATGGTGGAGCTTTTCTCCCCAGGCCTCCACTGAAAATGGACCTATGTCCAGTTGGACACTCCCGGTCAACAAATGTAAATAAAATAATAAATAAATATAATTATTGACCATGGGATAGGTAAGGCCAATCTATAACCAAATAGGATAGGTTATTTCGAGCACAAGAAGGGAAATTGGCTAGGCTTAAAATGGCCTTCAATGGCAGCTAGCCTAGTACTTACCTATACACTTACGAACTTATACATATTTCAGTGCATTTACTAGAACAGGGTACAATTTAGTTTATTTAAAGATAGCCAGTACAGTTGTTCTTAAGGCTAAAAGTTAACATTTTCTGAAAGCATACAATTTGTTTTTCATAGTTTGGTAGGTAATAAAGATAAGACAAGAACAGACAGCAGTTAGTGTAACCTATGCCTTAGCATGGATAACCTTAATTTTAGGTTGGGTAATGCCTGTGGGTGCTTTAAGCCATAGGTTCTGGAGTATATATATATATATATATATATATATATATATATATATATATATATATATATATATATTATTTTTGAGGATTTTCATTAAAACAGAGAGTCTTGTAAAATGTGACATAGGTTTAGATGGAGACAGCAGTAAACAGATACATGAGAATCAACCTTCCAGTCATTGCTGGGTACATGTAACATAAAACCTGGAAATAGAAATTTAAAAAAGTCATATATAATAGATATGAATAATGACTACTTATCAAAATATCTTCACTATCCAAATTATTTTGGAATGTGAATGGGCTCACAGGTATAGACAAAAAAGGTAAGAGTATTGAATTTTATTAAGAAATGCAGAGTAATAATAGCAATGCTACAGGCAACACGTTTGGAAAGAAGTGAGCACGTGAATTTGATAAAGAAAGGATTTCGGGATGGTTATTCAGCAGAATATCAGAGACAAAAGAAGAGAGGAATACTTCTACTAATTAACAGAGGGCCTCCAATAGTGACAGAAGTTTAAAAAATGATGATAATGGAAGATTTGTGTTAGTAAGGGGCTACTGGCAAGTGAGGAGGATTATGCTGGTATGTATTTATAAGCTTAAGAACATTTTTGAGAAAAAAATCAATTTTCAGCAAGGAATATTACTTATAGGTTGGGACTGGAACTTGATTTGCAACAGAGTGGATGTATCTGGGGGATCTAGAAGGGAAAATATAGCAAAGAGGGTATATTTCTTTAGAAATTTATGAAAATATTTGGTATGGAGACATGACTTCAGTAGTTGGAACTCAGAGAGAACTTACATATTATTCCCCAAGGTACAATAACTGGGCTAGACTATATATACATTGTTTTACAGGACATTTATATTTGAAAGCTTCAACATACATCCAAGAGCTATTTAAAATCATGTGCCAATAACAACTAAGATAAAAATAGAGGGTAATGAAGTAAACATGAGACACTGCCACTTCCTAAAAAGAGAGCAATTTAAGGAATGGGAAGTGAAAATTATTCGAGTTATTAGGGAATATAGAAATTTCTTCAGAAGTTATAGCTAGTGAGTGGGATAAAATGAAAGTAGAGTTTAAAAATAAGGTATAAATAAAATAAAACAAGAAAGATGGTTAAGAAATGACAAGAATTATTTATAGGTACCGACAAACATTAAAGTATTTCAAAATAAGGGGAATCTCACAGAACAAGAGGAGCCGCAACTTTTGAGTGCTGGAGGCAATTAAAGGAGTGTCTGGATAATATGCATGAGTTTGGAAAGATTGCTGTTAAGCAGTTGTTTTTTTGACAATAACGCAACTCCAGAGAACCTAAACTTTTAGTACATTGACTTATGCAACAGAAAGAAGAAAGAGATGTTGCCAAACGTAGGGAGCCTATAACTACAAAAATAACCAGAGATCCTGTAGTGGAATTAGAGCTATTTTGGAAATTTTATGAAAATTTGTATAAAGCAGAGAAATATGGAAATCAAGACAAAGCACAAATGGAACTGTTTATGGAAGACTTGAGTATACCAAGGTTAGAGGTAGATGAGACTTATCAATTCACAGTTAACATAGGAGGAGACTAAATAAAAACTGTGACACGTAATCAATCTTCAGGAAATTCTCCAGGAATAGAAGGTATTCCTGTGGAAATTTGGAAGCTATGAGAGAAGAAAATTTTAAATGCCTGGAAAGTTTTTTTAACAGTATATTAAAAGAAGGGGAAGCACCAACATCCAGGGAGAAAGCTATTGTTGCTATAATGCCTAAAAAGTCTAATCAAACCCACCTTTATATAGGTCCATTTCAATTTTAAACAATGATTATAAAGTGTTTGTGAATATAATAGTTAAAAAAATGGCATCAGTGTTGCCAAAATTGATAAATCTGTATCAGTGTGGTTTTGTGGAGGGAGGCAAACATTTGACAACCCTAATTGACAATGATGATCCAGACAGAAGCAGAATATAAGAAAGTACTGCTTTTGATGGTGGTTCTTGATGAAGAGAAAGCATCAGTAAGCTGGGATTGTATGAGTAGAACAATCCAGAAAGAAACACTGAAGTTACCATAGAGTGTAAAAGTCAAAATAATCAAAGAAAACACTCCAGAAGGCAAGGCAGTCATGTAAATTCCCCAAAATAAAAACTTTTATTATGAACACAACAGTGGTTTAGCACTTTTCGTCTCTATCAATCAAACATCGTCAGAACCACTGAATTAAAAAATTGAAATCCTTAAGTAGAAAAGTTTAAAAACACACCCCTCAAAAACAACCAGTAAACATAAGACATATATGCATTCAATAAATCTGTCGCTGTGTGAACACACCGCTTTAAACCAGCACATAAAAGTATGTGATATAAGCACAAATTAATTAAAAAACATAAAACGGCAAAAAATATATAATTTATAACTTGTACTTTGTGAAAAATAATGTATAAGTTATATGCAAAGGGCCCTTAAAGTTACACAGTGTTGTATCTTTTTTTAAGTTCACTGGTGATAGAAATAAATTCATTAATTCCAGGTGGATTAGCTGCAACCAACCTTAACTGCCATGTCTTGTATTTTCTTCACAATTAAACATGATATGTTGTTGATTTGGAAAGGTGACTCTACGCAGCTCACTGAATTTTTCTTGTTATTAGAAAATAATACAGACTTTTTGCATTTTACTCATCAGGTAGGTCAACATGAAATCAACGTTTTAGATATAAAAATGTCCTGATCACAATTGAAACGGTTTCAAACAGAGTTATATCATAAACCAAATTTTAATTCTTTTTTATTTTTATTTTCAAGTTGCCACCCCCTCTATCAAAAAAGAGGTATTCTTAAAAGCCAGTTTATTAAAGCCTCAAGACTTGTATCTGATGATGTTTGTTTAGAAAAGTTTAAGACACTCAGGGACATGTTTTCAGCTAGGGGGATCCCCTGATACATTTATTGATGAAGTAGAAACATATGTGTGGTCTGAAAGACAAACTGGATATAAACCTATTGCTAAGGATGGTCTTTTTAAGAGTGACATTACTAATTTAGGTACAAACAACAACATGGTTTTGTACTGAACTTTAGATACTAAAGGTATAGAGGACATTATATGCAAAAATTGGGGTATTTTTAATTGTGAAGAAAATACAAGACTTTTGGGGGCCTTGAAACCTACCTTTACTTAACAAGAGACAGCCAAATATTAAAATTTTTTTGGAGAGACCTATATCTACAGGACTAGGTTGTTGGCTTGTCACACACAGATGTCGGAGATGTAAGCAGTGTAGTTTTGTTGAGGAGAACTACAATGGGTGGCTTTATGATACAATTTTACAATGGGTCTCTGGTGGTAAATTAAATTGCTGCTCAGAAAAAGTAGTGTATTTTGCTTTTTGTACCAGCTGCCAGGCATTCTATATTGGGAAAATGGTTAATGCTTTTAACCGGAGAATATACCAGCACCAATGTAGTATACAGAGGTTAGACAATAAAAGCGCTTTGGTACATCATTTTATGGAATGTGCTGGTTTTGTTAAGTTTAAATTCTTTATACCAACCCATTTTGTGGTGATTGGAAAAATCACCTTTTACATCGTGAAATGACATGGCAGTTAAGGCTGGATACAGCTAATCCACCTGGAATTAATGAATGTATTTCTATCACTAGTGAACTTAAAAAAAATACAACACTGTGTAACTTTAAGGGCCCTTTGCCTATAATTTATGCAGTATTTTTCACAAACTACAAGTTATAAATTATTATTTTGCTGTTTTATGTGTTTTTTTAATTCACTTGTACTTATATCACATACTTTTATGTGTTTGTTTAAAGATGTGTGCTCAAAAACAGCAACAGATTTATTGAATGCATATATGTCTTATGTTTATTGATTGTTTTTTTTTTGGGGGGGGGGGTTAAACTTTTCTACTTAAGGATGTCAAATTTTTTTTAATTCAGTGGTTCTGATGAAGTCTGATTGATAGAGATGAAAGTGCTAAACCACTGTTGTGTTCGTAATAAACGTTTTTATTTTGGGGAATTTTCATGACTGCCTTGCCTTCTGGAGTGTTTTCTTTGATTGATGATGAGTAGGACAATGAAGCACTTGCATTCCCTGTTACAATAATTAAGTTAATTAGAAGGATATATGAGGGATTGGAATCAAAAAGTGGGAGGGTTTCTCTTTAATAAGTTGTGTCTGAACAGAGGAACCAGGTAGGTGTGTCCTCTTTCCCCCTTAATTGTGTTATATTTAAATCCATTGACAAAGAAAATAAATGAGTCAGAAATTCAAGGATATAATTTGTACAGTAATGAAGAAAAGCTGGCTTCATTTGCAGACAGTATTATTTTTGTACCTATTAAAACTGGAAAAGGAAATCTCAGTGTTATTTTATATTCTGAGATAGTTTTAAGTCTTTTCAAGATATAAAACGAATGAATACAAAACAAAGACTGTTGCTGTAAACTATGTACGCACACAGGAATTGGTTCAGCAATACCCATATTTATGGGGACATGATAAAATTAAGTATTTAAGAGTATGGGTTAAAAAAGATTCTGTTGTGGCAGCTAAGGTTATGTGGAAAGAGACTAAACAAAAGATAATTCAAAAAATGAGAAACTGGGAGCTCTATTTTAGCAAGCTACAACACTGAAAATGTTTTTAGTCCCTTTAATTTTATATACAGGTCAAGGATATTTTATCAACCAGAGGAGAAGTTGTGGATAGTGATTTATAAAGAGTTGATGGATGTTATCTGGGAGCAGAAGAGGGCAAAGGTCATGCAAAATAAGTTGATCCTTCCAACAGAACAAGGTTGGTTTAGGATTACCTGATATGAAGGGATATTTTAGAGCTACACAATTAAAGCTTGTATATAGAATACAAACAGAAAGCTATAATTCAAAGAGGAAAGCGATGATAATAAAGTAGGGAGAAATTCAAAAAGTAGGGAGACAAGATTTTGGATGCAGATCCTTAAAGAGAATAACAGCCATACAGAATATTATATTCACAAAGTAGCAGAAAGTATTCTAATAACTAAGCCAGTGTTAGACTATAGAAAGAAGATTCTGCCAATAGAGATAACTGCAATTGGGGTACAGAGAATAGACAAGAGCGGGGGCTGGAATTTACTATAGAAACTGGCAAAGAAACCAAAGTATTTGGAACAAATAACTAGAGCGTGAAAGGTAATGGACTGGGAAGAGGCCAAGAAGTCATTTGGATTGCAGGCTAGAGGCTGCCTTCTTCCCTTCCAGAGATTGATCAGAGTGTAGACAAAAAGAAAGTGATTGGGAAATCCTAAATGAAAGCCCTACTCTGGTATACTCTGGTACAGTTTTATTTGAATATAGAACAAAAGCTGCTGTTAAAAAAGGGATATAGCATATAAAATATTGCACGGCAACTATAAGAATCAGAGCAGGTTAAAAAAGATTGTGAAGAGAGATTGGATAAGCAACTCACAAGGAAACAACGGGAAGACATATATATGGCTTCCAAATATGTAACAAAGTCTAGAAAATTTAAGATTTTTTACTTGGAAGTGTTTGCATAGGTATCTTTTTATACCACAAGCAGACTCCAGATATTTTTTCCTCAGGTAGATGGCAAATGTTGGAGGTATGTTGGGGGAAAAGGAGGTAACTGGGAGTGTAATCAGTTGGTAGACTTTAAAAAATTCCCTACTGAGTACTCTGTCCCAGTACTCTGGGTGAGCAAATGGGTGTAACTAAGGTAATTATTTTTTGAGCTAGGATACAGGATCTGAATTGCCTAGACATAGTAAGGCCTTGTTAAGTTTAATTATGGTGGCTAGTAAAAAAAAGTTACTGGAAAATGGAAATAAAAGTCTAAAACAACTGTATTTGAAGAACTGAACATTGTAACTGAGATAAAAGAACTGAAAGTGGGATCTTTAGAAAAGAGTAGGGGCAAATTACATAGAAAAAAATGGAAATTGTGGGAACAATAAATGTAGAATAATGTTTCTGAGGAGAAGTGAGGTTTAAGGGAGGGCAAGAATAAGTTATATAGTATGGGATGGATAATAATACAAAAGAATATGTGTGATATATATGTATTAATATGGTTTGTTTTCTTTTATATAAATGTATGTTTACCCATGTCCTAAGTGATAATTCAATAAAGGTGTTAAAAGTAAATAGCGTACACTACTGCATGCTTATTAAGGAGATGTGGGGCGCACTCAACCATGTACACTGCCTTCAGTATCATTCTGTGTATATGTGGACAGTTCACCTGTTAATAGTAATTGTCATGCATTTAATTTAACCATTCCATGACACCATTTACTTTTCTATATAAATGTGCATTACTGCTTTTAAACCAAACGCCCAGAGCAGAAGACTGTTTCTGTTGTAGACACAGGTATTGGCCAGTGCCCATATTACCTCTGATTATTCCAGTGCCATCATCTTCTGTGTCATAGTTATCTCCAAAAATGGAGAGGAGGTAGTCCTCATCAGGTGTTAAAAGAGGATGTTAAGTTGTCAATCTCGTCTTCATTCTTGCTGGTTGGGTTCGGAGCTGATCCTTGGCTCCGACTCGGCCATCTTCAAAAGCTCGAGAGCTGCTTATTGGCTCGAGGCCCCCTATATCCCATGATGCCTGGTGCTAGATACCCAGATCTCGTTTGCCGCTTCTGCTACGAGGTTGCGTTTACTGGCTCAGGTCGTATTTTTTCACTTTATTGATATATATATATATATATATATATATATATATATATATATATATATATATATATAACTTTATGTATATTATTATAGTTAGAATACTTAGTGTTCATACATAGTTGTAGTATTTGTTGGTATTTAATCTTCCCCCTTGAAAATTCGTTTTCTTCTTAGAGAGTTTTCCCCTCCCTCCCCCACCCCCGTTTTCCTTTTTAAGGTAGCCGTTTTAGTTAGAGGCTTATCCTTGTTTCCTTTTTAAGGTAGTAACATTTTTTCATTAGAAATTGTGGTAGTTGGTAGGTCCGGTTTCCCTTTCTTGTATTATAGTGTGTGTGTGTGCTGTTAGGGTGTGGTAACTTTTGTGGACTGTGTGTGTTTTTTTCTAGTTACCTACTTCCCTTTGTACTCTTTCTTTGTATTTTGATATTTCCTTTACAGGAATGTCTAAAGACATGAAAGTGTCTGGATTCAAGAAGTGTGACTCATGCTGTCAGAAAATGTCACTGACAGATGGTCACACTTCTTGTGTCTATTGCTTGGGCACCCTACACCTGCAGGACTCTTGTTCGGTGTGTCACGCCTTTAGTCCAAAAGTCTTGCAGGAGCGTAGAAATAAGCTTATACTTAGGAGTTTGCTTAAACCTGAAGGATCACCGGCCAAGGCTCAGTCAGTGAAACCTTCCAAGCCATCAAAGCTGCCGGCTCCCAGTTTGGAGCCATCATCGGGTGTGGTGTCTGCTTCAACTTCGGTTACAGCTGGAACCAAAGTACCTATCTCCCAGCCAACTTCGGCTCCGACTGAAGCCGAAGTTCCTATCTCCCAGTCGGCCCTGACTCTGCTGTCGGAACCGTCAGGGAGTCAAAAACACTCCAGATCACCATCCTTAGAGTCGATACACTCGGCTCCGGGGTTGCCCTTGTTGCAGTCGGAGCGAAGTCACCGATCCCACTCTTCTCGATCGTCTAGACTATCTGACCATGATTTGGAGAGAGTGGTGAGCAGGCTTTTAAAATCGCAGGCCCTGGCTAAAATGTTATCCAGCCCCCCTCATCAGGGTTCAGCTGTTCCTGTCTCTGCAGTAGTTCCTCCTTCGACTCATCCCTTGTGCTCGGAGCCGGAGCATGCTGGGGCTGGGATCGTGGGACCGTCGGTACCGATACCTACCCTTTCAGTTGCATCGTTGCCTCCGATCTCTTCCATGGTGCCATCCTTGGAGGGATCTGGGCGCCGGGACTCCCTCGTCGGCTCAGAGGGGGCGAGTGGCATCGGACCCTTGACCAACCCCATTCTCCCTTTCAGAGCTTCGGCGCAGGTGAATTCGGCTCCTACATCAGCTTCGGAGCCATCTCTCTCGGTGCCGGGAAGGATCCCAGTCTCTTCGGAGCTGGAGCCTTCTCCGATATCGGGAAGAGGCGCCTTTGAGGTCATGAGGAGTGTGCTGGCATCTGAGTCAGCCTCACGATCAGCCTCATCGGCTCCTCCCCCCATGGTGCCTGCTCCTGCCTCTGTCCCTCCTCCAGACCCCAAGCATGGGGAACAAGCATTCCAGGGCACCCCATTGGGTGTATCTTCCTCTTCCAAGGCCTCCCCCATTCATTCAGAGGAGCCCCCTTGAAAGAGGAAATGCAAGAGGAAGCATGTTGACTCCCCTGAGTCTGTCACTTCAGATACCGACTTGGAGGAGTTGGAAGGGTCCCAGAGATCCCCCTCTGAGGACGTCTCCTTCTTAGACATCCTTGAGATTCTTAGGCAGAGGGGGAACTGGACTACCCTTAACCCTTCCGAGGATGAGTCGGTATTTCTGGACGCTTTTGGTTCCCGACCCTCCACCTCCTGGGTGTCTCCGCCTTTCAATCCACTGATGTCTGTGGTGGCTCGAAAGGCGTGGTCAGCTCCAGACACAATGGAACCAACTCCCCGCAGGCCCACAAAATTTATTACTGCCCCACAAGACAAACAATTTCTGACCAAGGGTGTTCCCATTGATGCCATGGTGGTAGCAGCAGCCACAAAAAAGGAGTTGGCTGAAACTTCTTTGTCTGTCCATCCCCCTAATAAGGAATCTAGGATGATGGACAGATATGGGAAGCGGATGTTTTCCTCAGCGAACTTCTCCATGAGGTCGCTGAATTACTTGTGCCACTTTACCCGTCTTCAAAGGGATCTCCTTAAAGAGCTAGGAGATACCCTTCAAGATCCATCAGCTGCGGGGGCCCAGGCTAAGGTTGCCTCCCTGCTGGCGACTCTTAATTCGGTAGTATACTCCTCCATGCGGCTCATCTCTTATGCAGCCGATGGTGCGAGTAGAGCCGCAGGCACAGGCGTGGCCTTGAGGAGGCATGCTTGGATGCGGTTATGTAACTTTGTGGACCCTTCAGGGCATCTTTCACCAACACCCCCTTTGATGGTTCTGCTCTTTTTGGACCACAGGTGAAGGATACCCTTACCAGGTGTGAGCAAGAAAGCAAGACTCTCTGTGCTGTGGGAGTCCATTTTTCCACTCCCTCAAGACCATATCCCAAGGGTCAGAAGAGTGGGAAGATGTGGTTCCGGAAACCCCAGGGAGCTGTGCCTGACACACATGGAGAGTTCCCCTCCAGGGGCAGAGGAGGGAACAACAATAGACGCCACTCTTGGGGCAGTGGGGGTCCACAAAATGAGGGCCAAAGAGAATCTTTCTCTGACAAGCCCTTCCAGCATCCCTGAGGTGCTGCCTGGCTGTCCACCTTCGGAGGCAGTTGGGGGAAGATCATCGCTGTACCCAAAAGCCTGGCAAAGTATAACACAAGACAAATGGGTACTGTCTATCATATCTGAAGCCTACAAAATCCCCTTCCTTCACACTCCCTACATTGCCAACAAATCCCTTCCAGATGTTCCACCCAATCTAAGGGATCAAGCAGTTCAAGAAATTTCAAAACTGCTAAGAAAAAGAGCCATCCAGTCAGTCCCAGCAGACCAGCAAGGATCCAGAATTTACTCAAGGTTCTTTTTGGTACCAAAAAAGACAGGGGACTGAAGACCCATTCTGGATCTCAGCAGACTAAACAGGTCTGTTCAAAGAACGAAGTTCTGGATGGTCACGCTACAGTCCATTTTACCCTTTCTGGATCAGGACAATTGGATGTGCTCCATAAATCTTCAGGACGCGTACTACCATATCAAAATGGACACACTCCAGAAGAATCCTCTGCTTCCGGCTGGGAGCCAGTCATTATCAGTTCAGAGCTCTGCCCTTTGGTCTCACCACAGCCCCCAGGGTGTTCACCAAATGTTTGGCAGTAGTTATCGCTCACCTGAGACGGCAAGGATTCCAGGTGTTTCCATATTTAGACGACTGGCTCCTTAATGCAACCTCCAGGCATCACCTGCTGCGAGCCAGAGACTACACCATCCAAACTTGCTCCAAACTAGGCATCACAATAAATTTTGAAAAGTCTGCATTGTCGCCTTGTCAAGCTATTACTTTTATAGGCGCAAACTTAAATACAAAGGACATGTCAGTGAGACTTCCAGTAGACAGAGTGCTAGACATTCGATGACATGTGCAGGTCTTATTAGGATGCAAAAAAATTCAGGCCAGATTCATCCTAAGAACATTGGGTCTCATGGCAGTGGCTATCATACTAGTCCCCCTTGCTCGTTTTCACATGAGGATTCTTCAGTGGATGCTGTTCACAGAATGGTCCTTCCAGCAACTTCCAATGTCTCACATGATAATGATCACGCAGTCATGCAAAAACCAACTTGCTTGGTGGATGGTTTCCCCATCATTACACCAGGGCAGACCATTTGTTCTTTCTCCTCCAGTGGCTACAGTGACCACGGATGCCTCCCTGATCGGGTGGGGGGTGGGGGGCATTTTCAGAGTAGAACAGTCCAAGGCACCTGACAGCCTCACGAATACCATCTGCATATCAACATCTTGGAGATGAGGGCCGTGCTTTTAGCGTTGCAAGCTCTTCAGAACTCTCTTCCCACCGGGACCATTGCAATTCAAACAGACAATATGTCGGTAGTATGGTACATCAACAAGCAGGGCGGAACCAGGTCCTACCCCTTATGTCGAGAAGCACTCAGACTTTGGCAGTGGGCGATCTCTTCCCAACGGTTTCTGATAGCAGCGCACATCCCTGGGAAGTCCAACATTATTTTGTTTGTGTAGGCAAGAAAAATATTTATTAGCATAATAATTGTGTAATTGAGTAATTTCTTCCACAATACTAACTGTATGTACTAGATGGTGGAACTCAGTCAGGCATCAAACATGTACAGAGTACAGACTGGTAGAGGGGTTTAGGGTTTCATTGTCAAGTGAATGACCAGCCACATACTTAGTGAAAAATGACCACTTATAATATTTTTGTATACATTTTAAACCATCCACTTCTATGCTTAGAACTATTAGACAGAAAACTATCAAAGCACACATTTTGCACATATAAGGAATTCAAAACTTCCCTGAATTGCTACATTTTTCTGTGTTTGAACCCCTTTTGCCAGAACAGAATGCACAGACTGTTATGTGCAAAGCAAATGTTTTAAATCACCATTCTGCCAAACAGACAATCTGCTTACAAGTATAAAGTGTAACAATTTATTTTTGTCCTCTGTAGCTTAGTCAAGAATGACAACAGATTGCCTTTTTGACGATTTTATTCATACAAACCCAACACAAAACAGTGTCCATCAACCAATGTCAATTTAAATATTAAGCAGTTATATCATGAAATAACTTCACCAGCTAGTGTTGGCATTACCAGGCACATTTCGGCTACCAGTTAGAGTCTGGGTACATAACCCCAAGCCTCCTTGGACATGTCATATTAACCAAGAGCTCAGAGCATTACTCTTAGCCCAAATATAAATTGCTATGAAACAGACCTTTTTGGTCATCTGACCTGTTAACCATTAAAACCTGCCGAAGTGTGATGGTGGAATACAAAGGGGCTAAGCCGTGAGACACCCAACCTTGAGGGGAGGGAGGGTCCTTCAAGGTAACCACCGGAATGAAGCACAAATAGAAGTGGTTTAATACCTCCCTTGAGCACTGCTCCTAATATGACTTGCTCGAGGACCAACAGGCTTACATGTAAACTTTGCTTGTCCTCTGTCTTTGAGCCAAGAATGACAACAGATTGCCTTTGTGACCATTTTATTCATACAAGCCAAACACAGAATAAGTGTCCAGTAACCAGCATAAACTTGAATATTAAGCTGTTATATCATGAAATAACTCCACAAGCTGGTTGGTGTTACCAGGCCCATTCCGGCTACCAGTTAGAGTCCAGGTGTGTAATCCCAAGCTCCCTCAGACATGTCATATAAATCAAAAACTCAGGGCATAACTCTCAGCCCTAACATAAATAGCCTTGAACAAAGCCTCTTTCGCCTTCTGACCTGTCAACCATCTAGAGATTGCTGAAGTATAATAGGGGAATTCAAATAGGGTTAAACTGGGAGGTGCCTGCCGAATGGCATGCCTACTGCTGACGTTCCCCTAACACAAAGCCTCTAACCTTGCTGGCCCATAAAGTCCACCAGGAACACTACTGAGAATACCTCATTAACAGGCAGGGTTAATTGCAAAACTGAACAAGTCAAGACTCAAACCATTCAAATGAATTCCATCTGTAAAAGGCTGTGTCTGGCTTTGCTAAGTCATTGTGCTCTATAATTTGTTAATCAGTGTCCTGTGCAGTCTAGGCCACTCTGGCTAGTAAAGCACCTGGACATCTCTACAGATGAACTATATACTGTACCCCTCCAAACAAATCTGGGAATGATGGACCAAAACAAAACCAAGTCGGATGGAGATTGCACAGCCTGTGAAGGTCGAATAAGATCCTTGCTGCTAAGATCTTTGGAGCAGTGGTCAATTCATTGCCCCAAGGTTGATTATCAGAGTGGTTGGTACTTTTGCTTGGAAAATTAGCTGATGCCAGCACCCCCAAAGATAGAAACATGACAAACCTGAGAAGTTGAGCCATCAGATTACCCAGTGATTCTGGTTCAAAACACCAGTGTGTTTATTTGGTCAATTCTTCACTTGCATGGCCACTCTTTGTATAAAGGAGTGCCCTAAGATCCACAGCACATTCTTCCCTGAAAATTAAGATAGTAAAATAATGCCTGACATAAGACAGAAAGGCATGAGATAGCCATCTCCCAATCCTCCTTAATACTTTATTTGAATGATCTTATTCTGCCAGGCCCAAGGTATGCCTAATGTGTAATAAGTGTGAGGAATAGCCATGTATGAATGATCTCTGGCATGACAAGGACTTCTTCAGGGTGACACTGACCTCTGACATGGTAATGTTGTGAACTAACAAGTTGGAAAATGGAGCCATGTGCTAAATTATTGGGTACTAACCTGTGTAGGGATACAGCTCAGTGCACCTGGCATATTAAAACTGAATTGGCCCTATTCAGCCAAATGTATTGGCCTTTACCATCCTGCTTTGTCTTGGACTTCCTTAGTCATATTAAAACAAAGCCCTTGCCAATAACAGTGTTATCCCAATACAAGACATAAATCAATTCACTTACTCTAAAGGCCACTGCATACAGCCATGCAAATAGGCTGGCCCAGAGGACAAAGAAGTAAAAAATGTCAGCTGAACATTAAATTCTCTTAATAATTTGCCCCAAAAGGTGATGGTCAATGGGTTTCCCATGATAACAGGTGACACCAATGATGTTTTCTCAACCCTTCACCAATCTGCCTGTGAGCCAGTGAATTGAAAAATTGGGAAGTCTCAAAAAATAGCAAACCATCCTTACACCTCTAAGTATATTCTTAGAGTGTTGGGTGCATCCTGCAATAAACACCTATATGCTAGGAACTGTAAAATTAAAGAACAATTGTCTGAGGGATTGAGGTGATGTCTTGTAGAAAAGACTGAAGCTGTGAAAAGCTGAGGAATAAGCCCTTTTGGTGTTTGAGGCCCAGGATTTGGCTAACAGTGTCATAGCTTATCTTTGCCAATGAGCCAAACATCTGGTGGAATGGCTGTCCCATAGGGAGATGCCTCTAGATTCAGCTGGCAAAATATGTGAACTTGAAAGCAGGATAAGCTGTTAGCTATGCCATTGTCTTTAACTAGTACATGATGTGAAAAGCTCAAATTGATCTGCAAACTTTGCAAAACTAGCAACCTAATGATTGAGTTGAACCCACCTAGACTTTGACAGCCTTTTGTCAAGGGCCTGCATCACTTCCAGGTTGTCAGAGTAAAAGGAAACCCTTCTGTTAGACAAATGTTCTTGCCAAATCAAAATGGCAGACAAATGTTCTTGCCAAATCAAAATGGCTACCTAAACAGAAAATACTTCCAAAATGGTCATGTCTTTCAATTTTTCCTCAGACCAGGAAGCAAGCCATTTTGCTGCAAACCATCTCCCTTGGAAATAGACACCCATACCAATGCCTGCTGCAGCATCAGTGAAAAATTGCAAATTAACTGAGGAAACTCAGGTGATTTGCCAAAACATAACTCCATTGAATTTTCATAAGAAGGTATCCCACAGCCATAGGTCTTCCTTAATCCACCTAGTAATTCTTACCTTGCAGTGTTAGTTTGCTGCCCTTCAGTTGGTTGAATAAGGACCTGAGAAAAATCCTGCCCAGAGCAATGGCTCTGCAAGCAAAGTTTAGTAACCCATGCAATTATTTGAGGTATTACAGTTTGTCTGAGGGGAGTCCGAAAGTAGAAATATTGATAAGAAGGCTCAGGAAAGTAATGGTCTCTGAGTGGCCCTCCAGCTTTTGCTTAGGCAAGGGAACCACAAGGTCACTGCAAAGTTATTTGAAAATTATCATGTTCTGTTCTGCCACAGCCCTTCTCTTCACCTATTATCAGATGATCATCCAGGTAATGAAGGTGGTCTGCTTTGCCCCTCTGTTGCCACCACCACCACTGCAATACAGAATTCAGAAAATGCACTTGCCAGTGAACAACCCATGGGCATGACCGTGTCAAAGAATTTCCCATCAAACTGAAATCCCAATAAAGACACATCACTCTGTCCAATGGGAACAAGGCAGAAAGCAGATTGAATATGTAACTTGCATAGCCAAAGTTTCAAAAATTCTTTGATGGCCTGTGACACCTGGTCTAGGGATGTATAGTGTACCCAGGCTTGCAACTTGCCAGTAAAATCGTTGACAGAAAGGCCAGTTGGATCAGAAAGATGGTGATTTAAATGAAAGTGTCTTCCTCATGAACAGGCCAGTTGGGGATAATTTTGGAGAGGGCCATGGGAGAAAGGAAAAAAAAGGCCAATAAACCTACCTGCTAATGCCTCTTTTTTGATTAATTTAAGAACCTCTTGTTCATTCCCTTTGATGGACAAGAGGTTCTTCACCAAAGTGGGATTCAGGGAGACCAAAGATGCAATGACAAAACCTGAGGTAAAACCTTTGAGGAAGGAGGCTGCCTTCCTACGAGCATAATCTAAAAGTAGTGCAGAAAGCTTATCTACCCTGACTAGTGAATGTGAAGGTCTGACCTCGTACCTGACCCCATGTAAAACTATCTCTTTGGCCACAGAAATGATGTCTGCCTCTGCCTTGAGGTATCCTGTCCCTGATTTGGACCTTTATTGCTCATGGATGCAGTCGAATTGGAGCAGCTTAACCTGACTGTGCTTGGCATCTAGCCACAGGATGAGCCTTCCTGCAGTGTGAGAAAAGATGGGTGAATCTGCATATAGGCCACAAACATTTCCTATTGCTAAATGCCCAAGAAAGTTTTAATTTTAAAAGATTCTCTGAAGTGAATTCCTTGCCAGTGGAATTAGGTTTGCCCAGCATGATGCTGAGCCAAATATCTGGGTGCCCCTGATCCTACTTAAGGATCTTGTCTACTGCCTTAATTTCCTGAACCTTTGGTAATTATAAGATTAAGCTAATCCTGTAAAAATGTGGTAGGTTTCCCTAATGGGAAGAAAATAAGCTAAAAGTGGGAGGGCCTGGCTCACCTCTTTTTCAGTGAGGATGCCCATGTAAACTGCAAAACCCAGGAACCAGTTGTCTCGGGTTGTATTTACTGACACTTGGCCGGCTGTAGCCTTCTTACCAAGGGCAACAAGAGCTGCAACAAGGTCTTTGGACCCAGAGCTGTCCACTTTGATAATTATCTGAAAACCTTCTGTGTTGATTAAATTGAGGACATCTATGGAGTCACCCCAAATGGATTTTTCTTTGATATTCACTAGAACATGGGCTGTAATGTGCACCCCCATAATGGAGGATCTAGTAATGCTGCCTGTGGCCAAAGGAGCTGGAAACTGAGCTACACTGAGTTCATGATCATTTGACCTATTGTACTAGACAGAAGGTGGGAGGCATTCAAAGACTGCCCTGGCCATGATAATGAGGTTTGACCTGAAGAAGATTGTCGGGGTCCTGGGACAACAGTGGCAGCCATGGGTGTTGAGGCTCCAAAGTTCCTTTCAAAAACTGTTTCAAAAATCCTGGCTCTACCCTCATCTCATAGTAATTAAAAAAATAATTTAAATAATCATCTACCAATACATAGAAGGGAATTCCATATTCCAACACACTTAGTCCTGCTCTAACATAAAACCTGATGGGAGCACAGCAACTGTGTGAAACCTGTGAAGAACACAACCAAGTCAGATAATTGCATCAGACAGTGGCCAGGCTCCTTTATGCTAGCACCCAACCACAAAACCTTTGTTGTGAACCCATGAGCAACATATTGGAACCCCAAACCAAAACACATTTGAACATTGTCTTATACAATTAGGAATTTCCTTGATAAAAAAAAAAGTACCAGTGACAGTTTAACACTAACCTGAAGCTGGGAAGAAGGAGCCTAAACTCTACTGATGTCTGTCAGCTGTATCTTCTAAATTACGGTGACCCACTAGAAAACACCAGTCACAGTAGTGCTTACCCTAGATCTAAGCGCCTCTAACAATGCCTTTTTTCAAGGTTCAAATAAGATGGAATGAAATAGCATTTCTTCCTCTGTCCACCTTTTCTTTTTATGCAGTGAAAGACTGTACCTTCCTTATTTCCCGTTATTGCCAAGAACGACAGTGTGACCTAATGTCTGAAAAAAGTACATCATCAATGTAAAGAGGTAATATAAAATTATTATATCTCACTGTTCTATTCCTTAGCTTACTATTATTATTTGTCCCATTTCTCTCTGTCTTTTTTTTAGCCTGATGTGAGCCAAGGTGAAAATAATACCACAGACTGCTGTCATTGGTGGCTTATCAAGCAATTTTCTAATTTTATTTGACAATGTTCATGTGTATTTTGGTTTTGGGCTCTGATAGGTTGCTCATGGGTTCGCAACAAAAGTTTTGTGGTTGGGCGCTAGAATGGGGGAGCCTGGCCACTATCCGATGTAATTATCTGATTTGGTTGTCTTCCTCACAGGCTTCACACAGTTGCTGTGTTCCTGTCGAGTTTCATGTTAGAGAAGGGCTAAGATGTCAAGAAAGCCTGCCCTTATTACTACTTACTACTTCAGAACTGACTGGACCATTGCTGCCCCACCAAATTAAAACATTTTAAGCTAAAATAAAGGGTGGGGGACAAGTCCAAAGTAGTGACAAATGTTTTTTTAAGAAAATGCTCTTATTGTTTAGAAGTTTATCAGTAGAATCACTCAGTGCTAGTGTGCAATTCCTGAAGAATATGAAGTCTGAAACTGAGATGCCTGTCTCTCCTGTCAGTTAACCTCACTGACCATCCAGAAAACCATAGAGAAAGAGACCAAACTATCTTTGCTCATCCTAGGTGATGTCAGCATCAACTCAAGTACTTTTACTTCTATTCTTTTTCTAACAGCAACCTTCATGGCTTCAGACAACTTAGTACAATCCCTGGACAGTAGTCCATTCTTGATTGGATTCTGGTCTCTAATCCTTGCATCTACATTGTGTCAGGAACCCTTTCTGTATTTTAGTGATCACTGCCCTACATATGCTATCAGGTCTATGTCAGAAGCTTGAGTTATCAGAAACTCGAAATGCATATTGTCAGGACAATAAGTGAGTTTCCAAAAACTTGAATTTAAAAAAAAACTGAAATATATACCTTTTTTTACACATTTATGCAAGGGGCAAGCTGCCACACACCCTGCATATTATATATACCAACTCCAAGATCACACTACAGTGGGGTAAAGGTTAGATTCCCAGATCCGCACTGTACCACAATCTCCATTAAAAAGCTTTGAGTTTTCAGAAACTTAGTCATATGAATTTTGACTTTCTCAAAAATTGAGCTTCTGATAGGGACCCATGTTATCAATAGTTTCAATACTCTACTATTTTGAAAAAACTGTGTTGGGGCAAAATGCCAGTCAAAACACAGACTCTAATATTAAAGATATAAACCTTAGTATCAAACCAGATACTCTTCGTGTTTCACTGTTGCAGTCATCACCTGTGGTTTATCCCTGCTGTGGTAGCCCTCGGCCGGCCCGAATACCAGAGTCAATGTTTTTGTGCTTCAGCTGCTGTCGCCTGTAGTGTGACATCAGGTCATCAGTACTATAAAGCAAGGCAGCCAACGTTATTACATCAGTCTTTCTTGCAATGGAGCCTGTAGCAGAAGCAGTTCACGAGTGCCGGTCTGTCGCTATCAGAAGTCGAATTTCAGCAGAAAACGTCTAAAGCTAAGTATCCCATTGGGGACCCTTATTTTCTTGCTCTAACAGATGTCCAGTAAAGTTAACAATTGTCTCACCTGTGGAAAGCAGATCCCACACCGAGACTTTCATTCTTAACTACATCACTTGTTTAGGCCCAGACCACGACGTCCCTCGTTGCTGGTTCTGTGCCCTCTTTAATGTGAGAGCCATTCGTCGTAGAGCTCTTTTTGTAGACAGTTATTTTTGTATTCTGTCTTCGAATTTTGATATGGCATCTGTCAGCCAACAACCCGCTGAGATTCGGAAAGAAATGTAAAGATAGAGACAGGCCACACAAGGCTAAGCCTTCCGAAGATGCTACCGCTAAGCAAGTTGTCAGTTTTCCAGAATTCAGTGAGGCACTTTCACAGCCCCTGATGCCCAACTCGCTTTCTATGCAGGCCACTGCCGAGACCCTTTCAGAGTCTGTTATGCCACAGAAATCCACTTCACCTTTTGAGCCTTTGGCTGCCTCAGTTGGGTCCGGAGCCGCGATGCAGACACCAGCTTCCAAGGAGACTGTTCGCACTACTGATTCTAGACAAAAACAACGTCTTCTCTTCTGACTACCATTTCTCAGAGACTGACGGATTCTTTCAGGCCTCAAAGCCAGGCTACTCCTAGAAAACCTGCTTCTTGACACCATCTTGCTACTGCTCCCCCACCCCAAGCTCAAATGCTTAAAATGGCAGAGGATCTCATCTCCCTTATCTGAGGTACTCAGGCCCCCAGTCCAAAAAGGAAAAGGCTTCCTTCTCCAGAAATTGTCAGACAAAGAGTCTGAGGAATCTGATTATACTGTCTTTGAAGAGGAACAACAGCCCTTAACTGTTTATGAAACCCTTCACTCCCTCAGGGAACATTTTCAATGGGAATCTCAAGACTACCCACAGTCAAAGAAATGACTTTGAGAGTTTTCGGACCTGCCCCAGCACAGACCCCTGACCATCCCACCTATTCTAGAAGTGGTGGATGATGTTTTCCTTGAATCCAGTTTAGCCCCTGATGCCCTGCCTCCTGCTCCAGCTGAACCTGACAGGTACTACAGAGTATCGGATTCTCACAAATACCTGTACAGGAACCCTGCTGCAGACCCTGAGGACATTACATAAGGACCTAAAGGAGCTAAGACTAGTTCTGCCAAGAATCCTCTCCCTTCTGACAAAGACTCCAGAGCTCTGGGCAGATGGGGTAAAAAAGTATACTCCTCTGCAGCCTTAGATATCAGAGCACTCAGCTCTCAGTTCCATATGTTAAAATATCAACAACGCACTTTGGAACAATTAAAACAGAAGATTGCTACCTCTCCTGACGGTGCCAACTCAAAAGAGCTGGCAGAATTTCTACACGCTGTCAAGTGGCTAAGCACTCATTACAGTGTGGATATGATGTCCTAGAAGCCTCTAGCAGGGCAGCAGTGACAGGATCTGTTATTAGAAGACATGTATGGCTGAAGGAACAACCTCTCCCTGATCATGTCAAGTCTAAACTTATTGATGCACCCCTAGATAAGGAATGCCTGTTTGGGGAAAAAGCAGAAGAGGTGCTTAAAAAGATGGAAGACAAAGCAAAATCTATGCAAACAATAAAAGATTTATTTCAAGTTCAACTGCCCAGATTCAGCAGGAACTTCCCCTCTTAAGCACTGGTTCTTCCCTGCACCCAGCAGACAGGGCCAAAGTAAGCCCCGCAGGGACAGGACTTCCAAGCCCCTATCCCAGGGGCAGCAAAGAAGCAAACAATGGACCACTTCCATCTCTAAGGCAGGGAGTTCTAAGCTTGTATGGTAAGCATTCACAATGACTCTCCCTTCCCCCTCTGCCCTCCTTTAACTCATCTAAAACTAGGAGGAAGGCTCACCTTCTTCAAGGAAAATTGGGTCTCTATAACCAAGGACCAATGGGTATTAAAAATAATTTCTCAGGGATACAGATTTTCCTTCAGCGAACTCCCTATTCCAAGAGGGTACCCAGACCTCCCGCCAAACCAGTGGGCAGAGGCATTAAAACAGGTAAAAATACTAATATCCCAGGGGGGCAGTAGAACCTGTCCCTCCAGATCAAACAGAAAAAGGTTTTTACTCCAGACTATTCCTTGTTCCCAGAAAGGAGGGCACTTGACATTCCATCCTGGATCTATCCAAACTGAACACCTCCTTGGTGGTCCCCAGATTCAGAATGCTAACCGTACAGCAGCTCCTGCCTATGCTCACACGAAATGCCTGGCTGGTGACACTAGACCTAAAAGATGCCTACCTCCACATCCCCATCAGGGAATTGTACAGAAAATTCCTGCGCTTCAGAGCAGGCAGTAAGCACTTTCCATTCTCTGCACTTACCCTTTGGCTTGTCTACTGCTCCCAGAGTATTCACCAAATGCTTGGCCCCGGCTGTAGCATTCTGCAGACAGAGAAATATATAGATTTACCCTTAACTGGACAACTGACACATTCAGGCGAACAGCAAAGAAGGGTTGCTCCAAGATCTTTTCTTTGTGAAAAAGCTCCTAAATTCCTCAGGGTTCACCATTAATGAGAAAAAAATCAAAGCAAAACCCCACCAGGAAAATTGTTTTCTTGGGAGCTGTGCTAGACACAGGAAAAACTAATGGCCTTTCTATCCCCAGAAAAGCAGAGCTCCCTGCCTCTCTACTTCACCTAGCTGGCTTCCAGAAGTCACCTCACTGCGAGGAAGTTCCTGCAAGCCCTGGGATAGATGGCAATTTCCATCCTTCTCATCCCTCTCACCAGGCTTCATGTGAGAAAGCTTCATTGGTATTTAAAGAACCTTTGGTGTCAGCACTCTCAGTCCCTAGAGACCACTCTCCCACTGATCCGTTGCATAAGGGACAAACTTCTCTGGTGGGCAGAGGTCTGTGCCAGGAACAAGGGTCTTACCTTCATTCTCCGCCCTTCCGGCCAGACCATCACCAGACATAGTCTGGGGCGCTCACCTAGCAGGCAGGTATACCCAAGGTCTTTGGAATGCCCAGCAACTTCACTTGCACATCAACCAGAAAGAAATGATGGCAGTGCAAAATGCTCTGATTTCCTTCCAACCCCATCTCAGGCTAGGGGTTCTCCTTATAAAAACAGACAATACAGTTATGTGGTACATCAACAAGCAGGGGAGCACCCAATCTTACCCCCTGTGCAGATTAGCCATGAGTCTCTGGCTTACAGCCACCTCCATGGGGTATACCTAATTGCCCAGTTCTTACCAGGGATCAACAACACACTGGCAGACCACCTAAGCAGAAACTTACTGGACCCCCATGAATGGCAGCTTCACAGAGAAATATTTCTGCAAATCACCCAGGAGTGGGGGACCCCAGAGGTGGACCTCTTTGCCTCGTACCTCAACCACCAGCTGCACAAGTTTTGAACCAGGCAGAATAACCTCCTAACATGGAAGGTGGATGCCTTGACCTTCCCCTGGAGCTCCCTCTGTGTGTACACATACCCTCCACTGCCCCTTATTCCCAAGGTTCTGATCAAAATAAGAGAGGAGAGACTAAAGACCATCCTCATCACTCCAGATTGGCCCAGGCAGCAATGGTACCCCCTTACTACGCAGTCTGACCTTACAGCCCCCCAAGCTGCTTCCCCTAAGGTTAGACCTCTTGACCCAGGAGAGGGGGAAAGTACTGCATCCAGACCTACAGACTCTCAAACTTTCAGCATGGCTTATACACTAAAGACTAACAAGAAGTCACTGTTAAGCAAACCGGTTCTGGACATCATCACAGAGGCCAGAAGGCCCAGCACAAGAAAATCTTATGCAGGAAAATGCAAAAGATTCTGCTCCTGGAAACGATTGAGAGGGGCAGTACCTCCCAACCTTCCATCCCTCTCATCCTGGACTACGTATAGTTGCTACATAGTGGTCTCTCCTTCTCCTCTATTAAAATCCATGCCTTGGCCATCTCTGCCCATTATGATTCAGACCCACCCCTCTTCTCTCATCCTTTAATTAAGCAAT
This sequence comes from Protopterus annectens, assembly GCF_019279795.1. Lineage (NCBI taxonomy): Eukaryota > Metazoa > Chordata > Ceratodontiformes > Protopteridae > Protopterus > Protopterus annectens. The sequence continues at coordinate 728,813,837 of NC_056748.1, forward strand.
TCCTTAGAGGGGCTTCTAATATCAGGCTTCCAGAAGACCTCCTATTCCACCCTGGGGCCTGAATTATGTGTTTGAGAAACTAACCTTACCTCCTTTCGTACCTGCTGCTTCAACAGAATTGAAATACCTCTCCTAGAAGACTGCCTTCCTACTAGCTATCATCTCAGCCAGAAGGATCTCAGAACTTCAAGCTCTCATGGCTGTCGAGCCCTTCATAATTTTCCATGCAGACAGAGTCCACCTTTGGTCTAATCCCTCCTTTATGCCCAAAGCGGCATCTGATGTGATCCTTAACCACATCATACACCTTCCCACCTTGTTTCCCAACCCTCAAACAAGGGGGAAAGAATTCTACACTCACTAGACATGCACAGACAACTCAGATACAATCTGGACCGCACTAAGTCATTCAGAAAAACTGACCAGCTTCTTGTAAGTTTTGCCCTAGGGGCAGAGGGGAAGCCCATCTCTAAACAAACCATTTCGAAATGGATTTCATACTGTATCCATTTTTGCTGCAGACTACATAGGAAACCCATCCCTAAGTCGATCCATACCCACTTCACTAGGCAACTGCCACTTCCACTGTCTTTCTCAGGGGAGTACCTACCAGGGACATCTTGGAAGTGGCCACCTGGACCTCTGTCCATACCTTTACAAAGCATTGCCACTTACCTCTCTTTTCTAAGTCTAGGGCAGGGTTTGCCTCTGCAATTCTGCAGGGCCTCCTGACCAGTACCTAGGACTCTACCTATCCTTCCACCCTTTACCTCAGCTTTTGGAATCCTCCCACAGGTGATGACTGCAACAGTGAAACACGAAGAACATAGTACAGTTGTGTGCACTTACCATAAATATACATGCTTGAATGTCTTCACTGTTGCAGTCTTGGTTTCCCTCCCTCCATCCCCCATTTAACATCTCCCCCTAGGGGGACACATGCTTCCCAAGGTGCCTCTTAGCCACCAGGACCACTCTCTCTTTTCCCTTGTGCTTCTGACGGGTTAGGGGAAGAAAAACTGATGTAACGATGTCAGCTGCCTTGCTTTATAGTACTGACGTCACACTACAGGCGACAGCAGCTGGTGCACAAAAACACTGACTCTGGTATTCGGGCCGGCCCACAGGTGATGACTGCAACAGTGAATACACTCGAGCATCTACATTTATGATGTGTACACAACTGTACTTTAAAGGTTTTTTAAATAAATATAATGATTCTGACTGCTTCCACGGTGGTGCAGCGGTAGCGTTGTTACCTCACAGCAAGAGGTTCTCCCGTTCGATTCTCGGCTTGGGTTGGGAGTGCCTTCTTTGTGGAGTCTGCATGTCCTCCCCGCGGTCGAGTGGGCATTCGAAAGACATGCGTTGAATGGGCGTGCCTTCATTGAGAGTTGGGTGTTGGGCTGGCAACTCAACACCATAAAAACCAGCTGCCAATCATTAGCTGTCCGGAGTTCTGCTGTGGTGACCCCTAACCGGGAAAAGCCAAAAGACTAACAACAACAACATAATGATTCTGACTGACTAATAGAAGGAGTTTAATCCACATACATACCATAGAATGTGATAGAGACTTTGCTGTAGCAACAGTTCTATGTCTTCCAGTTATAAATGAATAGTTATACCCCTTAGTAATTTGAATATAATCTGTAAGCTCAATATCTAATAGTAATCACATCTCCTCATTCCTTAATGACCAATAAGCTAGACACAACTTTCCTTGCATAAAAGTATAACTTATGGGAAAAATGGCGTAAAACTTCCAATGTAGCTTGATGTGGAAGATTTTTCAACACAGAAATTCTCTTTGTAAATTTACTCACTATTCCACTATCAGATGTATTACTCACCATGCTAAATAACAAGTATACAAATATACTCAGGATCTCTGAAAATTTAACAATGATTAACTTTAGCTTCTCTGATCTCAGTTAACTGGACTTTTCTAAAGAAACTTGCTACTAGATGAGGCAATAGAAAGGATCAACAACCTTTCCTCGCTATGTAGGAAGATAGCAAAAATCGAGTTTTGCCCCTTGGCTTACTAATCAGAGCAGAAGTCATGCAAAATAGTGACAAGGAATGAAAAGAGTGGCAGAAACATAAAAATTCACAAACCTTACAGCACTTTAAAAAAAACTTTGTAACATTACCAAAAAGCAAGTCAGCCTTGATAAGAAGCAATACTATTCTGATTTACAAAATAACCATAGATATCACTCCCCCCCCCCCCCCCCAAAAAAAAAAAAATTTTTGGTCATCCATTATACAAATTTTACAACCAGGAATTAATAATGTCCTTAACCTTTGTCCCAGTAACTACCCCTTAGAAACAGCCACCAAGTTTAACTCATACTTAATTGACAGCATAGCTGCCCCCCAACAATTAATCCTTTCTTGACTTCCCTGACTCATGCCTACCCCCATCCACTAATACTCCCTCCCTCACACTAAAACCAGTTGCCGCCTCCTTCACAAAAAAAAAAAGCATCCAAACTTAAACAGTGCTAACCCTCTGCAGAATACCTCCATACTGCTAATAACACCATTGCATATTCAGTATCCATCTTTATAAACAGGTAAATAGGAGAATCCTATATTACTACCAGCTGGAAAAATGCAGTATCATTCCTCTCTACAATGGTGGCACCTCTACCAAAATATCTAATTTCAGACCCATTGCCACCTTATCCTCCTCCTCCTCCTCAAAAATACTGGAGAAATGTGTCCATAAACAACGATGCCAGCATCTCTTACATGAACAATTACTAAGTGATACTTGACATGGTTTTGGACCTGCCCCATAGCATGACAACTGCCCCCTTAACTTTTACAGATAACATAAATAAAGCCAAGGACAGAAGTAAACTTGTATCTTTCTAATTCCTAGACTTGACAAAAGTTTTCAACACTGTCTCACATAAAACACTCCTACTGCAACTGTCCATAATGGTATCTCACGACCAACTCCTCAGTGGGTTTAATAATTACTTGTCAGAATGCTACCAGGCAGTCAGTGGAATTCTAACCTTTCCCCTTGTCTACTCATCATTACAGGTATACCGCAAAGCTCTATACTTGGTCCTCTTCTATTTAATATTTTTATAAACAGTCTTCATACTTCTGTATAACAAGCATCCCTTGTGTAGTATGCAGATGATTCCACCCTTGTCTGTCTCTGAGACAATCTAGAAAACTTACACAAGGTTACACAACAGGCCTTTAATGCTTTTGAAAACTGGCTTTGTAACCACCAACTCCTTTTTTGAACACTTTTATTGAATTGTCACTTGTGACATAGGCAAACTTATATTTATATAAAAGTAATCAAACCATACTAACAAGTTCACTTTTACAAACATATATAACATATATTTTATATATCATATAATCTATGAAACATTACATAAGTTATTCAATTCCTGCCTTCTCTTAAACCTTAATGCTCCTCCAAAACATTTTTTGCAGGCATTGTTCCCACAATTTCCATTTTGTCTATGTAATTTATTTCTACCTTTTTCTAAAGATCCAACTTGCTGTTTTTTTTTTAATCTGTGTTACAATATTCACTACTTCAGGTATAGTTGGTTCAGATTTCCATTTTCTAGTAATTTTTTTCTTTTTTGGCAGCAACCAGAATTAAACTTAACAAGGCCTTACTATGTCTAGGCAAGTCATTTGCTCACCCGGTATTCCTGACAGACTACGCTGTAGGGAATTTTTAAAGTCTGCCAACTAATTACACTCCCAAAACATGTTCCCAGTTACCCCTTTTTTCCCCATCACACTTCCAACATTTGCTATCTACCTAAGGAAAAATTCTTTGGAGTCTGCTTGGGGTATAAAAGTATCTGTGTAAATGTTTCTGACTGTTGTGTATCTGGGAGCCATGCATATGTCCTCCCATTGTTTTATTGTGACTTGCATATTTAATCTCTCATCCCAGTCTTCTAATTGATTTGTGTGCGATATTTTATATACCGTTGCTTTTGTTCTAGGTTCAATTAAAAACTCAACCAGTGCAGGACTTTCATTTAAGATTCCCATATCCCTTTCACTTTGTCTATACTCTGTCAATTCCTGATGGGGAAGGCCATTATTAGCCTGCAATCCAAATGTCATCTTTGCCTCTTCACATTCTATTACATTTCCTTCTCTAATTATTTGTTCTCAGTACCTTGGTTCCTTTGCCAGCTTCCTCCAGTAAATTCCAGCCCCCTGTTGTCTTCTCTCTGTACCCCTAATTGCACTCATCCCTATCAGCAGAGTTGCGTTTCTCTTTTCCTGTGTTGGATTATTTCTTAATATACTTTCTGCTGCTTTATGAATATGATGATTTTTTTTTTTATTATTCCAAATCTTTTGGGTTTGTAATACCATAATGAGAATGGATCCGGTTCCCAAGTATTGTTTCAGTCTTTGATGTCAGCCAGAAGTGCTTTACACAGCGCCCACAGTGCACCCAGTAATTACTCCTTCTGCAGTTCGTACCGAGTTACATGTATTGGTAACTTATCTAAATATGATTGTAGATTGTTTTTTTTTGTAAGACCCATTGCTCCTACTACTATTGGAACTGTCTGAGTATCTCTCTTCCACATTGCTCTCATTTCTGCCTGCAAATCCTGATATTTTATGACTTTGTGTGTCACTGTACACAAGACACTGTAGTCACTCGGTGTAGCGATTGCAGTGATTAATGCTACTTTTGTCTTCTTTTCCTGGACCACTGTATTTAGTTTTCTCGCATCTGTCTTTTGAACTGTTGGTAATGGGTGATCCCATGTGATGTAGACCTCATCATTTTCTGTGATACTGTGTGGCTCATGTTTCCAGTGTTTTTCAGCTACTTCAATATTATAATATTTGCACAATCCCCAGTCTTGCCACATTATTATACCTTTCAGTATGCAGCTCTTCTGCCGTTAGTATATCGCATCCAGAAACAAGGTGTGCAACTGTTTCCAGTTCTGTTTTACAAAACCTACATTTGCCTGCTTCTCCCACATGTTCACTGGACTTTATAAACCAGAGTGTATGTAGCCCACTATCTTGGGCTGCCAATATTAACCTTTTATCTTTTGGTTTGAATTCTCCTCTCCTTAACCATTCCTGCATTTGATCTTGATCAACATGAAGTTCTTCCACGGGTTTTCTATACTTGCAACAATATTTATGCATTTTCCACATTTCTTGCCTTCTCATCTGATTCTTCACCTTATATTCTTTCTTTTGTTTTTTGACACATTCAGTCGCTGCCTTATTTTTATCTACTTCTGGTTTGATTTCCATTCCCGCTTGATGCCAGTATGCTTCTGCTAGACGAAGAAGGGAAGTCATCTTGGATTTTATTCTCCTCATGTTTCAAAACTGTCACTATGTTTGGATCTTGGGAGGTCAACAGATATGTATGCACTCCCACGATTGTAGATCTACACATGTAATCATTTTCAAGGAGGCCCATACCTCATTCACAATGGGGAATATGTAATCTTGGTATGCACTGATTTTTTTAAATAATTTGGTGAGCATGAAGCATCCTTCTTGTTTTCCTCAATCGCTCCAAAACTGTAAGTTAGGACAGGAAGAGCAAATTGGTTTATAGTTTGTTTTGTTCCTAGATGTCAGTGGTGTCTTCAGGATTAATTCAAATCTTCTAAAATATTCCTTACTAAGTTTTATTTGCATTTATTTGTGTTTTAATGTTGGTCCTTCATCGGTTCCCAAATATTTGTACACTCCCTCTTGCTCAAGTTCTTTTATATCACATTCTTTCCCAAATTGATATTTTCCTTGTGCTGCAGTTTTCCTGATTTTAAAGGTTGCTTTTACACATTTATTAAGACCAAATGAAATTTTTATATCATCTGAAAAAGTTTTGACTACTTGCAGTTGTGCTTTCAGTTCCTCATCTAATGAGCTATACAGGTTTAAATCATCAGCAAAGATAAGATGAGAAGTCTTTGCACTTTGTTGCTTTCTCAGAGCAAATTATAGCCATTACCTAATCTGTTAAGTACACAGCTTAATGGATTAAAGGCAAGACAAAAGAGCAGCAGTGACAGAGAGTCTCCCTACAGTATCCCCCCCCTTTGGATTTTTATCCCTGGAATAATAATTTGTCCTTTGTCATGGCTTAACTGCAAAGTGGTTTGCTACTGTTTCATGGTTCCTGTGATGTTATTTATCTGTGTAATGTGCATCTTATACATTTTAAGCACTCTTTTCTCTATGAATGTTCCACCCGTGATACTGTCAAATGCTTTTTTGTAGTAGTCAGTCTATGCCATACTTAGATTCTTCCCCCTTTTTACAGTTTTCCATTATGACTTTAACAACAAACAATCCTTTTTTCCATATGGCTTTCTTTTATTGCCCTTTTATTCTGTTGACATAACTGCGTTTCTTCTAAATGACTATAAACTCTGTCGGCATCAATTCCAGTGTATAGTTTATATGTTGTCGGAAGGCAAGTTGTTGGTCTATAATTTTTAGGGTAGCTTGCCAATTCACTCTTAAGTAGGGGCATTATTTTTCCTGTTAGCCAGATTGGTGTCCGTTCGAGGTGTGCATATAAATAGTTCTTACACATGACTAAATCTTCGTGCAAAGATGTTAATACTTTTAACCAAAAGTTAGGAACTGTATCTGGGCCTGAGGTTTTCCAATTAGAGGCTTTTCCTAACTTTGTTTCAATCTCTCTGGCTGTTACTTCATCCCATTTCATATGCTGTACCTTTGAAGTTCTTATTCTTTCTTTCACTTTTTCTGTTTAGCATCTTTATGTTCCACAGGATCTTCATAAATCCTTCTCCAAAATGTATCTATTTCTTCTTCTTTTTTTGGTGGCTTTTCAATTCTTTTTGCCTCTTTTCCCAATTTTCTTTAAAACTTTTTTGGGTCATCAATAAATTGCTTATTTTGTACTTTTCTTTTATATTTATCTGGGTATCTTCTAAGTTTTTCTGCCTGTGCTGATATTTTTAGTTTATTATTTGCAATACTGTATAACTCCTGATCCATTATAATACTGCACATAGCTTTTATCACATTTATCTTTCTGGATATTTTTGTTAATCTGTTCCCTCTTCTATACTCTTCTAACAGTGATACTTCTTGTCTTAATTGCTTTATAGTTTTCTCTATTTGATTTCACCCCTTATTTTCCCTTACTACCATGTGTTCTTGTAATAGAATTTTATCTGTCATTAATTTAGCTGCACAGTAATATATCCTGTTTACTTCTGTTGTATTGCATGGGCCTCTATGGACAGTCCTAATTACTGTGTTCATTTGCTTTATCAAACTTTTGACTTTGAGTTTTATTGACCTTCTGCAGTCTATTTCTTTCATTGATCATAATAATGTATTTTTATCTCTATTAAATCAAGCAACTCTTCTCGTATTTCATTTTATTCTAAACTGAGGGCACATTTTTTGTTCTTCATTTCCTGTGGGTATTCTATAGAAAGTTTTATAGCATCTTCCTGTGGCACGTTCTGTTCAGTTTCACCCTGTGTCATCCATTGCTCTTTCATATGGTAACTCACTGGCCTATCACTCCACAGCATTCACTGTGTCAGAATTGCCACATATTCCTGTTCTTTTCCTTGTTGTATAGCTCCAACTGAACCTAAATACTGGTTTCCTGTGGAAGGCTCCAAAGTATCTTCATATGTCAACTGATTAAATGCTTCCTGCTCCACTGGTTTCTCCTCAATTTGGGTGTCCATTGCTCTATCCTGTTGTGTTATCTGAGTTAAATTTTCTACACTAAATCCTTCACTTTGCAAGTACTCCATAACCTCCGTTTCTACTTCTTTAACTTCTCCATTACTAATCTTCTTTTCCACTTTTCCTCTTTGTTTTTTTATTTTTTGTTTTGCAAGATTTTCCATATCTGGATGTCTTTGCCTGTATTTCTCTTAAAATATCTTTGGTGCTTCTGTTTTTGCGTTGATTAGTTTCTCCTTTGCGTAAATATTGCACCATATTAAATTTCTTTTTCTTTTCCATGTCCATATTTCTTTAGATGTCTCCTGCTCCACTTGTTTCTCCTTACTTTGGGGACTAGTTGTTCCAACATGATGTGATATAACCTGTGTTAGACTTTCTACACTGAATCCTTCACTTTGCAAATATTCCATAATTACCACTTCTATTTTAATGTCTATTTGACTAATCTTCGGTTCTACATTCCATGATGTTCTGTATGACTGTTGTTATTTTCTTTAAGAATCTGCATCTAAAATCCCATTTTTCCTTAATTCTTGCATTACCCTCCTGCTTCATCGTAATGCTTTTCCACTTTGAGTTGTACTTTCTGTTTGTGTTTATGTATAAGAGCCTCAACTATGTAGCTCTAAAATATCTCTTCAAATCATGTAATCTTAAACCCCCTTCATATCTTGGGGGGATCAGCTTATCCCATTTGACTCTTCCTCTCCAGGTTAAACTCCTTCAACTCTTTTTTAATTACTGTTCACAATTTCTTCACTGGTTGATAAAAATATGCCTGACCTGTATATAAAACTAGAGAGACTAAAACATTTTTACTATTGTATCTTGATATCCATAGGTAAAAGCTTCCTGTTTTTCAGTTTTTGTATTAGTTTTTGTTTAGGTCCCTCCCACATATCTTTAGCTTCCATAACCAAATCATTTTTAATTCATACTTCTAAATACTTAATTTTATCATGTCCCATAAATGTGGGTATTGCTAGACTAAATTGTGTGGGTACATAGTATATAGCTATGTCCTTTGTTTTATCTTCATTAATTGTATAGCCTGAACAAAAACCCTGAGATGTGCTTTTCTGGTTCTATTAGGTAGAAAATAATATCATCTGCAATTAGTCAGCTTTTCTTGAGCAACATGCCAATTATATCATTGAAGTTCTGAGTCCCTTATTTTATTTGACAGTGGTTCTAAATATAATGCAAATAAAGCTGAAAAAAGGACATTCCTGCCTAGTTCCTCTCTTCAGACACAACTTATCAGGGAGGAGCACTCACACTTTGATTTTTGTCTCTGATCCCGCATATTTCCTTCCAATTAACCTTGTTATTCTATTAGGAAATGCAAATGCTTCCATTGCCCTACTCATAAAATCCCAGCTTATTTTGTTGAATTCTTTACCTGCATTAAGACCCACCAATAACGGTGGTATTTTTTTGCATTCTGCTTCCCTCTGGATCATCATTGTTCTATTAATATTGTCAAATGTTTGCCTCCCTTCCACAGAACCACATTGATCCGTATTTATCAATTTTGGAATCTCCTTCACCATTCTTCAGTTATTATAGACATAAATACTTTATAATCACTGTTTAGAATTGAAATGGGCCTGTATAAAGCTGGAACAGATGGGTCTTTACTGTTTTTAAGTATTACAGCCCCTCTAAATAATTATTACTTCTTAACCAGATCTCTTTTTCTTTTATTTCTACCATATTTTTAAACTCCACTTTCATTTTATCCCACTCACTAGCTGTGACCTTTGGGAGGGGGGGGGTCTATGTTCAGCCATAGAAAGGAACTTCCATCGAATGGCTGAACATTGAACCCTGTTCATCGAACGTTCATTCATTTCATCGATGGGGAAAGTAACTAGTTGGCCACCACTTCCTCGTGTGCCCCACTGCATTATTTCAAACCCACCTAGGTGGGGGGGCCTTGCCCCCACACTCCCCAAGGGGAAGATTTGCCCCCCTAAGTATGTATACCAACTCAGAGACCACACTACAATGGGGAAAAGGACAGATGGGGAAGTTGGGGGCAGCTTGTTGCTTCCCTATCGATGAAATGAACATTTGCTGAATGAACGTTCAGTGGATATGGTTCAGTGTTCATCCATTCGATGGAAGTTACATTCGATGGCTGAACACAGACCTGACTTTTGGAGTACTTTCTATCTTCCCTGATAACTCCTAGATAATTTCCACTTCCAATTCCTTAAATTCATCTCTTTTAACAGGTAGGTGAAGTGCCAGTGTCTCATCTTTACTTCATTACCCTGCATTTTTATCTTAGTAATTACTGGTACATGGTCTGAATTAGTTATTGGATGTGTATCAAGGTTCTCAAATGGACATGTTCCTGTGAAATATAATTTCTATGAAGTCTTTCCCAGTTATTGTACCTTGCAGAATAGTATGTAAATTCTCTCCAAGTTCCTGCTTCTGAATTCACGTCTTTCATACCAAATATTTCATAACTTTCTTCAGAAACGTACTCTCTTTTGTTATATTTTCCTTTATAGGCACCTGGATACATCCTCATTGCTACAGATAAAATTCCCATCCCCACCTATTAGTAATCTTTCTTGTTGAAAGCTGATTATTTCTCCCCAAATTTTTAAGCTACAAAATAGTTTTAGGTAGAATATAATTCCATGCCAGTGTAATCCTCAATCCTTGCTAGTAGCTCCTTACTACTAAAAATATGACATTATATCCTCCCATTTTATCACTGCCTCTAAAATTTTGTGTAAATACTCCCCTTTTCCTTTGTCCCTGATATCCTGCAGAATATAATTTCTGAAATACTTTCTTTATCAAACTCACATGCTCAGTTCTTTGCAAATGTGTCTCATGTAACATTATTTGAACTCTGTATTTCTTAGTATTCTTTCCTTTTTGTCTATACTTGAGACCATTTATATTCCAAGATAATATGGCATGTTTTACCATTATGGTAAGAACTCATTATTCCCATTTATTATATACTGCAACTTTTAAAATATCTAATTCCAGCTTTTATGATACAATCACCCATTAATGTTTGGCAGGTTAATCCCTTATGTGTTTTTTTTTCTAATCATCAACATTGGAACCCATGTCACATTTTACAAGACTTTTTGGTTTAATAAACACCCTCAAAAAAAAACACCCCAGAACACCCTATATTCTATTAACTTAATGCAAATATACATAACTATGTACATCTTCATAACAGGAACATGTGTGCCAAATAGACAGCTGCTAACACATGCCCTAGTTAAACTGAAACTGAAGTTATCCATGCTAAGACCCATGCTAAGATGCATGTTATTGCCTGTACTTCTACATAACTAATTGATGTATGTTCTTTTTGTATCTTTATTCCTCTTCTCCCAGATGTGAAAAGTATTTGTATCAGAAATGTATTCAGAAATTATTAACTTTCAGCCTTGAAGAAATCAGTGTTCTGTCTTTTATTGTCCTGTTATAATTTTTCCTCCATGGAAAAGTAAGAGAAAAAAGAAAAATGTAATCCTCTCTTGCAGCCTGAAAGACAAGATGAAACATATATTGGTAAAGGACAACATTTTATTATATTTGGTGTTTTCATTTTTGTTCCATTTAAAATTAGTTATTAAATTAAGCCAAGGGACTTAATCCAGACATTCACCTGAGCAAAAGTAAGAAAACATAGCTCTACATATGTGACAAACCAAAATGCTGTCAGCCCATTTAGCTGGAATTTTGTAATTAATTATATGTCACTTGAAAATATTAATATGATTTATGTAGAAATGTGACACTGCCAGCCTAGCTGTAAATAATCATATATCATTTGTGAATATTAATATGATCCATAGGCTTGTCTAACAAATGTAAGAGAACTATATGTTATGTGGATTTTAAACTACTGGTACAGAAGTGTGTGTTGAACTGTATGTTATGCACTTGAGCTTCAAGAATGTAACCACAGTGTACCTTATTGGAAAAGAGCAGAAATTTGTATAACCTGTATACCTGTGCAGATGTGCGTTTTAATGGTAGAAGTTGGAACATACAGAGTTAACTTGCAAAACATCAAGAAAATAAGTTGAAATTGTTTACAATGTGCTATAAAAGTTAGTTTCAAGGCAGCAAAGAGACAGGATGTCTAGAGCTAGGAGTTTCTTTCTGTTGTCTTGAAACAGAAATAATTACTAGGTTTAAAATGTAAAAGTGTTTAACTGTTTTACAGCTTCCAGTTCTAGGCAAACTTCTGAGAGATATGTACTTCTTACACAGAGATGCTAAAAATTATGTTGGTATCTGTTAGCCTGGGAACTGAAGGCATGTGACAAATAATGATGTCATCCAGGTGACCTAGCAGTAATGTTTGATATTAATTTGGGAACTCTTTCAGAGACTGCATTTTGTATTTGGACCTGGAAATATCCATCTAAAGCACTTTTGCCTTGCTAATAGTTCGTAACTAGAGAAAAGTATATTTTAGATATAGATAGGAATATAGTAAATATTAGTTTATATGTTTTCTGCATTTGAGACTGTTCTGCAATATTGTTTTAAAATATTTCCTGTGATTCTGAATTCTGTAGTTACTGTGCTGAGTTATTGAGTATTGTCTTGTTGTTTTATTATTTATTATTAAATATATTTAAACCTTTTAATTGTGGCTGGTTTGTTTAGAGATATTTAAGCTCTTAAAGTACTTGCATATGTATTTGGTGATGCTGTATAGGCCACTCCAATAGCCTTGAAAGTCTTGGTCACACTTACCATTTGGATAACAGTAACATTGCACAGTAAGATTGGGCACCATTTGTAAGGGCCTTATAGTAGCTGATAAAGAGCTGGTTGGTGACAGTGATAACTACCTTTTAGTCTGGGCAGAAGGGGGGGCATAGCTAGTAAACCTGTGCCAGCCTTTCCCATGAGTGTGTGTGTGTTTGTATATAAATCAAGTCTCAGAGTGTGTGTGTTAGCTACTTGGACACGAAGTACTGGTTGGATAGAGAGGGTGCAGGAGGTTTTGGCTTGACCGCTCTGCTGAGATCTTAACCCTATAGCTGTGCCAGTGGGGAGTCTTACTGGGGATCTGGAGAAAGAGGGAGAACCCAACCCCAGGCTGACTGTGATCTTTGTGTGCTCTTAAGGGAACTTGTACTTTACCGTATGTGCACTTGTCATCCTCCCAATATGTACGTCCCTCACTGGTGCTAGTGGTGAGGATTGAGGCTCCTTGACTACTGGGCTAGTGCAGGGGCATCACCACATATATTATGACCTGTGTACTTTTACACCCTATCTCCCTCCTCAACAACCCAATATTACAGCCAAGTAACTTAAACATGCTTTTGTCTAACTTTTCTTCTATTTTTGCACCGTAAATACCTACATTTCTTAATACCAAAAAAGTGGAAAGAAAGAGATGAAGAAAAAAGGGATCTGCTTATTTTAATAACTATCACATACAAGAACAACTAAAATACTTTACTATAAAATATGCAGTTTATATGGTGAAAAATTTCATTGAAATACTGTTAAAAATATATTTTTTTTACTTTATCTTTTTTTCTTCTTCCTTTGTGGAGAGGAATAACATTTTGGTGCTTGTGTGTACTTAAACAGACTGCTGAAGGGGTTGTTGGGGGAAACTTTTCATTTTGGTGCTTGTGCATAGTTGGAGATAGTATTGAAGGAGTTGCTTGATTAAATGTTTCATTTTGATGTCATTTGAATGCTTGTACATACATAAGACACAGACTACTGAAGGGGTTGCTTAGGGAAATGCTTCATCTTGATACTTGTTTGTACTTGGGCATAGTACTGAAGGAGTCACTTGAGGAATGTTTCAAGTGATTGTGTGCATTTGGACATACTGCTGACAGTGCTGCTTAGGGAAGTGTTTCATTTGGGACACAATCAAGTACTTGTGCAGACATGGATAAACTAGTGAAGGGATCCAGTACATTTAGAAAATAAAAGCAAACACTGCAGCAAAGCCAAGCATAAATATAATTTATATTATCCTTGATTTTAAAAAAAGTATAGTAAGTCCTTTCATTACGACTTGCGAAGATTAACCTCCCTTGATGATCAGACTCACTGAAATGTTTTTTTTTTTTTTTTTATGGGGACAGCCTGCCTCTCCAGCGTGGGGATGAGCCACCCACACCCTCCATATTTATATTACTAGTCTCTTCTTGGTCACTGAAAAAAGTAACATATGTCTCTCCCTCTAATGAAAGCAGTTTTGGGGGGGGGCATACCTCTCAACCTATTAGCAAAAGAAAGATGGGCAAAGCTTTAAACATTGCTGTTATAAAATCTTTCACTTAACTGCTAGAATAACACGATTTGTATTAGTGTGCATTTTCTGAAGAAAGTAAAGCCTGAAACATAAACATATGCCATTATTTAATGAGTTCATTCCTCACTGATTTGACAGATAACCACAAATTTTATGAGGTGACAATCTGGACATTCTGCAGACATCTGGTCTGTTGAGCGGTATGGTCATGGGCCAGGGATAAATATTCAGCATCTATTGCTTTATATTCTGAAAGCCTGTTTGATTTTTCTTCTTGGTTCAGCTAGGTGACAATCAAACATGAGACCTCACTGTACTTTGTATTCTTAATAGGCTTCTTGATATCTCCATTAGAGTACCTTGAAGTGATTACGGTTACTGCAGATTTGTATTATAATGGATTGTGTTGCCCAAAGTATTATAATGTATGTCCGAGGCAGAGATTGGTGTAGGCTTTGGAAAGCTCTCTTCCTTTGGTGTTTAAGCAGCTGAAGTGTATCATAAAATAGGATAGGTGTATGTAAAGCAGTATATAAATAGTTATTGGATTTGATATTTAGGATTATTAGTTTTTTTTTTATAAAATGTGTGGTTATAATTAAAATGAAGCTAACTTTAGCTTAGACACATGACTAGCATGCAGACTGGATATATACATATCATGGTTTGTTTTGTGCGGTAACAAAAGAACCGTGTGTGTGAGTCCATAGGTTATTAGTAGGTTACCTGCCATTGTGGGCCATTTTAAGCCGAGCCATATTTCCCATCCCAGAGGTTAGAATCAACCCCTTTATGGTGTGCTTATGAGAAAAGCCCAGCATGACTCATACTGTTAGATGCAGTTTAATACAAGGGACTATTTTTTCCAGTTTTTGTTTTCTTCTGTTGCTTACTTGCTTACACTTAGCATTTATCTTGATCTGTTATGCAAAGAACAACCATCGAAGTGATGTATCATTGTTGCAGGGTACCATTTTGGAACAGGTGGTAGTTAAATTTGGTGAGGGCAATCTACTTAACGTCAGATTATTGTATAAAGAGACTATATGTATTTTAAAATTTATTTATTTATTTTACATTTGTTTACTGGGATAGTCCGACTGGACATGGGTCCTTTTTCAGTGGAGGCCCACAGAGAAAAGCTCCAGCAGAAAATGCAAAATATAATTGTAGAAATAGACAAACTTGCAATGACAGTACATATGCAAACAGTAGTATCTACACCATGAGGAGAAATACAGTGTACCAGAGGTATCATCAACATTATATGTAGAACATAAAAAATTAGATTTTAGCTAGTTGCAGTTTCAGTGAGTTCAGGAACAGTAGTATGATATCACACACTGAGTAAGTTCAGGAAGAGTAATATGTTATCACACAATGAGCAGTAAGGGGTTACCTATACAGAGGTTAGTATTAGTCAGGAGTGTTACAGGTGCATAGCCACGCATTGTACAAGTGAGTTGATAGTAGCTTTATAAATTGTGCTGTGGTAGAGTTGGATATAATGTTGGATGGTAGTTTATTCCAGATTTTAGGGATGACGTTTGAGAAGAATGATTCACGGGCTGTGCTGTTATCTTTTGTGGCATCCAGGTGTAATTTACTACTGGATCTGAGGACCCTAGCAGTAGAGTGTGGTTGTAGAAGGTTTTGGAGTGCGGGGACTGTATTGGGGGGATGGAGGATTTTGTGGGCAAAGGTAAGTTGATTGTAGTGCATGAGTTGGGGAAGTTTGAGCCAATGTAGCTGCTTAAAAGATGTGCAGTGATGAGACCTGTGTGTGGCATCGGTGGCAAATTTGGTGATTTTATTGTAACAGGATTCCAGTTTGGTTAGATCTGTTTTTCGAAGGTTGGTCAGAATTGGAGACACATATAGGAGTGCTGATAGGAGATGAGTGTGGGCGATTGTGGGTTTTGTGGTTCTAGTTAGAAATTGTTTATTCCTGAAAAGTCGACCTAGTTTCGTATGAGCTGTTTTAATGGATTCAGCAATGTGGATATCAAATCTCATCAAATCTCAAGTTATCAATTTCAACTCCTAGCAGTTTAGTATTGGTTATTGAGGTGATAACAGTTTTATTCTTGGTTTCAATGTTAAAAGCTATGATGAAAACAGCAAAGCACAGTACAACCACCATGGCAAGCAGCATAAAAATTCAAGGAGACTAAATAAGACTGTGGATCTGATGAAGGATTTTTATGTGAAAGCGCTTATCCTGATTTTTATTAAATACAGTCTTATTTAGTCTTGTATTTTTATGCTGCTTGCCGTGGTGGTTGTACTGTGCTTTGCTGTTTTCTTTATATATTTATTTGGCACAGTTGGACCTTTAGTCGTTGGTGTTGGTTTGGTCTACGTATTAAAAGCTATGATAGATGGAGATCTTTTAGGATAGAAGATAAGGAGTTTAGTTTTATTGGGGTTGAGGATTAGTTGGGAATCGGACAGCCATGCTTCTACAGAGAGAAAAGATTCCTGGGTAATGGCACTGAGATGCTGTAGTGAGGGGCTGCACATATTAGTGTAGAGTCATCTACATATTGAATAACAGATGCATGAAGAGTGGTGGTGTGGAGTTGGTTAGTGAATAGTGAGAAGACATGCTGATGTCCTGATAAATAGCTTTAGAAGCAAGTGATAGAAGAGCTACATAAGTTGAAGGAGGAGAGCAATTTGAGTAATTTATTCAGATTTAACATATCAAAGCCTTTGTTAGGTCAAGAAATATGGCAGATACATAGTGCCCTTGATTTCTGAAGTGGTTAACTGTATTTGTGAAGGCCAAAGGGTGAAAAACATGTGTATTAGAAGTTTATGTGTGAGAAGGTAGTCCATAAGTTGAGTATGGATGAGACTCTCAAGAATTTTGGACAAGGGTGACAGGATGGCGATTGGCTGATATTTAGTAAATTCTTTAGAGTTGCCCCCTTTATGTAAAGGAATGATATGGGAGATCTTCCAAATGGTGGGTACTAAGCCCTCAGATAATGATCTGTTTATGAGTATGGCTACTGGGTATGCAATGGCATCTGCTGCAATTTTGAGAAAGTCGGTTGGGAGGCAGTCTGCAGCTAGGGTGGTTGGTTTGAGATTATTTTAATAATTTGTACAGACACTGCTTGTGACTTGAACTAGTTGGGGCACTTTTGTAATGTGTCGTAGAGTTGGGGGACTGAAGGGGTGCATTCACTGGGAATGTTAAGGGACTTTGCAAGGGATTCAGGGAGTAGGGATGGGTGCAAGATGTGCCCCCACATATGTTAATATTATTTTAACAGCTTGGGAAGAAAAATTTATTATTAATTCAAAATATGCCCATAATTGGAAATTTTACAAGCGTTTCTTGGATGATATGTGCTTTTTATGGGTGGGCACGATGGATGAATTTTTAGAATTTTTTAAGTATATCTCAGAGTCCACTGATTTTTTAAAATTTACTTATAATAAGGATAAAGAATTTTTAAATTATTTGGATATTTCTATAGGCAAAAGTGAGGGTTGTTTTTATTCTAAGATTTTTAGAGATCCAACATTTTCGAATTCTTATTTGGCTTTTAATAGTGCTCACCCTTACCATCAGAAAAAAGGTATTGTTAAGGGACAATATGTGAGGGGTAGCCGTATGGCATCAAGGGAGAGTGATTTTGAGGTTGAATGTAAGATTTTGCACAATATGTTTATGGATCGAGGCTACCCTAAAGATCTTATTGAGCCTATAGAAAGAGAAGTTAGGGAAGGTAGATATGACAAATTTAAACCCATTTTGGGTTCAAATTTTGTCTTGAATGAGATGAAATCTACAAAGCTTAACAGTGAGGGTACAGGCAATTTTGTAGTTGATTATAATGGTAGTGCACCTAGAATTAGGAAGATTTTGGAGGAAGAATGGTGTAGGTTTGGTCAGATTTCGGATTTGAAATGTATCTTTGAAGAACCTTTGAAATGTACATATAGAAGGGGCAAAAGCTTAAAGACTATTCTGGAAGGTAAATATGGTATGAAAAAAGTTAAGGAAGGGAAACTAGGAACCTTTAAATGTGGAAGGTGTTCCCAATGCCCATTTATTTGTACTAAGCAAACAATTTTTTTAGAGAGCAGGGACAGACTGATCCAGAGCAAATATTTTGCAAACTGTCACACCTCTGGGATAGTTTATTTAGGTTTGTGTGATCATTGTGATGCATTTTATATAGGAAATCGGAAAGAAAGCTAAAAATAGAATTTATGAGCATTACTATGAGATAAAACAAACTGTACTAATAATGCTTTATACCGACATAAATTAATTTGCCAGGAAGCTAAATTTAGCTTCTTTGTGTTGGAAGTAGTGGAAAAGGATGTAAGAGGTGGGCTATGGGAAACTTGATTGAGTATAAAGAGCTGTTGTGGCAGCTTTCCTTGGAGGCGAATAAACCTCCAGGTCTAAATGATGCCATCTCTTTAGCACCTGTACTCAAGCTGAGATCAGCTAAGCTTTAAGTGTTTTCATTTTATGTTTTTTATTTATTTTTTCTATATTTATCTTATTTTAAATGTGTATTAAAATCAGTTTACATTAAAGTGTTGGTAGTATAGGATACCACAAGCTGTAATGCTTTTGCTGGTTGTATTAAAGAATTTAGTTTGTTTTATTAGATTAAGTTATTATAAAGTTTTTATTAAATTTTGATAATAATATTAATTTATTAATCCATTAATGTATCAGGTCAGTGTGGGGGGAATCCATTATAATATATTTTAATGTATGTGTTGTATGCATTATGTCTTACCCCTTTAAATGTTTAAGTATCTTGTTCCCTTTAATTAACTAATTGTTTAATTATTTTGATGAATATATAAGGAGTGTTTTTTGCATAGGTATGCATTTGTCTCCATCTGATGAAGTGGTTTAAACGAAAACGCAGTGCTGGTGAAATCGCGTTAGTGGACTGTATAGTCAAACTTATTGTTTCTGCGTTTTATTGAACTGAAGAGTCGTTTTAATAAAGGGATTCGTGTGGATTACGGATTTGTGCCTCTTCCATCTGTTCTGTATTTTTGGCACTTTTGTAATGTGTCGTAGAGTTGGGGGACTGAAGGGGTGCATTCATTGAGAATGTTAAGGGACTTTGCAAGGGATTGGATAGTATCAGTGAAGTATTTATTAAATTGGGTTGCTATATTGTCAAAGGAGGTGGCTGAAGTGGGGGTGGAGGTACTTGATTTTCCTTTTGAGAGCATTTGATTGATTGTGGCCCAGAACTTTTGTGGATTATTGTAATGCTTCTCTTGAATTTTATGAAAGTAGTTGATTTTATCTAGTTTTACAAGTTTTTTGTTTTTGTTTCTGAGTTCTAAAAATGCTTATCTTGTGGTTTGTTTTTTGTTTTTGAGAAATTGTTCCCAGGCCTTATCTCTTGCTTTAAGTAAGGATCTACATTCTTTGCTTAGCCAGGGTGCAAAATTGTTTTTTACTGCAGAATGTCCAGATGGCACTTTAACACCTGTTGGTTTAAATATGGAATGTAATTGCAAATATTTAACTTATTTTTAAATTCTTTAATTGTTTGGTTAATTGTTCTAGATTTTGTATATAAATCGATTTTTAAGACTGTGTTTCATTACTCCTTGAAGGCTTTTTGCCGAGGCAATAGAGTATATTAAAGCTCATTTCTTGTGTGTCTATATCCTGTTATTCTTTGCATTTATTTATTTCGGTTGCTGCAGTTGTTGTGAATCTTTATGTTTGGGTGTCATTTTATACGAAACTCCAAGATACAGCTTTTATTTGTCTAGTAGTGTCTGTGTAAGGTTCCAGTATCTTAGTCTTATGCTGTTGTGGGACATGCTGTTATCAGACTGTAAACCACGCATCGCTGTGTAGATAATCCTATGTACCTTGAACTAGCAGTAACTATTACAACATTTTGTTACAAGGAGCTGCCAATGTGATATAAAATTCAGTACAAACAGTGTTGCACTGCACAACTAAACTTTTTCTTGTGCAGTATACATATATATATATATATATATATATATATATATATATATAAAATCTATTGAAGGGTCACAATGTATATTTTAGCTGCTTCTCCCTTGGGTCATGATTTTTCTGTCTGTGGCACAGCCACTGCATGTTTTTTCTGTGTTGTAGTTCGTACTTACCAAGCTATTAATAGTATAATTTGTTATGCTGCTGTTGGCATGTGGAATGTACTTGCAAAGAGATGTGGCTGTTCTGAATTCTGCTTTATTTTTAGCATCTGTGTGGTTTCTGTTAATTGCTAAAGCTTTGGTGTGTTTGGCTATGTATTACATGACAGTTAAATGATTAACTTTGAAAATGCATTAAACGTTCAATAAAACATCTTTTCAGCTTCTTGGTCTCTCATGTTTTTGTGAAAAGTTGTTGTTGTCAAGGCATTTTTCCCACCCCTGTTCAAAATCATTTTTATTTTTTTTTGCTCTCTGGGGGCGCAAATGATGGTCTCACCCTAGGTTCCAAATGGTTTTGCTACTCCTCTGTTCATCTGTAAGCTTTAAAAAACTGAGATGCAAGTCTGTACTCACACTGTGTAGCAAAAGTCTGGAATACAATCCGTGCACCAATCAGGGCAACACACAACATTTATTTATTTAAACTGCAACTAGACGAATGCCTGTCTGACTCCTGGCTTTGCACTTGTTGCTCTCCTGGCTAAAATTTGGCTTCTTCTCCTCTAGTACTTATATACATTGCATCTCTCTCTCTCTCCTCTTCCTTGTTTCTATTTCCCTTACTCTTAATCTTGTTTTACTCATTATTTCTCCTGCCTCTCATATCTACCCCATTTATTACCTCTAAAAATACTTTTTCTTACCCTGCCCTCTCTTCCTCTTATCCACTGTTTGAATGTTTCCACTCTGACCTTTGTTTTATGAGTGAGTAATAAACTCTCTGGCTAATAACATGTCATCCCATTTCAGTGCTACATGATATTGTATTTATCTTGTTTTAATTGAGGTTTATGTATGTTATTGTACATGTGTGTTAATATTAGTATTCATCTGTGTACTTACAGTATATTGTAATAAGATGTCAATTTACACCTTTATAGCTGTATTGTTGGTTATTTTTTTTTTTTTGAGCTTTTCTCCCTGGGTGTCCTCTGAAAATCAATAAAATTGCCTAGTTGGACTTTCCCACTAAAGAAATGCCAACAATCAATCAATCAATCAATCAATCAATCAATCAATCAGTAAATAAATAAAATGCCAAGTAGAGCAAAACTACAGAAATTAGAAAATCACAGGTGTAAGAAGGAAAACAATTAATGGTCTAAAAATGAGAAGGAAAACAATTAATGGTCTAAAAATGAGGCAAACCTGTATATGCAGTGGACATCTGGACAGTTAAAAGGAATGTCTCCGTTATAAGCCAAAATGAACACAATCAACTAATGCTGCCAAGCTTGAACACCTTCTAAACTAAAGCCTTGCCACATTACTTGAAGTTAGCTTACCTACAGTAAATGGTCGCTAGTGGTTGGATCCATTGACAGATGGTGTGAATTTCCATAGCTTGTTCCTTTATGTCACCCACTGGATTGAGGTTTATGTAGGAGGAATGGTTTTAATACCTCCCCTGAGCACCTCCTCTGACATGACTCACTCAAGGGCAAACTGGCTTACATGTAAGCCTTGCATAACTTGGAATAAAGGGAAGATTGGCACAGATGCGATTTCAGATAGTAATAAGTATTTAAACAAACACATAAGCAAGTATAAGAGTGAATGAAATGCCTTGCGTGTTAGTATTAATGATGTCAGTAATATTAAGGAAAAAAGTGGTGAACTACAGGTAAACAACAATTGTCTTACATCTTTTCTTTTTAGCCAATGAGGAAATAAAGTACATCCGGCATCAACAGTTTAAGATAACAGCTTGTCTATTTATTCATGTTTATCAGTGGCTTTAAGTAATAAGTAGTATTCTGTGTTTAATTTCATAGGTGCATAGGACAGTGCTTGGCTATTGGCCCGGAGGCCCTTATAAGCCTAGCCAAGAATTTTGTCCATGTTCCCACAAAGTTAATTCCTGTTCCCCCTGCCCAGCAAGGACACAGGTGGGATCCCGGGGTGTATTTTCTGTTTCCCATTTAGTCGTCCAGCTTCCTCTTGAAGAGGGCTAATGATGTACTCTGCTTGACATGGAGAGGGAGTCTATTCTACAGATGGGGGAGTCTTTGGAACACAAATCCATCCTGCCAACAAGTTCTACTAATGTCACAGACCAAGTTGAGGCCTTGTTTGCGGGTTGCGTGAGTGGAGTTTGACTTACAGATATGCAGCAACTCCATCAAGGCTGGGTCTAAGATGGCCTTGTATGTCAGGCACGTCACCTCTGAGCAGTATGTATGAGAATGAGTAGAGGGAGAGTGCTTTTAGCCTATCTGTATAGGATAGGTGTTTCAGACTCTGGATTTTCCTGGTCAGGAACCTCTGTGGTCTCTCCAGCTACTGCATGTGCTTGGCAAAGTACATGACGAAGGGAGCATTGTACTCGATAATGGGACTTATAAGGGGAGGAGTACAGGGATTTTATGACCTCCTTGTTCCTGGATGAAATACCCTTACTTATGAGGTGGGCCATGTAGAAAGCCTTCCGTTCAGTGGAGGCAATGTGGTGATCAAAGGTTGCCATCAACCTGGGTGCCCAAGTCCCTCATTAGTGGGGATATCATTTTCTCCAAAGGGGATAATGATGCATTTCTTGGTATTCAGTTTGAGGCCATGCTTCTGGCACCAGTCATTAGATTAGGTAAGGCCCTCTTGGAGGATGTTCACATCACTAGGGGAATTTAAGACAGCACTCAGCTTGCAGTCATCTGCAAACTCGATCAGCCACAGACCACTGGTTTTTGCATGCACCTCAGAAAAGTACCAAAAGGTAGAGGCCCCGAGATCGATCCTTGGGTTATGCTGCCTGTTACGGGTTTACTAGCAGAGGTGGCTTCCTCTATTTTGACTGAGTTAGATACCCATCTGATAACATATGGGTTGATGCCTAGCTGGGAGAGAGTATCTATTATACCCCAGTGAAGAATAGTGTCTAAGACTTTGGCTAGGTCGAGGTAGGCAGTGTGCACAGTCTTCCCCTTGTCCATGGCTTTGGTTATTGTTTCAAAGAAGTTGACCAAGTTTAACAGCCATGATCTCCCTTTGACAAAACCAAACTGTGTGGGGTCAAGCATTTGGAGGTTGCTAATGTCCTTGTTTATAAGGTCCATGATAATGCATTCTGTGGCATTGCAGATCAGGTTAGTTAGGCTGATAGGCCTATACATACCTCTCAACCTCTTAAAGCAAGAAATATGGACAAAGCCATTACTAAAAGTGTGACAAAGACCCAAAAATAGGGACACTTTTTAAATATTGCTCTTGCAAACTTAGAAAGTTGATAGAATGACAGGTTTTATGTTAGATGAAGGGTATGAAGTCTGAATCTCATTATTTTCTAACTTTAGTTTTCAGTGATTTGCTGCTAATTTGCCAGAAAACCACAACTGATGAAAAGGAGAGCAAAAATATGAGGCAAAAATCTGGATATTCTATGAAAATCTGTACAGTCGAGAGGTATAATTGCCATTCATTAATATATATATATATATATATATATATATATATATATATATATATATATAGATCAAGAAATAATTTACAAAAGTTGGTAACTGAAGAACTATACTGCATCCATACTTATAAGTACAATATTCTGTCTTTAACCGATTTTGTAAGATGTAGTATTTATAAAGGGTGCTTTCAGTACAATATTGCAAACAAATGCATACCAGGCTCAAATATGATCATTAATGTTAGTATAGAAGACTACAAAATGTAAACACCACCAAAACGTTATAACAGTCCACTGTTTCTTACCATTTGCACATAAGCACTTCCCATATCATTTGATTCCAAGTATGCTTAAGAACTCCGCATATAATTATTCTCATGTGCACACAAGCATTTCCCAAATCAGTATTCCCATTTATGCATAAGCACTTCCCATACATTTTGTTTTACATCAGTAAAGATTTACAAAAATAAAAATATTTAAAGGAAGAAATTGAATGCTGCATAACAAATCGGAATCAGTGTATATTTTTTCTCTTTTGTATCTGCCCCCCCCCTTTTCATTTCTTTTTTCTTATTGAATTATGCATTCCTTTGTCCTCCTTTAGTGTATTTCTCTCCCATTTATGTTCATTTTCTTTACAGCTACAAATTCCTTAGGAGCATCTAGGCATGTACTTCCCAGCTTAGGGAGTACTTACCCTCTACATGTCCAGGGGCATCCTTGCAGGTTTGGGGTGGTGCCATCAGTCCTGCAGGCACCCTGGTACATGGTAGCCTAGCAAGCCTCACCGAATGGGGACTTGGGGCCTTGGTTAAGGACATGTTAGAGCAGGTCATGGGCAGAGGGACTGAGCCAGTCAAGACCTCTTTTCAGTGAGTTTATGACATGCTGTCCCAGATAGTGCTGACCACTGTACCACCACAGATCCGCACCCTCCTTCAACACTGAGGTCCTCCACTGCAACACCATCTGGCAGTGAAACAGTTTGTGACTCTATGGACTGAGAACACTTGATAGCACCACTCCTTGTCATCCTTTCTTCCCTTATCCTACACCCTCTCACCTATTTCCAACCTATATTACCCTCTTATATAAAAAAAAAAATATTAAAAAATAGTGGGGTCTATCCCTCACCAAACACTGGTGCTCCTCCTCCACCAGTGCACCCCTTTTGATGCATTCTTGCTGTGCCTCCCATTTTTCAGTCTTTCTTGTTGCCCCATTTCTATTCTTTAAAGCAAACAAAAGTGTGTCCACATAAGGATACCCCTATATAAAATAGTTTAAACATCTTTATTTTTTTTAAATATAAATAATAAAATATGTGGAGTTGGTCACTGACCTTGAGTCTTTGAAGCCTGACTATGAATAACCACATCCATCAACAATAGCTAAATACGTATGAAGTTAATACAAAGCCTACAACTTTTATGTAGCATTTCATATGTACTTAACTGCTAACATTAAGTAGTTTGCACTTTTGCTGTAAGGCATGTTTTTTTTTTAATGCCTTCACTTTTCCTTATTCATACAGAATAACCTGTGGTTTTCTTATCTTCATATACGCTTAATTGTGTTCTGTGTGGATAAGCACTATGTAGCTGTGAAGTCCTGGACTATGAATAGCACCCAAATGTGTTCACAAGTAGAATATTTTTGGGACACTTTAATATGTATATTCTCATTATCATGCTTTTAAAAATTAATATTGCCAGGAAGAATGGTAGCACATATTAAAATTTGTTTTTAGTTACCCAATTTATTCTTAACTAGCTAAGGTCCACTAACAACAAATCCCACTTTTTTCTGGTACCTTCCAGCTATTTCATCTTTCCAAAGTTCTTGTACAGAGGCAAACAGCATGTAAATAGATACTGAGGGAATTGAACAAAGAGTTTATTGACTTTATCTCATAAGTAGCTTATAAGCTTAACCTGTTGTACCATACTGACTGACTAAAATTCTCAAATGATGCATAAAAATAAAAGTACAGAACAGTACACTGGTATCCCAGTGTGCTTTAATTGTAAAGAGTTTTCCACACAAGTCATGTATGGGTTTAGACGGAAAATTTAAAAGTCATCTGAATAAAGAAAAAAGCTGTAAAGCCACCACCAATTTATTTTTTTCTTGTTTGATAGGCTTTCTTTTCTAGCTTATGATTAAGTGTTGTTAATTAATTTCACTAATTACATACATGCACTCCCACTCTAGCTTGCAATCTTTTTTAAATGTTTCCTTTTTTATTTTTATGTACAGTTTGTTACATTCTGTGTAAAATTTCACCCGAATGTTAACATTTTCTCATTTCAATTAATTAATTTTTTAGTTACTACTTAATCTAGTACAGCGATATGGAGCCTGTGTCTGCACTCACTGGGCACAAGACATCAATGCTTTTTCAGAACAAGGTGCTCCAAGTCTATGGCAGGATACATACACACATGCAGTCCTGCACATGGCAACACCCCACACGTACATGCATATCTGAGAACAGTTTAAAGGGCAACCAGTTCACCTATGGCACATCTTTAGCATGTAGGAGGAAATGGAATAATCTGACAAAACCCTATATAGATACAGCAAAGATGTACATACTCCACACAAATGGCTTACTAGCCAAGTGCTTACCTGTAAACCAAACTCCGTGGCAGTAACCACTGTAATACTGATCAGACTGATCAGTAGTTCTGTCTAGTAGTTGGCTATTCATTTATTCTGCAGTACATATACAGGGTCTGATGGTGAATTCAAAGCAAGGTTGGGGATAGCTAAAATTAGGAGGGGGTTAAATCAGGGCATGGTCAACTTTAAGCATGGCTACATTATTAAATAAGTAATTAAAGAATCATATACTACTGTGCATGCTGAGTAGCTATTTTGCAGCTGTACTCTTACACTTAAGTTTACATGCTTGAAGTATACACAGTGTACCTTTGATGTCTATCAATGAGCCAGCCATTGTCTTACTCAAGTACCAGTTTTGAAATCCAGAGTCAGTGTATGTTTCTGTTTCTCCAATTATGGCCAACCAGTTTAGTTGTAACAAAGAAAAGTGGGCTGACCATCATCAGCATTTCTGTTTTGTGTTACTGCATTTTTCCTTTTGTGAGAAAGTCTTTTAATTTCATAAGCCCTTTAGTAAAGAGATGATCATGGTCAAATGACACCCTAGGCAGGGTATGGACCAGAGACTATCAACTCAGTCTTTTACAAACCACTAATTCTGTGAAACTTCATTTAAAATAAAATAAGAATTGAAAAAAAGGCTTTATCAGACCAACTGTCCACACATATGATACAGCTTTGAAACCCCAGAACGGCATAGCCAGCAGAGATTGGAAACAAGTTTCATGATCAAGGGAATATACAACAATCATACCATAATAAATCATTGAATTTATTTATTGACATTTGTTTACCGAGAAGGTCCCACTGGGCACAGGTGCCCTTTTCAGAGGATGATTTTTATGGTAAGGTTTCCTGCAATCGAATCTGGGAACTTTGTTGCAGCACTGTTCAAGTTTAGAACTGAGGCTTGTAGGTTAGTCATGACAGGGGCTCCATATAGGAGAGCGGGTAAGAGATAAGTAGTAGCTAAACTTACCCTGGCAGAATCGGTTAGGAATTTTTTAATCTATGTAGTGTGCCTAATTTTTGATGGGTTTTCTTGATGCTGTTGTGGATATTTAAATTGAATTTAAAATGGTCTTTGATTTTCATGCCAAGTAGTTTTGTATGTTGGGCAACTTCAATTGTGGTATTAATTAAGGAAGAAATTTTAAAGCTGTTTTTTCATGGAAATTGGATTTTGGAATAAAGAAAATAAATATTTTTTTTTTTGGGATTTATTAGCAGGCGATTATCCTGTAGCCACATTTTCAAAAGAGTTAAAGGTTTCTTGAGTAATTCTCTGAAGATGCTTTAGGATGTCAGAAATGCATATTAGGGTCAAACCATCAACATATTTTATGAAGGAAGCTTGCTGAGGGGATTTATATAAATTGTTAGTGAATATATTAGAGAGTATAGGGCTGAGAATAGATTCCTGTGGCACACCAGCATTGGCAGGAAAGAAGGGAGAAAAAGTGGAAAGCCATTTAACAGATTGGTATCTGTCAGTTAAGTAGTTGTTAAACCATAGTAGTGTGGGTTGTGAAAGCCTGAGGGAAGGCAGTTGGTAGAGGAACTTTTGGTGAGAGACTAGATCAAAAGATTTAGAGAGATCAATAAATACAGAGGAAAACAAGATTTCCTTTGTCTCTAGCTTTGTTAGTAGTATCTGTGAAGGGTAATAAAGCCATGGTAGTGCTATGGACAGGTTTAAAACCACTCTGTAAAGGGGTCAGGAGCTTTTCCTGAAGAATACATTGAAGAAGTTGCTTGTGAATGCATTTCTCCAGAACTTTTGACAAAGGGGATTGAATGGTGATAAGTCTGAAATTGTTTATATCAGATGAAGTTCCTCCCTTATGAAGGTGGAGGATGAAGATTTTTTTCCATAGAGAAATAAAAAAAAAGTTATATACTCACCATAGCGTTCCATCTGAGTTGTTGCTTTTCATTTGTCTTCAACCTGTGGAAATTCAGATCTGTTATGGATCCAAATCTGCCGCATCGGATCCAAGCTCCATGCTCCTCCCCTACCCATAATACCCCTGTCTCCCTTCTCCCCAAAGATCGAGTTTGCTGCAGACAGTAGCACCTCAGCCTATACATATGCCTAAAACCCTGGCATTTGCAACCATTAGCTCAATAAGGAAAAAGGCTTGCCAGAGTAGGGGGCTCTATGCCTCTTCCATCCGGTCCAGTACACAGCCCACATAAGGCAATGGGAAGGAAAGAGGGATGGTTGAACACAAATGCAAAGCAACTCAGATGGAATGTTATGGTGAGTACATAACGTTTTTATCTGAAGTTGTTTTCATTTGATCTTCAACCTGTGGGATAGAGTCCCCAGCTACCAAAGAGCCCTGGAAGGTCCTCATGGAAGGATGTTCCAGAGCACGGCTGAGCCAAAAGATGCCCTGCTTCTGGAAAGGAGCTCCAGTTTGTAATGAGAGGTAAACATATGTGATGATGTCCAGGTAGCTGCAGAGCAAATGTCATCTAAGTAAACCCTGGACCAAAAGGCCACAGAAGTAGCTACAGACCTGGTGGAATGTGTCCTGACATGACCTGGTGGAGATAATCCTTTGGATTGATAGGCCAATGAAATGCACTCAGTGATCCATCGAGCAATAGTCACTTTTGAGATGGGTTTTCCTAAGAAGGGCTTAGAAAAGGAAACAAAAAGTTGATTAGACTTACGAAAGGATTTTGTTCTATGCAAATAGAAGCTCAGTTGCCTGTGAACATCAAGCAAGTGCAATTTATAATCTCCTTTATTCTGGAAATTTGGGAGGAAAAGAAGAAGATTGATAACCTGGTTAATGTTAGACTCTGATGCCACTTTTGGAAGGAATGAGGGATTCATCCTTAGAGAAACCCTATCTTTATGAAATACCATATAAGGGGGCTTGATGGATAAGGCTTGGATCTCCGAAACTTATGCCGACCAGAAAAGCCGTCTTCCAAGACAGGAACTGCAAGTCAACTGTAGCTGCTTGTTCGAAGGGGGGCAAAATCGGAGCTTGTAGTACTAGGGTAAGATCTCAAGGGGGCATTGGATCCTTGACCGGAGGCCTAAGTAAAAAAGTACCTTTCTGAAAGACTTTACAAAGCTTGGAAGAAGCCAAGGAAGCCGAATTCTCTCCTATGCGAAAATTAGAGATCGCTGTCAATTGTATCTGTACCATAGAAAAACTAGTGCCATGATTAAAAATATCCACCAGAAACTCCAAAATAGCAAGGACTGGAGCAGTAAAGGGGTCCATATCATGCTGAGAAGCCCATATAGAGAAACGTTTCCACTTACTGGAATAAACCTTCCTGGTGGAAGAGTTGTGAGGTGCTACCAAAATATTCTTGAAAGGAGAAAGCCTGGGAGTCCTAACTATCACTGGAACTGGAGCAGCCAAGCTGTGAGCTTCAGACTGACTAAATCTGGGTGCGGGATCCCTGAGGGATATGAGATCAGATCTGGAACCAGATCTAGTGTCCAAGGAGGACACACTGCATGAGACCACAGAGAGGGGAACCAAACTTGGTGAGGCCAGAAGGGGGAAATGAGGATTACTAAGCTCCCCAGCCATCATGCTTTCTGAATGAATTTCTTAGTTAGAGGGAGTGGAGGATAAGCCTACAGTAGACTGGAAGGCCAAGCATGAACTAGAGCATCTCGGGGGACTCCCCCATAGGTGGGTTCAGAGAAGAATCCTCTCTGCACTTTGCATTAGGAGGAGAGGTGGAGAGATTGCAGCAAGGGTGACCCCACTCCAGAAAGATCTGTTCTCCTACTGAAGAATTCAGAGACCACTTATAAGGCATCAGAATAGATCTGCTGAGCCTATCCATCAGTATGTTGGACCTCCCCAGAATATACGTTGCCACCAGAAAATGGCCAGAAGAGATCACCCACTCCCACAATCTCATGGCTTTGTGACAAAGGGGGTATGATCTGGTCCCCCCCAGTTTGTTGCTGAACCAGACTATAGACATATTGTCTATCTGGATGGAAATTGTCCCTTAGGGAAGATGGGCATGAAGAGCTTGCAGTACCAACAGCACTGCCCTCGTCTCCAGGATGTTGATATGCAGATGTGTCTCCATGGAAGACCATGTGCCTTCGACTGTCCTTCCCATGCAGTGCCCCCCCCCCCCCAAGCAGGGAGGCATCCTTGGTCACCATGATCACAGGGGTGGGAAGGATGAATGACTGACCCAAAAGAAGATCCAGGCATTGAAGCCACCATAGGAACGAATAATTGCAAGCTCAAGACAGTCTAACTGGATGAGATAAGAGCAGGTTCATAGGTTCATAGGTAGGTACTAGGCTATCGACCCTGGAACCTATACAAGCCCAGCCAAAAATGTACCCTGGCTTTTGCCACCCAAGAAAATTATTTTCCTATGCCACTGTCGAGCAGAGCCACAGGGGTGATCCCCGGGGTGAATTTCCTATTTCCCATCCAAAAATCAAGATTTATCTTGAAGAGTGCTAATGAGGAGCTTTGTTTGATGTAGATAGGTAGTTTATTCCAGAGTATGGGAAGTCTCTGGGACAGGAATCTATCCCTCCAGCATGTTCTGTTTATTGTGGTCCCTAGAGAGTGTAGCTCGGAGGGATTGGGATTTCTTTAAGTGGAGCATGTCCAACAACTCTGGGTTTGACATAGCTTTGTATGTTAGGTAGAGATCACCTCTGAGTAGGCGATATGCGACGGAGTAAAGCTGGAGTTTTTTGAGACGGTCTGCTTAGGGCATCTGTTTGAGGTCGGTAATCCTCTTTGTGAGGTATTTCTGCGGCCTTTCCAGTTGTTATAGATGTCTTGTGAGGTACATACCAAAAGGGGCATTGTACTCTATAATGGGTCTAATGAGTGATGAGTAGAGGGGAACAATGACCTCTTTTTTTCTGGATGATAAACCTTTTGTGATGAGGTGTGCCATGTAAAAGGACTTCCTGACTACTGTGGTGATGTGATTATCAAAGGAGAGACTACTGTCCACCTGTGTCCCACCAATGACCACTGAACCACCAGAGTCCATTGGAGGACCCCCCATATGAAGCTGAACCATTGGAACAAGGGTGATTGTGGCCGCTATGGACCCCAGTGCCTGAAGAACTGACTCTGCAGGGGGACACTGGACTTAAACAATGTAAGAAACATGATGTTGTAGGGATAGTATTCTGTCTGGTGTTAGAAACACCTTGCTTTGAATGGTATCAAAGTGAGCCCCAATGAAGTCGAGAACTTGAATGGGTTTCATTTGGGACTTGTTGAGATTTATGGTTATGTCTAGGTGGTGAGCGGTCTTGAGAAGAAGATCCCTAGCTTGAGAGAATCGATGCCTGGAGGGAGAGGAAAGGAGCCAGTCCAGGTATGGAAAGACCTGGAACCCCTGCAGCTGCAGGTGAGCCACCACTCCTACAATCACTTTGGCGAGCACCCTGGGAGCAGTGTTGAGTCCAAAGGGGAGTACTCTGAATTGATAATGACTGATTCCCAGACAGAAGTGGAGGAACCTCTGAGAGCGGCTGTCCATTTTGATGTGATAGTATGCGTCTTGGAGGTCCACCGAGCACATCCAGTCATTTATCTGCAGAAAGGGCAGAATGGATTGGAGAGTGACCGTCTGAAATTTTGTCTTGGCAACTGACAGGTTTAAGGTTGAAAGATCCAGGATGGGTCTTAAGTCCCCTGTTTTCTTTGGCACTAAAAAGAATCTAGAATAGATGCCTGAGCTGGACTGGTCTGGGAGATGGGTTGGATGACTTGCTTTTCGAGCAGCTTGGAAATTTTTACTGCTGCCTCCTCCCATTGCACGGGTGGGACATCTGTGAGATGTTTGGGTGGGACTGGGGGTTGAAGGAAGGGATTGAGTATCTTCTGGATATTATCTGCAACACCCAACGATCATCTGTGATAGACTCCCAGGCTGTTGGGTGCAGGGAAAGATGTCCCCCAACTGACTCCAGAGATGAGCAGTCAGGCAACCCTTCAGGACTGCTGCGAGGGTCTGTCTGGGAAAGAATACCGAGACCCTTGGTTCCCCGGACCCCCTCTGCCAAGAGGGCAGCATCTGTCATATCCACCTCTGCCTCTGGGGGAAGGGGTCCTGAGCATCATGGACAAAACCCTGAGACTTTCGGAACCACATCATCTTCACCCCATGCTGATTCTGGGAAAAGGATCATTGCAGGGTTGAGAAGCAAATCCCAATAATAGACAATGTCTTCCCATCTTTCTCACTCTGGACTAGGGTGTCTTGAATGGTCTTACCAAAAAGAGTGGAACAGTCATAGGGGGCATTCATAAGTGATGCCTTGAAGGGCTCAGAGAAAGCAAAAAGCCGAAGCCAGGCATGACACCTGATGGCTGTGCCTGTTTCAGCTGCCCTAGAGGCACCTTCAGTAGCGTGTGACAGGAGGCTCATGGAAGTATTGGATAGAGAAGTTAGGGTGGCCATACGGGAGGAGAAGACCTTCTTCTCTGCTATGGACCCTGGGGCAGACTCAGCGACCTCTTTAACCAGGTCCTGCTGCAGTCTGATGACACATGCCATGTAATTCATTGCACGCAAGGCAAACATGGCTGAGGCGTATATCCGCTTCCTGAAATAGTCCATGGCCCGCAACTCTCAGTCTGGTGGATGGACCATAGAGCTCTCCAGAGCGACCTCTTTCTTGGTGGCTGCTGCAACCATCATGGCATCTACAGAGGATCCCTTCGACCAGTGTTGCCTATCTGACGGAGTGCTGAGAATTTTTTCAGGGAGCTTGGGGATAGGCTGCACAGTGTCAGGTTCCTTCCATGCCCTGGTTGAAATTAAGTCCACAAAAGGATCCACAGGAGGGGACACCCAGAAAGTAGAGGTCCTGTGCCAAATGCCTCCAGGAACACTGACTCATCTGGGTTGAGTTTTTGGGTAGACTATTCTCCCCATGCTGGCGCAGGATTTTCATGATATCTCTGAAGGAGACATCATCTGGGGGTGACCAGGGGGAAGTATCCCCTTCTTCCAAGTTGGTGTCTTCTTGTGAGGGACTGCAGTAGTGAGTCCAAGTGCCTCCTTTTGCACGTATGTTTCTGAGGGAGCTCCTCAGGGGGATCTCTGGGGAGGACTCAGAAACCTCAGGAAACTCCAGGGGAGACCACCCTGGGTTGGATTGGCAACAGGCTATCCCTGAGGGGCAGGATGGCAGTTTGTGGGCCAGAAAGAGAGGAGGCCAGGACAGATTCCAAGGAAGACAGCATCAAGAGTCTTGGAGCAGAGAGAACCCTCTCCAAGGAGGCCCTTGAGAATTAGCTTGTTCCTCATGTTGATCAAAGCATGGGGGTTGAAACCCACACAGACCAAACAGGAGGTCTCTAGGTTCTCTTTCTAAGCACACAACACACAGAGTGTGGTCATCAGAGGGGAGCAGCTTGTGACCACACTCAGTACACTTCCTGAAGCCTGGCTTCAAGGGTTCTGCCATGGCCAAAGGAAAAAACCCACAGTGTCACACACACCAGAAAGACAGAAAGCGAAAAGGTGGGAAGAGAAGATGGCGAGAAGACTTTTCTTTTTTTTTGACAGGAGCCAATGCACTAGCACACAGGGATAGTGTAGGTAAGGTAAGGAAGGTTAGGAAAGAGAGTTATAGAAAATAGAAAAGAAGAAAAATACTCACAATAAAGCACACTAACATTGAGGAAACTTGGAGCTGCAATCCATGCTGCTGACTCTCACGAGCGGCAGACGAGATCTGAGGGGAGGAGGGAGACAGGGGTATTGTGGGTAGGGAAGGAGCTTGGATCCATTGCTGGAAAATGTGGCCGAATCGGATCCATACCGGATTTGAATTCCCACAGGTTGAAGATCAAATGAAAACAACAACTTCAGATCTTATGATTATTTGATCTGTTAATTAGTAAATACAGGATAGGCTATGAAACTGGCAGGTAGCATGAGGCATTCTACTGGAAAGGTATGTACTGAAGGAGAACAGGGTTTCAGTTTAAGTAGTAGTGATTTGATATAGGAGGTTGGGATGAGTTTTAGGGTGAAAGAAAGTGTGTTTGCTGTCTGAGGAGATGGCATATCAGGATTGCTGGAAGGAAAATCTTAAGTAAGGGCTTTAATGCTTTCTATAAAATGTGCGTTAAATTAAGCAGCTATTTTGGAAGGACTGTTACTTGGGGCAGGATTAGGAGTGGTGGATGTTCCAGGGTGGAGTATGTTATTAATAGAAGACCAGAATTTTTAAGGTTGGAAGACTGATTTAGCAAAGGGTTACTGAAGTAGCTTTTCTTGTCTTCAATCATCTGTGTTTTAGTACAGTTATGAAGTTCTTTAAAATGTTATAGGTTTTAGGGATATCTATATTTTAATGATTTTTCCATTCCCTCTCTTTCTTACATTAGGTACCTGCTTTGACTGGATAACCAACCTATAATAAAGTATGGTTGTTATTTATTCTTTTTGTTCTACCTGGAGCTAGCCTATTGAGGGTTTTCAGGAAAAGTGAGTTAAATTTGTATACAGCTTCATCGAGTGGAATATTTTTCAGGATAGATCAGTTAAAGGAGCTTAGAATTCTGTTTAATGTATCAGGGTTAAAATTAGTGAGGGTACAGAAGTTCAAATTAAGTGTTGTTTGACATGATGGATACC
This sequence comes from Protopterus annectens, assembly GCF_019279795.1. Lineage (NCBI taxonomy): Eukaryota > Metazoa > Chordata > Ceratodontiformes > Protopteridae > Protopterus > Protopterus annectens. The sequence continues at coordinate 728,848,732 of NC_056748.1, forward strand.
GAGTCTGTTTGCATATACAGGGAGGAAATCACTGAGGATACCACTGAAGACATGCTTGGCGGAATTGGACAACAATGTCCAGTCGAGAACTGAGCCACTGTTTTTGGGATAGTTATAATGTGTGGGGGAGGAAATGAGTGAAGTCAATCCAAATAGGTTTAGGCTAGTCAATAGATATTATGTGGAGATAATCTGCCAATAAAAATTAATGGATTATTTTATTTATGGTTGCATTCTGACTGCTTTCATAAAACAGGGACTTCTGCTACCACATAATTTAAGAACCACTAATAGATGCTACACTGTTAAATCTCATTAAATATGGGTAGACAGCCATGATAAAAACAGCATCTTAACTATTCTACTATATGCATTATAGACAAGGCTTCTTTGAGTGAAGAACATTGCAAGTCATACAGTCAAATCACTTGTTTAAAAATCCCTATTTTTGTAGTTATGGGCTTTCAGCCTTTGGAACATCACACTTCAGACAGTGGTCATTGTTATACTGCATTTGCTTGACAGCAGAAGGAGTCAGTGAGCCTTCTAGTCTACCCTTTAAGTGCTTTTAACATTTTGCCTCCATTCCATCCCTGTTTCCCTCCACCCTTTCCCCACTTCTCTCATTGCTGTTCAAATGCCTTGAAAGATTCCTTCTCCATAGTCATTTCTAGTAGTCCATTCTATGGGTCCACAGACTTCTCTCTGTAGATGTACTTTTCGGAGCTCTAAGGAGAGAGATTGGTTCCTACAGTTTGCTCTCTTACCCTCTCCTCTTTCCTTGGTCCTTCCTGTTTAAGATAACCAATTCATGATATTTTCTTGCAGAATAATATTTCCACTTTGTCTTCTGGTCTGTAGTGAGAAAAAGGGGATCTCCTCAAATCACTTACCACAACCTTTGTTCTCCATTCTTTGTATCTTTTTGATGGCTTTCCTGCTGCTATCAGCTTGATTTTCCTTTCCTTATATGACCTCCAGAACTCTGTGCAGTAATTAGATAATAGATTGAACAAGGCTATCTAGAACATTCCATGCCACTTGTTTACTTTTACCACTGAAATCTTATTTTGTCCTGGTGGTTCAAGGAAGGTGTTATCAACACTAGATCCTTTTCCTGCTTTGTTGCCATCCATTGTACTTTTCCCCATGTGCTACTTCAGACCGGGTTTTGTGCTCTAAGTGCAGTACACTGAACCTCAGCTGTTACCATTCTATACACCTGTTTAACATTTCCAAACCAGTCCTTAGACTCTTCCTCAGCTCTCCACTGCTGCTTCTGTCTGACTGACTGATTTACACACAATCAGAAAATAAATACTTAGGACCAAAGCAGGAACTGGAAAACAAACAAACAAATGTATGAAAGACTTCACTTCTTATTACAAGCACCAAATTCTATGTGTTGTAGAAAAAAATAGAGAATCGTATTGCCTTGTGCATGTGTTGGGGGGGGGGGGGTGGTTTAGTCTTAACCATCCCAAAAGCAGTGGATGAACAATTTGGTCCAGTAGAACAGAGGGAAAATCTAGAGTCTATAAAAGCTAATGTTTGACTGGGGTCAGGGCAGACAGACCAATGGCGACATTAATCTGTGCACTAAAGTTACCAGAGGTATCTCCAGCAGAGCTTTCATTTGCAGACATCTGTTATATGTTAGGCAGACAGCAGTGATATTCTATGAGTGAGAATGCATGGCTAAAATAATTAGCTTTATGTTTAGGGCCTGCATGAACTTGAGGTTTATGCAGCACCTTACCACCTCCTTCTCCTCATCGTCATCACATGCTGTACCTTCAATTTATCATGTATTCATTTTAAAATAGTGTTTTGGAATACTCTGCTGTCAGGACCCCATGCAGCTTAATTCCAGTAAATGTATTAACTGAAGAAAAAAGCTATAAATTAGTATAACCAGATAAGAATATGATTGTAAATAATGTCATGCAATAATTTTCATTTGGAGCTTTTTCATATTATCTAGTATGTTTGGGAAAATTTATTAAACTGCATCAATGTTTGTGAATAAATTCTTTCTTGAATTATAGTACAGAATTTATTACTGGTCTTACGTGAAAAATTACTGGGATTAGTCAACAACACTGCCTTGTTCTTTTAGCGCCCTTTTTTGACTGTTTTAGGCTCAACAACTGCCAACTTCTCTGAGCAAGTTAGCAGTATTAGGGAGATTAAATAGCTTACACAGGATCACACCGCATGTACGTTAAGACTGCCAAAACAACAAATGCAGGTCTGCTGGCTCTACAAAGCTCATTTAATTGTTTACTGGCGGCCTTCAAGCCATTGACACATTTACTGTAATAGCCTGAAAGCTAAAAGATTAGAGAAGGCAGACATCTGCACAGCAGTCTCAGCAAAATGTCAGCTGTTGACTCATAACACCTTGTGAATGAGAATGTATACTTACAGGACAGAAAATGGGGCACACAGCCTTTCATCTCATTAATTACAACAGCAGATACCTTGGCTGTATCTGAGGGCTGAAGCTCTTATACAGATCCTCGTCCACGTGTTAAGACAGAGTGTAGTGACAGTAATGCTAACTGCCTCTCTCTCGCACTCTCCCCCTCCCTGCTGCTTTTCTGTGTACCTTCTTGACAGATAAAGAATGGTGCAGAAGTACATTTATATACAGTTTTTTTAAAGCGTTTTTTCCACTCGGTATAGAAATGTATAAACTGCTCTTAAGAGGGGTGGAAAAGGAATCATAATTATATCTGTAAGTAGATTTAGCAGGTAGTCATCTGATGAATGCATAATGGCTAAAGTGACAATTTGGCTGTTTACATGATTTGCATTGGCAAAAGAAGAGCAGAGACGTAATAAAATCTGTTAATTACATGCAGTGCTTCACTTTGAAGCAGTATATGTCTGCAAACGTGTGGGGTAAAATGCATATTGTTGTGTACATTTTGTACAGCTTTTGATTTTGCAAGCTTAGCAAAACAGCAGAAATGGACTTCATAATAGAAGGAGCTCTTAAGCATGAAAAATTACATGATGAAATATTTTTTTTAATGTAAGTAATGAGCTTTAACCGTTAATTTAATTTATATGTCATGCACGTAGGCATGAATAATCATTGATTCAAATCAAAGAAACATGAATGAAAACAAATACATACTGAGCTTAGGCACAGAATGACAAATGGATGTACTACTTTGAAGTAAATGGATTTTTATTTGCAGTATTACATAAGGCAAAAAATGTTGCACAGTTGTTATTGAGAATACTTAGCCATGCACAAATTAACTGGATGTGCTGCCCAGAAATAAGACTCATTACTGCATTAGATGAAATTAGGAGTGGGTACAGAATGGTAATTAGGAGTACTTGATAATGTAAAATGGAGAAAAGTAGGCATATTTGTATACAGACAGCTCAAATACTTCCATAAGAGAAAGTAGCAATTACAGCTTTCAGCTGTAGATGGCGAAAGAGGCTTATAAATGGCACATCATCATTCTTTGTTAGCATGAGGCAGTGATGCAAATATTCTCAGGGCTTTTTTAGAAAGATTTCCAACTTGTTTCTAAGGCTGGTTTCTGATATAGTCTTGGGTTTTAGTGAAACGTGAAAAGAAGGAAACCTAGTGTAACATATATAATCAGCTACAGCAATTATATGCTATATTGCCTGAACTGTTGTTCTGATTTGCATTTTCAGGAAGGAATATTTAATGAAAGATGAGTAATACACTCATGTAATGACTGGTTTCTGGCATCTCATAGTGAATGTAGTTGAAAGGTCTGTAATAAGGATAAAATATTTATTTGCAAAGAAGTGTGATGGCTGTATCAGTGGGTAACATTGCTGAACAGGACTCTGTCCTGCCTTATATGTTATAACAAGGAGATACTCCAACAGATCCAGTGATAAATAAGCCAACAAATAAATAATCACCATCCACTGAAACTAAAAAGACTTAATATCATTAGGTGCTTTCGTCTGCTCACTAGTCAGACTTCATCAGAATACTAAATGCATAGTACATCCCCATTAAGTATTTAAACCAAAACATGATCATATGACCACTGAAAGATAAAATATACAATTTTAAAACCATAACCACTCATCTTACGTTTCATGCCTCTAATTCACATTTTGCATTAATGTGTTCCATTTAAACCTGGAGCACTATCTGCCTTTAAAAACAGTTCCACGCTTAATATCTATATCAACATGAGGAACACATAATTTTTTTTAAATCAGAAAATACTATAAAATGTTATACAATGCATTTTTGTCTTCCTTATTGTTCATGGCATAAATATGTATATAAGTACCTTTAGACACCTTTTTAGTGGTCTTGCCCACGTAAAAGTTGTCACATGACAAAGAGGATGCAATACATACATTGTGTGTGTGTGTGTGTGAAGTAGCAGTTGTTGTAATATTTTTAGTTTGTTCAGAATTTCTGAACAAACTAAACACCTGCTTCAGCAGATTTGATATGGACAACAACATTGTGCCAAATAAGCTACCTGTTGAACAGGGTGAGGAGGTGCTATGTCTAAGAACGTCTGATGTTCTGAAGACCCTGAGGCTAGTAAACCCAAGAAAAGCAGCTGATCCTGATAATATTATGGGAAGGGTTCTAAGAGACTGCACTAAACTGTCCACTGTACTAAGAGATACATTCAACACATCCCTGCAACTAGGAAAAAACAAATGATTTCTGAAGAAGCTGATTTTGAATCAGAAGTCAGTTTTATACAGAATATGTTTTTGGTTAGAGGTTACCCCTCAGATTTACTAAGCAAACTAGCTAACGAAATTAGAACAGGAAGGGCTACTGATTTTCCACCGATTTTGAAAAATGGTTTTACTACTATTACAAATAAGCCACATGGAGTCACAGGTGTTAACAATTCAAATTCTAAGAACACTAACACAAAAACTTTTGGTATGTCTTGTATTTTGGATATGTCTGTTGATGCATTTAACATCAGGTCCATTATTACTAGAAACTGGAACATTTTATGTGGAAATAGTGAATTAATACAAGTTGTAGGTGATAAACCCAATTTTGTATATAAAAACTAACTGATTGTTTAAACAAATGTTTACAGTTTGTCTCCACATATAAAAGTTCCGCTGATAACAGCAGATGCTGTAAGGGGATGTATAAATGTGTTTTTTCTTCCTCATGTCGTTTTATTTTAGAGGGACCCTATTGATTTATCATGTTTGAACAGGACATTTTCCATTGATGGTGTATACAATTGCAATACTAGTGGCATAGTCTATTTGGCTGTTTGTTCTGTGTGCAATGAATTTTATGTAGGTATGTCCACATGACCACTTAGTAAAAGAATTAAAGATCACTACTATTATATTAGAACTAAGAACATTATCAATGCTCTATTTAAAAATTCCACTACATGTAGTGGTTTTAAAAAGTTTCTGTTTGCTGTTTTGGAACATATAGTTAGAAATATAAGAGGGGGGGGGTCCTATAAGGACCAACTTGAACAAAGAGAAACTATGTGACAGCTCAGGTTAGGGGCTGACAAAAAACTTGGTATTAATGACTCATTGAATATTAAATGTTTTCTAAAGAATAGAAAACTGAAGATTTTAAAATGAACTGTCTGTTATGTTATTAGATGTGTGCCTTTAAATGACTGTATTCCTTTTGCTAGTGCACTTTAAGTAACTAATTGTTTTATTAGGTAATTATTTTGATTTGCAATATAAGGGGATACTGCTGTTTCCATTTTATTTCATTCTAAAGAAGTCTTTCGAGACAAAAGAGATATTAAACTGTGTTTTTCGCTACTGTTGGTGGTTTCCTTCATTGTTCGGTCAGACTGGTGGTTTGGTTTTTATTATACATCCCTGCAGCTAGCCATTCTACCCATCACTTCAAAAATACGACAATCATTCCCTTACCCAAAAAATCCCAACCGACAAGCCTAAATGATTACTGGCCAGTTGCTCTTACATCAACCGTAATGAAGTGTTTTGAGCGGTTGAGCAAGAACCATATCTCTTCAAGCCCACCTACAACACTGGATACATTACAGTTTGCTTATAGATCTAACTTCTGCATGGCTGCTGCAATATATATAGCTGTAGCAATTCTTGAATCCTTGGCACATCTAGAGAACAAAAATTGCTATACTAGAATGCTGTTCATCGATTATTATTTCTGCCTTTAACACTGTTATCCCCCCAGAATCTGATATTGAATCTTATACAGCTGGGCATCAACACCCCCCCTATATAACTGGATACTGGACTTCCTCATCAACAGACCCCAAAAAGTATGTGTGGGAAATCACATTAAGCATGGGTGTCCCTCAGGGCTGCGTCATGAGTCCTCTGCTGTTCACCTTGTTGATGCATGACTGCATGGCCAAGCACAAATCCAACAAAATCATTAAGTTTGCAGATGATACCACTGTCACAGGTCTTATCAGAAATAGTGAGAAAGCCTACAAGGATGAAGTGGTGCATCTGATAAGCTGGTCTGACAGCAACAATCTGGCCTTAAATGTAAGCAAGACCAAACAATTAATAGTGAACTTCAGGAGGATTCAGGAGATACATCAACCTCTGGAAATTGAGGGGGTGGCAGTGGAAATAGTCAAAAACACCAAGTTCCTGGAGGTGCACATCTCAGATGACCTATCCTGGTCGAGTCATATTAGCCACACAGTGAAGAAGACACAACAATGTCTGTACTTCCTACAGAAACTGAGTAAAGCAAACCTGTCTCGGTCCATCCTCAAAGCCTTCTACAAGGGGCCCATCAAGAGCATCCTCTCAAATAACATCATAGTTTGGTATGATAACTGCAATGCATCTGACCACAAGGCTCTCCTGAGGGTAGTGAGGACAGCAGAAAAAGTCATTGGTTACTCGCTCTCATCCATGGATGATCTGCATGAGACTCAGTATGTGAGAAGGACTAGGAAGATAATCAGTGATCCCACTCTCCCTGCCATTGACATGTACATACACCTTTCCTTGGGCAGGCGGTATCGCAGCTTACACTGCTGAATATCTAGACCGAACAGGAGCTTCTTCCCTCTATCCATAATGCTGCTGAACCTGAATGGCAGGTATGACAGGAAATAATTAGATCAATATACCACATGCTATGAAGTATCAGCTATAGTAATCACTGGCAAATTGCTTCAATAAACTGGTATAGTTAGTTAGCCTGATTTCTTATGCTATTACTTCCTGAATGTGCAATAGTCAGGAGTGAGTCACCACTCCATACATGTGCAATACGAACATCAGAATATATCCTTCTACAACTGAAGTGCAATATTCTAAGCAAGCACAATGTGAAGTCATAGTCTTGCAATACCTACTAGTATAATACTGTCTAATGTCTTCCTGTCAAATTGTGGTAATTTATTGTGTTGTTAATATTTTAATTATTAGTGTATGTGCATTAGTCTTACTGTCATTCAAACTGTGTTCATTGTTATGTTTTGCACAGGGACCAAAGCAATGTAAGTTCATTCAGCTTGCACTGCTATGTATATCTAATTGACAGTAAAATTTACTTTGACTTTGGTAGTCTTTACTACCTAAATATTGACACTGACCAGTAATAACGTACTATCCTTTTGTATATATTCACATCATTTACACTTATTACATTTATAAGTACCACGTTTACCTAAAGTAGTAGTCTTGTATGACACAGTGTCTCTTCTTTCTAAACATTGCCTAATACTATATGACCTTTAGTATATATTATACTAGGTGTAGTACCTGCAACATTAAATGAATTTTCATTTCACTGTATAATTTTCCAGTTATTCAATAATGTTTTCTTCATATCAAGAAGGATAAAATAATTCTGTGCAAAGAAGTACTCTGGCTGTTTGTTGGATGGTTTTAGTGAAATGTCTAGTATCAGTGTGTAGTATTGTTAAACAGGACTCTCTACTTCTATACGTATCATTTTGATGAATGTTTGAACATCAGGTGCGTTTTTGCTCTGGTTTAGAGTATAACATCCACTTATAAAGTAAAAATTGTTGCAGTCACCTCTGTGCCTTTAATTAATTAATTTATTTATATACCACATTAGTTTCAGTAGACTGACTGTTTCTCTTCAGGAAGACCCCAAGTAGTTTTCATACTGACTAGGGGAAATTTTATCAGGGCACTGGATGAATTCCCTACTGTTTTTGATAGGTACCATGGGATCTTTTGCATCTACCTGAGGTACCACCAACTCAAGCAGATGGTGCTTTGTTTTAATGTCTCATCTAAAGGACAGTACACTCAGGAGTACAGCAGTGTCAGTACTGGAAAATTAATCAAACTACCTGGTGTGAGAATAGAACCTAAAATGAAGCATGCCACTTGCTGAATTGCTGTAATGCAACTCTGAAAATATTGTATAACAAGTCTGACACAAAAACATTCCAGAAAGGACAAATTACTAAAATCCGTAATAAACCCAACTATTCACCTTGGTTTTAATACGTTGTTGGCTACCAGCTTTATGAAAATTAACTTTCTGAGGAAGATGAATATAAAATCAGTCAGTAATAATATTTTATCCACCAAATGCCCTAATTTCATGAAAAGTAGCTGAATGTTTAAGACTGAAACCGTTGAGCTGCTTGGTGAAATTTTTTTGTGTGTATAAAATTAGGAACTGTTGCAAAGTGTACTTGAATATTGTGTATTTAATTTACCTAGCTACCATTGTTTTATTATACTGTTAGAGTGGTTGTTAAAATTTCTATTGATGATTAACTGCAGCTCAGATAGGCATGTTCCTAAAATTTTAAGACTTGAGTTTTGATTTCAAAAGTGGTGATTTTGACATGTATTTGAAACTATATATTGTATAGGCTTTCTCATTAAAATATGGATTAATTGAAAATAACATTGTCATCTGCTGCATCAGCAAATAAAATGAGCTTAGAGTTTACAGCAAATATTTATTGGCTCTGTGAGCAGATCCACCTGCCAGAGACTTGCATAGTTGTTAGTGTTTTCCTAACAATAAATTGCCCAGAAGATCAAACCAGCACTATACAGATAAAAGGAGGCTAAACCATAGTGTGTCACTGTGACAGCTGGATGAGCAGTTGCAAGGCTGGTGGCAGTCTGCATTTTTGGCATTTGAGACATTGTACGTGCCAGTCCTGTCTTATCCTTTGAAATGCAGAATACCTCAATATAATCAGAGCAGGCAAGGTTTACCAACTGTATGTCAATAAAATAATTTGGATTTGTTCTCTCACTATTTGAGCAGAAAAGGGGGTCATTTGATGTGCAAGATATGCAGATTTTCTGGTTGTGGGTTTTCTTGGAATCCACACAAAGTTGTTTGATTCTCTGTGACTTTCTAGTTGGGTGTCTGCCATGCTTAATTATATTTCAGAGATAATATACTGGTACAGCTTATCCAGTACTTGTGTTTAGAAAGTAAGAGGCGCAAAACATTCAGTCTGATTGCATGTTCTTATGCCTCTATTTCTTCATTTTACATTCCACGTCTGCCTGTCACTTTATGATTTAACATTAAGAATTCACAGAAAGGGCCAATGACAATGTATATACCTGAAGCAGCAATTTTGCTTCTGATTTCCTGCCTATAAAGAATAAATGGTATAGCTATGAAGTGGTGTATTCCCTCTGAAAAAGTATGTACCATTTAAACATTCTTATTGCAGTCATGAGCTGATTAGACTTTTGCTCAGTCACTTATTTTCCAGTGGATGTCTGAATGGAGTTTATTTCATGACTGGGAAGATGACAGTGACCCAAATGGTGATTACGCTAATTTCCCATCATTCTGCCAACCTACTGTGCTTTGCTTTTTCCCTGAAATGTGATCACAGCACAGTGCAAGGCTTTGTGTCCAAGACTATAACCTTCTGTGCCTTTTGTTGATCCGCCACTGATACATTCTGAATGAGTGATATTTTAAGATGAAAAATGGATTAAAGACAATTTTTATGGTACCATAGCTCATGACACTCTTTTTCTTTCATATTTTTAAATGTAATATGCATCACACAGTACTCATATTTTTGAGTTCCTATCATTATGTAGTAATCAAATAATTAAAAAGCCAGTCATTAATTATATACTCTATAGAGGATGTTTATACTTTTTTCAGTTTGTTCTCCTTGAAAACCTAGGAATTTTATCATATTTTATATATCTGATATGTCATTAATGACCTTACATTTTGCCATTAGAGATCATATCTGTTGTTTGTGCAAGAATTAAGGGAAGGTTGCAGTATAACATAAGGAGTTTGCAGTATTTCAGCCATGCACCATCTTTCTGAATGTACTAGACATTTTGAATTCTAGAACAATTAAACATCAAGGAAAATAGTGTCACATATAGTCAAAAACAAAGCTGTGAGCATATCTTTCAACCTTGTTGCACAATAAATCTGAAGAAAGACTACATTAATGGGGGAATCAAAGGCCCAAAAATAGGAACTGATTTTAAATATTCTCTTATAACTTAGAAAGTTGACAGAACAACAGGTTTTGTGTTCGCATGCATTTTTCTGAAGAATATGAAGTCTGAAACTCAAATGTCTGTCATTATTTAGTGACTTCAGTCCTAAATAATTTGCCAGAAAACCACAAATTTTATGAGGAACAGACCAAAAATATGAGGAAGGTATGGCCCGGAGGTGTAGGCTTTACTGAAACTTTCTACAAAATTAATAAAAAGTACTGTGACAAAGGGAAATACTGTCAGCCCAGTTAGCTGAAATTTTATGAATGATTACATGTCATTTGCTGTCTGTCGGTTGCTTGGATCCGCCACATAACACAGGCACTTAGGTCACTCCAGAACAAGTACAAGTATGACGCTGTCATTGTACATGTTGGTGTGAATGATCTAAGACGTACCTCCCTGGACAACATGAAATGAGACATTGAGGAGCTCTCTGATCATGTAGCCCAAGCTGGTATGACCCTGACCTTGAGTAGCATACTACCTTCACCTAGAATGATACCACAATACAAAGACAAAATGATCAATTTCAACAATTGGCTAAGCTTCTGGTGTCATTCTAAGGGGATCCAGTGTCTGTCTGCCTGGGATGACATGATAGACAAGCCTCGCTGTTTTGCCAGAGATGGGTTGCACCTGTCTCCCCTAGGTTTTCGAATACTGGCCAAGGCCCTTGCCATCCCCATAGTGCCTTTTTTAGGCAAGGCTCAAAGGACAAACCAACCACCGTAACCAGCACAGGTAACCAAAAACTAAGGGTAATGCTACTCAACGCCAGAAGTCTCAACCTCAAAATGCACAGACTCGAGGCTCTCCTCAGCATGGATAAAAATCGATGTTTGTGCAGTGACGGAAACCTGGTTCAAGGCTCAAGAGAGCACCCCAGCACTGCCAGGTTACAATTCATATCATACCTTCCGGCCTCAGTTACCGGATCACAGTACAAAGGGTGGAGGTGTATCCATATTCATCAAGGATACCCATATCTCCAGGTTAGTAGCACAGCATGATGCCCCAGAGATCATCCATGTGCAACTATCAGCAGGCAAAACCACATTTCAAGTCATAGCCGGTTATAGATCGCCCACCATGTCCCAAGATGCTCACTCTGCATTCCTTGAGACATTGGAAAATATAAAGGTCCTACCCAACACCATAATCTTGGGTGATTTCAACTACCCTGGTATAGACTGGGCGAACTACCAATGTTCCAACTCCTATGCTCAGCAATTCATAGAATTTATTAATTCAAATGCCCTTGAACAACTAGTATGTTCCCCCACTAGAGGGGACAACATATTGGATTTAATCATCACAAATATGGGCGCCCATTGTACCACACCCGTTATCACTCCCTCCTTGGTCAGATCCGACCACAAACTGATAACCCTGGACATCCTGACCCCTCCACCTCCTCCAGTCAAAGAAACCATAGTCAAAAACCTTTCCAAAGCAAACTTCAAACTACTTGCATCCGAAGTGGAAAGCTTCACTATTCCCTTACAGAAGGATAATGATATCCAGGATGCGGAATCCTACACTAAGGCACTCTATATGCATCTTCAGGATTGCATGGACAGTGCTATCCCAAATAAAACCAAGACTCCTTCCTCAAGCAAGAAGAAACCAGTCTGGTGGACCCCTGCCATAAGCAAACTTTACAATAAAAGGAGGAGACATACAAAAAAAAAGGCCAAATCTCAAGTAGAAAAATCATACCTGATCAGCATTAGTAAGAAATTGACGGCCCTCATCAAGTCAACTAAAGCTAATTTTGAAAAGAAAGTTGCCAAGGATAACCATAAGGCCTTCTATGGCTACGTCAAAAACTTAAATGGCAGTGCTCAGGTCTGTTCTGAGCTAGTACAAAATGGAACAAAATACACTAACCCTTCTGACATTGCCAACATCTTGGCTGACAGGTTCAGTGCAAATCCCCCCCCCCCCTCACCACCTACAGGGCCTATTACCATTCCAGGGGATTGTGTAAGTCCAATTATTACTGATATGTTGGTTAACAAGGCTCTATCTAAAGCTAAAAACACTGCCTCCATGGGACCAGATGGTATCCCAGGCTAGCTCCAAAAGGAATTAACCCCGCATCTTAATACCCTGTTCAGTCTCAGTCTCTCCACAGGATATGTACCCATAGAATGGTGCACGGCAATGGTGGTCCTGCTACACAAGGATGGGGCCACAACTGACCCTGGGAACTACCGACCAATAAGCCTGACCAGTCTGATCTGTAAGGCTATGGAGCGAATCATTATGGAACTCATAAATGGAGAGATTGGGAACCTCCAGTCGTTGGACCCCACACAGTTCGGCTTCTTCAAGGGCAAATCATGCCTCCTGAACCTGGTGGATTTCTTTGAGACAGTTACTCAGGCTATAGATAAGGGAAAGGAGGCACACACGGCTTACCTTGACTTTGCTAAAGCATGACACCATTCGCCATTCAGGTATTATTGATAAGCTCACCAGCCTGGGCATAAACCCTTACGTCACAAGATGGATTGCAAACTGGCTCTCAGACATATCCCATAAAGTAAGAGTAGCGAGATCTATGTCCAAATCCAGACCAGTAACAAGTGGTGTGCCTCAGGGCTCTGTCCTGGGGCCCCTCCTGTTTGGCATATACTTCTCAGAAGTACAGGCAAGCACGGAAGGGCTGTGGCTGACTAAGTTTGTGGACGACTGCAAACTGGGTGCTATAATAGAGTCTCCGGCCGACATGGAGATCCTCCAGAAGGGCCTAAATGAGACTGATGCATAGTGTCAAAGCCATGCTCTCAAGCTAAATGCAAAAAAATGCGTAGTAATCCCCTTTGGAAAAAACAGAGTACCCGCAAACTACAACATAGGAGGTAATCCCCTGAAATCTGAAGAAGAAATAAGGGATCTAGGGACCCAAGTAGATAGTCAGCTTTCCTTTGATAACCATGTTGCCAAAGTGGTTAGAAAATCCTTCTATGTGACCCATCTGATCACAAAAGGGTTTGCATCAAGATCTAAGGATGTAATGGTGCCCCTCTACTCTTCCCTCATCAGACCCATTATTGAGTACAATGCAACAATTGGAATGTACCTGGCTAGACATCTCCAGCAGCTGGAGAGACCACAGAGGTACCCAACCAAGAGGATTACTGGCCACAAACAGTTGCCCTATGCAGCACGATTGAAAAAGCTAAGACTGTTCTCTGTTGCATACCGCTTTCTCAGAGGCGATCTCTGTCTAACGTACAGAGCCATGTCCAACCCAGAATTGTTGAACATGCTCCATCTTAGCAAAACCAAATCTACTTGAGCTACATGCTCTAGGGATATAAACCTCAACACAACAATGAATAGAACATGCTGGAGGGATAGATTCCCTTTGCAGAGACTTCCCTTACTATGGAACAGGGTCCCGATCTACATAAGACAGAGCCCCTCACTATCACTCTTCAAGAGGAACCTTGATGAGTGGATGGGTAACAGAAAGTCCACACCGGGGATCACACCAACAGCACTACTAGATAGGGGCCAAGGGTGCTAGCTACTAGTACAAGGGTCTAGGGAACTATTAAAAGGGCGGTGAATACCGCACAACGTGGCTGGGCTAATATATGCCTTCGGGCAGATAGCCCAGTACCAACCTATGAACCTATTTGTGAATATTAATATGATTTATATAGAAGTGTTACAGAAGGAGATACTCCCAGCCCAGCTATCTGGAATGTTGTAAGTGGTTATGTGTCATTTGTAAATGTCAGCATGCTTTCATGTAAGATTCTTGTGTTACAGATGTATTAGAACTGTGTGCCATATCATACAGACTTGTGCTGAAGAGATATTTTGTAAAGTACTGAGCGGAAATGTTTGTACACTGTTTAGATGTATATATTTTAACTACGGAAACTGCAACGCAAGAAGTTAACTTCAGAAGAATAGTTGAGATTGAAGTACTTTATGGTTGGGACATAAAAAGTGATGCGTTCTTTGTTTCAGTGGAGCAGGGGATATAATGTCTAGAACTAGAAGTTTTTTTTGCATTGTCTTTAAATGTGGAGGAATGTAAATTATTTTACGACTTCCACTATTTATTCTCACAGGTAGATGCTAAATGGCACAGTGGGGGGTTTCACCTGGTATAGTCAGATGACAAAAGTGATGTCATGTTGCAAGCCATCCCAGCAGTAATATTTGAAATATTAATTTAAGAAGTCACTAATTGAGAGAGAGAGAGAGAGAGAGAGAGAGAGAGAGAGAGAGCATTTTGTATTTTGTCTTTGACCTGACATCAACAGCTGGAAAACCCACTCACCACATCTGTCTTGCCTTTCTCTGTAAGTTAACTAGGGTACAGTAATTTCTCTTAGATGCAGTAAGGAACATAGTGGAGTATAGTTAGATGTTTTCTTTATTTATCTGAGACTGCCTTGCAATGTTGTTTTAAATATTTCCTGTGATTTCGAACTCTGATGCAACTGTGATTGAGTATTTTCTTGTTCTTTTATTATTTATTATTAAATATATTTAAACCTTTCATTGTGGCTGATATTTGTGAGACATATTTAAGTTCTGAGAGTATTTGCATATTTATTTGGTGATGCTGTTGGCCACTCCTAATAGCCTTGCTCTTGGTCAAACTACCATTTGTATTGATAGTAACATTACACAGTAAGATTGGACACCCTTTGTTAAGGGCCTTAAATTAGCTGATAAGGACATGGCTGGTGGCAGTAATAACTACTTTATAGTCTGGGCAAAAGGAGGCATAGCTAGTGAACCTGTGCCAGCCTTGTCCGAGGGTGTGTGTGTAAGTGTATAAATCAAACCTCAAAGTGTGTATGTTAGCAACTTGGGCTGGGACACAAAGCACTGGTTGGACAGAGAGGGTGCTGGAGGTCTTGGCTTGGCCACTCAGCTGAGATCTTAACTCTGTAGGTGTGCCAGTGGGGCGTCTTACTGGGGATCTGGAGAAAGACTGACTGTGGTCTCCGTGTGCCCTTAAGGGAAATTGCACTTGATGCAGAGAGCTGCATCTGGAAATACTGTGTGTGTGTACTTGTCATCCTCCAAGTGTATGTCCCCCACTGGTGCTAGTGGTGAGGATTGAGGCTCCTTGATTACTGGGCCAGTGCTGGGGCATTATAGCTACATTTTTGTTTACAAGGGAAGCATGCCTTCACAACTAGCTTCTTACTTGCATACACCTGTATCCATAGAAAATCAAAGAAAATGAAATAGTTAATTTTATAAATATTAATTTTCTCCTACAATCCTTTAGTTTGT
Organism: Protopterus annectens; assembly: GCF_019279795.1. Lineage (NCBI taxonomy): Eukaryota > Metazoa > Chordata > Ceratodontiformes > Protopteridae > Protopterus > Protopterus annectens. The sequence continues at coordinate 728,864,503 of NC_056748.1, forward strand.
TTTTGCAATTCCTGCTTGCCCTTGTATCCATCAATGTCTTGCTCTTCACTTGTGTGCCTAACTCTCTTTCCAGCTTTCTCACTGTTTATACACCCATATTGTCAACCAACTGACAATGAAGATTTTATGACAAATGCACAGTATAACTTGCTCGTGGTTTATGCCTAGAAAAACTGCTGGAGCAATCTCTTTATATGCTATGCATTTTCATTTTCCACTGGGTTACTTCACTAGCAAAAGGCTGCTAATCAAATGTGGGTAATAGGCATCACAGATGGAACCTCTTGCTTTGCACTGTGAGACCATTTGGAGGTGCTTTCTATGTTGAATTCAATATTCATATCACAGCATTTTAAACATGATGGCAAGATTCACCCAGGAAACAGTGTGAATGCATTCATACGGTCTTCTAACATGATATGAGAAGTCACACATGCATGTTAACTTTATTGGTAATTTGCTATATTACAGAGTACATTACATACCTCCTGTGAATGTAAAGGCATTTAAGAATATACACAGAATAAAAGATACTGTAAACTATACTACTGTAGGGATGTCACATGATATGCATATAATTTGTTCACAAATGAATACAGAGATATAGTAATACAATTATTGTCATAAAAGTGCTTCCATCTACTAGATAGCAGGCATTGTAATTAAGTCATTGCTGCCATAACATATTGCAAACCATTCTTTTTGGACTGTTTCTGGTTTGTTTTTCAATATCTGGGTAGTCTAGGTCTTATCTTTTTGGTTAGGAGCCTTTAGGGTCTTGCTAAGTGTTTGATATAATTAATGAGATACACCCTAAAGGGGGCATTATACTCAATAATTGTCCTGATTAATGCAGAGTATAAGGGTGCGATTACCTCTTTAGACCATGGTGGTATTCCTTTGGCAATTAGATGGGTTAAAATAAAAGGATTTCCTGACAGATCTTGCCACAAAAGAGAGGGAGCTATCAGCCCACATCTCTAGTTCTCTGAGAAGTTTTTCATTTTTTAGTTGTGTGTTGGCGGTACATTATGATGAGGGGAGGGTTGTCTACAAAAAGTGATACTATACTTTTTAGCATTTAGTTTGAGCTAAGTTTTACTACAACAAGGGTTTACTATGGAAAGTTTATTCTGAAGAGTTTGGGTGTCATACTGTGACTTAACTTCCAATTTGCTGTCATCTAGAGATTTGGCTCTCCACTTGGAGATCAGAGAAGTAAATGCCAAAAAAGAGATGTTCCAGCACTGAGCCCTGAAATGATGGGTTTGCTCACATTCATACTAAATGATGAAGCACTTGCAAATTGCACTGTGGTGGCTTTGTCTTTCAGCAAGTCTGCTGTTCATCTTACCACGTACAGAGTTAATTTTTAAAGCAATTAACTTTTGTATGATGCCAATATGGGGAATGGTGTTGAAGTCCTTCACCGGGTCAAGATACGCCATGTGTACTGCATGGCCACCATCTACAGCTTCTGAAACCATTTGAAGAAGTTTACCAGGTTAAATAGACAGGATCTACACTTCACAAAGCCAAACTATTGTGGGTCAGTTCAGACGAGTCTTGATATCACAGTGTATGAGGTTGGTGATAATACACCCCATGGTTTGCAGATGAGGCTTGTAAGGCTGATAATAACGCAGGTCATTTGTAAGTCTACTCTTGCCAAGGGGCATCACTACCGCAGTGACCCACTCATCATGGACAAAGCCAGTAACTAAACTTAAATTAAACAACTTGAAGAGTATGGCTTATTTAACACTATTTGGCAGACATGTATATAATATGTAGCAATAAATAAAGACAGTCAAAAGTATTGTTGTATACCACAAATCTGACAAAATCAAGCATCTTGCATGTTTTTTTTTCTTATCCAGATGTTAACAGTGTTATAAAATGTTTTATGGAGAATAGCAAAACTTGCTGACAAGCTGTGTGATGTACTTAAATGTGGCAGTTCCTGACGGTATTTAATATTTTAACTCTGGCGTTTGGTGAAATAAAGCCCTAGTTAAAGGACTCCATGGACCCCCTGCTGTCCACTGTCCCCCTGCATATCCCCTGCTTTCCTCCCTCATGATCTTATGACATCATTCAGATTAGTTTTCTTTCTTGTTCTCCCATACTTTGAGCTCTTCAGATTTTTCCTGCATTGATTTAATATATCCTAAATAGCTAAGATTACAGGTAACCATTTGAAATGTCGGGACCCACTAGAGTGAACCCTGAAATGTAGAGACTGACTAACCGAAAGATCGGACTTGCATGTAGTAAGTCCGAGATGCCATTTCTTGAATATTCCCTTTTTTCTGAGGTATAGCGATCTCATAGTTGATATATATGTAGAGTTTGAGGTGTTTGGGGGGCTTGCCCTGACACGGTGGGGGGGGGGGGGTGCAACAAAAAGAAGTTTAAAGGAGAAGAGTGATTTTCAAGATTCTGGATTTTTGGTCTTTTTTTTTTTGGCTTTTCAGCACTGGGCATTTCGAGTAGTACCAACATTTCAACAGGGAGTGAGATTACACCATAATAAATAAGGAGGAAATAGTCAAATGAAGCCAGGAATATTAGCTCCCTCCTCCACAAAGCCATTGGTTTCTAGATGCCCAGAGTTGCATTTTACAGCTTTTTTCAAGCCTTTTCAGCCAAAGATGGCCTGAACAAAAGTTGTGGCTAAAGAAATTAATTCTTGCTTTCATTTTCTTCCTGCATCCTTTCACCATTCCATAAATGGCCAAGACTACAGTGTAATATCCACTGAGGAAATAACAGAATTAAGCTGAATGTCTAGAGCTTGCTTGGACCTCAGAAGCCATGGGATTCTTCAATGATATGAGGTACAGTTAAGAGCTTTTTTCCCTAGCCTTTTGTTACAGTTATGATCTGGACAAAAACCACATCTAACTAAAGAAATCCAATTTTATTTTTTCTTTCAAGAAAGAGATAAGTTGTGTCCATAGCGTAATATCAAAGTTGACAAAAAAGTAGTTCCTAATAAACTTTGAACATAAATGCTTGCAAAGATACATGAATGTAGCACGAAAAAACCTCACAAACTGATGAAAACAGAAAAGCGAAGAAAACACACCGTCAAAGTGAGCTCTTGGCCAGATATAATTACAGCCACTAAAATAATCCAACTGTAAATAAGAAGTCCAATGGAGCAACCAAATGAATAAAATAGCGTTAGAACTTTTATTTTAAGATACATGAATCATATCTTAAAATAGTGTCCGTATCTCTGTTAAAAAGTAGTCGGTTTTGTGTATTCCTCTGTTATCAGATTGGGATGAAAGTAAATGAATAAATGGCCTCAGTCATATATTTCAAGTTACTGGTGTTGAATATCATACAGCTTTGCCTATTCATCCCACCCCTAAAAGACTACTACCACCATCTGTGTATCCATTTAACAACCAGAATATAGTAACATGTTTTCACTTACTGGTCACATATATATTCAAAATATGCGTCCGTTTCCCTACCTTCCAAAGTTAGCCACCTGTATACACTTCTGATATGTGATTGTGAGAAATGAGAAGAAAAATTATCACAGTTATGTATTCCAGCCTGTTACTCCTAGACAGAACACTGCACCTACGCAAGCTATAGTGATGTTGTGTTCATACCTGTGAGGCATGAGAAGACTGTAACAGCAATGCAGAAGTCACATAGACTTTCTCCACGTAGTACCTCTGAAGTTTAATTGTGAAGAAAATTAAAAGAAAGAATGATCACACTTTCCTCAGTCCCAAACACGTTATAGTGACTTCTGTGCACAACTCTGAGGTTTGATTGCAAGGAGAATTTAAGAAATAATATTCTATTCTCAACCCCCACCATCCACACACACATACTGTCAAGCTATAGCAATGTTCTGTGGACACTTCTAAGCAGGGGCAGTTGTAGAACAGGTGGGTCCAGGGCAGAAGCCCTCAATAAGCCTTTGTCAAACTCCACTCCTACAAACTGAGTTGTGGATGCTGCTAAGTTCTAGATGCTCTCTAATGCATTTTATATCTTGTTTTTAAAAGATAATGACTTGTGTATGCATCACTGTAGTTATAACAGAACACTGCCCCTATACAAGCTATAGTGATGTTGTGTGCATACCAGAGGTATTTGGGGGGAAAAGTGTGCTTGTTAAGCACCTTTCTGACATCAGAAAGGTGCTTAACAAGCTATTGTTTAGTTCATCTTACTACTGTTAAGCTCTAGTCACACACTAGAGCACTAGCATTAATCAGCCATCACCACAAAAGAGCTTTGGGAAGCTGTTAAACACTTTAATTGGACTTTTTCTAAAGTCTGTATATGAATGTAGTGTTTTACAGCTACCCACCATTCTTCTGTTGTGGTTTCTCTCTTAGTGGCAGCAATAAGTGTGTAACTGCATTACTACACTTATCTCTTTAACTTTTGAATATATGGCTCCTGGATTACATACCATGCAAGTGCAACATTAGCTTCATGTGTATGTTTCTATGAAATTTCAGTGTAGTAATTCCAAATGTAATTCATATTTGCAGTATATAAGTGTTGTATGACAGATATGATTCTGTCAGGAGTGTACTGCGATCAGCCATTCCTGATCAATCTTTACTGCAAAACCATCTTTCAAAAGCTGGTATTGCATTTGCAGTCAAACATGAGCTCTGTAGGGCTCCATATGTGGACTAAACTACAGCAACTGCTTGTTATAGTTTAAAAGAAAAAAAAAATATTAATTTTTTTAATGAAACTTGATCGCCATTGTACTCCATACAGGCAGGGTATAAACTGTAGCAAACAATTCACTGCAGTTTAAAAGGAGAATACATTCTCTCTCTCTCTTTGTAAATGCAATATGGTAAAGGAGGGTTGAGGGCAGGGCACAGAAATGGAACCTGAATGTCTGGAGCAGGATTGATGGGAGCCATGTCATGTATCTGGCCACCTGGCTGGTATGCCAGTAGAAGGAATGTCTGATTTTCTTTTTTTGTTTTTGCTCCTGAACGAAAGACTGGTGGAGAAGGGGTCATAGATCTAACTGTAGTAAGCCGATCACTTACAATGTGGAGTATTACAGTGAAGTGCTTTTTTATTTTTGTTCTTCAGTTGTAGAGCTGAGGGGTTAGGGTGCTAGTTCATAGTACAGGCCCAGAGTGCTGGTTGAATCAACAACACATCTGGAACGTCACAAAGAGTACAAGTGAGTTCAAATTTGTGTCACCAACAATGTATAAATAGTTTATATGTTCTTTAAATGAAAATCAAGATATATTTCTCAGGCTTTGTTTGTAAGGTGAATGTCTTGACATGCATGTCATAAACATGAGCTACTTATGATTATCTCCTACACAGGCTGTTGGGTTAGATTACATAGCGAGTTACTCTGCTTTCAGCCCCACATTCACAGATCACAAGACACTGTTACAAGACTTACAATGTGATCATAAACAGTCTGTGCTTTTGAATGGTTGCCAAGATTCGTCTGTTGAGGTTCACTTCACTTGCAATTTCAAGGACATATTTCAAATAGCATAAAATTAACCAGTTGGTCATAATACTGTTCTGTGGACTGTCAGTTAGACTTCATTGACGAGGTTCTTAACTCTTTGCTGTAATCATGCCTCTCAACTCTCCTGGATTTTGCAGAACACCCCTAATTTTGCCTCATATTTTTGCCAAGTCTCTCAACAAATTTTTGATGTTCACTCTTAGGATTATACTCATTCAGTAATGCCAGCTATTGAAGTGTTGTACTTCTTATTTAAAAAAATGCCTGTTGATGTAAAACCTGTTCTGTTAACTTTCCTTACAGCAGATCACTATTTTATCTAACTTCATTTTCTCTTTGTCGGTCTCTCTCCATGTATCCATACCTCTCAACCTCTTAGCACAAGAAATCTGCACATAGCCTAAAATAATGGGGGGAAATGTCCCAAAACATCTGGATAGATTTTAAATATTGCTCTTATGAACTTAGAAAGTTGCTAGAGTAACAGGATTTGTGTTAGCATGCATTTTCTGAAGGATATGAAGTTGTAAACTTGTATGTCATTATATAGCGAATTCAGTCCTCCTTGATCTGCAGAAAACCACGTTATGTGAACATTTTATGAAGAAAAGACCAACAATATGAAGTGAAAATCTTCACAGTTGGTATGCATGTGTCCTTATCTCCATTCTGCAATTCTTTTTTCTCTCTCTTCCACATATATATTTTTGTCTCTTCCCTCCACATTTATTTTTTTCTCTCTCTCTCTTCCTCCACCCATATGGCACTCAACTGTCCGTGACTTCACTTCTAAAGTTTTTGTTTATCTGATATTTTGCAGTCAGTCAATAACATCAGATGTTGACTTTTTCATACTTATTCTTCAAGAAATGCACATATGCTGATTCAGAAATCTGTTGTTTTGGAATGCTATGGAAACTTGTTCATAATTTTTGACCTTTTACCCAAATTATTTTTGGTGTTCTCTCTGATTCTTGATTAAAGAAGATGAGAGTCATGTCTTCACAGTTTTTTCTTTCTCTGTCTGTCACACTGTCTCACTCCCTCTCCCAAATTATCACTAATCACAGATCTATTGTTTTTTTTTTTTAAATAAGTGTGCCTTGCAACAACCAGGTACTCTTACCTAATTTGTTTTGTAGGCCTCGAGTCTGATCAGCTCATTGACTAAGCTGGATTACCAGTACTAGCAGGCTAGCCAAGCACTAGCATCAGGCAGCATTCAGTCTTTCAATTTGCACTGTTTATGACTCTTGTCCTCTTCACACACCCTGTGCTAACCTCTGTGCTTTACAACACATTACCATTGCTTGATTATTTTTATTATATTTTTATTATATTTGCTATTTGTTATTACAAATTTTGCTTTTTGTTGTTTGTAATTGTATTTTATCATGTCTTGGAACTTATCTCTCGGGCCTCTACTGAAAATGGACATATATCCAGTTAGACTAGCCCGGTCAACAAATGTAAAATAAAAATGAGTCTTTTTCTCTCAGCGTGGCGGTAGTAAAGAGGATCCTGTAAATGCAATATTTAATATTACTGAGCACATGACAGACCTTTTGTGAAGAAAGAAAAAAAAAGGAAGGAAAAGAAAGTAATGTCGAAAGGTTCAGTACTCTTCCTAGGCTGCTATACCAGCTGCTGCAAATTATATAGTGATTGGTCCTTTCCCCAACTGAAATTTAGCAAGTCAATGTGGTGACTCTCAGGACTGGAATTACTTGAACATAGTGTAGCAGACAATATGCCAATAAGCATGTTCTGTCTGGGACACTGTTCAGAATGACTTAACACACACACAAGAAAAAATAAAAACCCAAAAGCTTGTGAAACAAAGCAAGACAGGCTTCAGGCATAAAAATAAATCTTAAACACTTAATCTTTCCTACAATAAATGTGAGTCGGAAAGGCAATGTTTGCAGTATCGCCAGCAAATTGGGGGCACTTCTTTTTCCACTCACACATAATGTGGACAGTGGGTTGTGAGATTTTAATCGGGGACTGTCCCGATTAAAATGAGAGAAACTACTTGACGACAACACCTGAACAGAAGACAGCTCAACTGTTTGCAACAGTGCTCTTCTGCACTTAGGCAGAGCTGGATAGTAATCATTTCTTGACCTGGTAACACACTTTGTTTTTGACAATTTATACGATAATTTTTAACCTTCCCATTTTGTTGTATGTACCTTGGAGAAGTCTGCTGAAACCCTTCTGTGAGAATGAGCATTTTTTTTTTTACTTATAAAGGAAAGGGAACCAAACTTTTTTTAATTCTTTATTAGCATGCTTTTTTATTAAATTGGGTTTGTGGCTGTGTCCCTTTGTTCTGTCACAAGACAGCAGAAATAAGGCTGAACCACAGAGGGACAGAGGGGATGCACTGTATGAGACCACACACACAGACATACACGCACACAATCTCGCATCTCCCATCTCCCTACACAGTTTTGCATCTCAAGCATTATAAACAATTATAAAAAAGTACAATGACCACACACACACACACAATATTGTATTTCAAGCATTCTCAAAAATATGTAGATCGGCTGAATTCACTGTCATTTTATACTGTTTCATACAGACTACTCAGAGGCGATTTCTGACTTGCATATAAGCCCCTCTGACCCCGCTTTATTGGAAATGCTGCACATCCGCAAATCAAATGGCACATAGATTACTCGCTCTAAAGACCTAAACCAGGTATGTGACATAAATAGAACCTGCTAGAGGGTCAAATTTGTCTCCCAGAGGTTACCACACCTTTGGAATAAACTCCCACTTCACATCAAACAGAGGACATTATTGCCCCTCTTCAAACACAGTCTGGACGATTGGATCGGTAACCATAAATTCACCCCGGGGGTTCCACCTCTGTCCCTCTTGGACAGGGCAGTAGGTGTTGATCACGATAACAAGGGTAAAATTTGGCTAGGCTTGTAGGGGCCCTCAGGCCATTAGCCTAGTAGCTTCTTATGATCCTATGTAAAAAAACAAAAACAAAAAAAAAACACTCTGTGGTGGTCAAGTCTCCTTGTTTAAGGAGGACCATGTGTGCTAATATGAATGTAAACTCAGTCCACTCTTACTGCAGAATGTAAACTGGCTGTGCTGAGGTAAGTGTGAGTGAGTGTATGAGTGTACGACTGTTTGTGTTAGACTGGTGGTTTGTTTCTTTGTATGACAGATAAAGTGTGTGTGTTACTGTGTGAGAAGGTAGGTGTGTATGAGTGTGTGGCTTATAACTCTCAACCTCTTAATTGACGAAATCTGGACAAATCCCAACAAAATGGGGGGGGGCAAAGACCTAAAAATAGGGACATGTTTTAAACATAGCTCTTATAAACTTAGAAAGTTGCTAGAGTAACAGGGTTTGTTTTAACATGTATTTTCTGAAGGATTTGAAGTCTGAAACTCAAATGTATGTCATTATTTAGTGACTTCAGTCCTCAGATAATCTCAGTGATTTGCCAGAATGACTTCAATCCTCAGATAATCTCACCGATTTGCCAGAAAAAACACACATTTTATGAGGAACAGATAAAAAATATGAGCCCGAAATCTGGGCGTTCTGTAAAAATCGGGACAGTTGAGAGGTATGAACTGTGGCTGTGTAATAGCAGAGAGGAAGTAAGGACAGAGCAGACAGAAGGTGTTTGTGTGTGTGTGTGTGAGAGAGAGAGAGAGCAGAGAGAAAATGTATGTGACAGAGCAGAGAGAAGGTCTGTTGAGTGTTTTTTTGCAAGGCAGTAACTTTTTTCAAAAGTCAAAGCATCCGCTTTTTTTTTGTTTTGTTTTTTTATTATTAGAATGATTTCTATTAATTTGAATGCATTTTATTTATTTAGAATGCTTTTTATTGAAATTGCCTTTGTGGCTCTGTCCCTCTGTGGTTCTGTCACGCTCTGAGGTAGTGGAAAAAATGGTGAGCTCGGTGTTTTTTCTGCTGTCTCGCTAAAGAGGGACAGACCCACAGAGGCAATTTCAGTGACAGAGGGGCAAGAGTCTTTAAGTAAAATATTGTCTCTATGTCATTAGCAAGACGACACACACACATTTACGTGATGTCTGATGATGGTGCTAAGCATCAAAGACAGATTTCAAATAGTATATTGTTTAACAGAAAGGCAATTAATTTTCTTTCTGGAAATATTAAGTAATTTGGTATGAAAATGCCATCAATGTTAACATATATATTAAAGCAATAAAGTTAATGATGATATAACAAGGTGAGGTCTGACAGAACTGAGATTATAAAATGGCAAAATTAACACAGTTGAGAACTAATGATACTACAAATGCTGCTACAGGACTGGATGCATAAAGAATCACCAGTAAGAAAGATGGCATGAACAATAAAGGAATACATTGCAGAAAATAATTGCTTATTTATGAAATTGCTTAAGTATTATTAAAAAAATATTATTTGCCTTAATAAAGTTTCCAGAGGTATAGAATGTTATCTTGGAAGGGTATGAGTTAGCAATAAATGTAGAAACAGCAACAAAGGGCATGAATTGGTGAGGGGGGGCACAGGATGAAGCCTGTAATTAGGAAGTTGCATACAGTAATCCATATTTAAACATATTGTGGTTGCTTTAACACAACAAAACATTAATGGCATGGTACTAAAGGTATTGGTATACATCCCAAATATGAGATACTTCATGAGAAAAAAGATAAAAGTTCAGAATTTCAGAAGTGAAAAGGAGGATGGAAGAAGTAAAAGAAAAAAGTGAGATTAAGAGTTTATTAAAACACTAAAAAAAGCACAGTAGAGGTGAGCCAAGACCAGCCAACTTACAGGGATAAAAAAATTTATTAACACAATAACAAATCCACCAGTCCAATAAAGCAATACAATGAACACTTAACTGAATCACTGCCGTTTCATTCTATCTTAGAATTTCTTCAGACATGCTACGTCCTTACTACCCCTCCCTTTAATTTATACTAAAACAAATTAGATAATCAACTTAAATCAATTAAATCATCAATTAAATATATTATTCATTATAAAACTTTCTGTAACTAAATTGTTACCTATTAAAAACTTAAAAACCATAACTACATTTAAACAATTGACTACAACAGTGGAGGAAATATATAAGAAAAATACAATCAAAATTGTTATACTATGACAAAAGTTTTCAAAAAGTATCCTTGTGACTAGCAGAAAACAATGGAGTTTTTATGTAAATGTAAGCAGTGTGTTTCAAATTCAGTTATTTTTAAGCAGAACATCATTTTGTTATCAAATAGGTTCATATGCATATACTAGGCCAATAACCACTAGGGCCTTATAAGCCTAGCTGTGCAACCCACAAATTTGACTCATATAAGCAGTGATTTACTGACTGCCTCTGTCCACCAGAGACCGGGGGGATTTCTGATTTCCCAAATAATTGGTCCAAGTCATGGTTAAAAAGAGTCTGCTTCACATGGATGGGGAGCCTGTTCCAGTGAACAGGAATTCTCTGAGAAACATGTCTGTCTTACCAAGATGTCCTAGTTATGTTGCAAGCAAAGTTTTTCTGCAGAGCCAGAAAGGCATTTTCAATGACAGAAGGACACTATTTTACTCTCTAAGTAAAATACTGTCCCTCTGTCATTAGCAAGATAATACACACGCACACACACAGACCCATTCAGAATAACATACGCATATATATTCACACACATGCTGCTAATGACAGAGGGACAATATTTTTCTTAGAGTTGTTGTGTCTTTCGGCTTATCCCAGTTAGGGGTTGCCACAGCAGAACGCCGGTCCGCTAATGTTTGGTAGTGGATTTTTACGTGCCGGGTTACCAGCCCTGTCGCACAACCTTCAACGAAGGCACGCCCATTCACGCATGCCTCCACACAGAAGACGCTCTAGCTGAGAACCGAATGGGACAACGTCTTGCTGTGAGGCGACAACGCTACCGCAGCACCACTACCGCGGGTAGTAAAAAGTAAAAATATAAAAACATTTTTCTTAAATAATGAATGCTTTTTCTTTATTGTCTTACTACTTACGCTACCTCAGTAACAGAATCAGCAAAACCAACCTCAAATGCTATTCTTTTTTTATTTTGAAAACAGCTTTATTGAATTTTATATATAAACATATTACACATATAATTATAACATAGGTTAACTTTTGATCAACTACATATATATATTGAACACAACAAAAACTAAAGTATTTACAAAGACATCCCCTGGAATTCACTAATCTTCTGTGTAAGACTAAATTAGTCTTACATGGAAGAGCCAGTCTAAGAGTAAGATGGCAGTGTGCCATGCATATTAATGAGGGTGCGCTGCCTCAACTCTAAAACTAACATGGAGCATGGACGAGTGTAGAGGCCGTGTCAGACTGCCGATCAGTCCAAAAATCCATGCCCCTGCAAGTTTGAAACTTGGGAAATGTCTAGTTACATGAGCGAGTCCGCTCAAATGTGTACATTCTAACACTACACTCCCCCATATAATAAACCCCGTACAAATATAAAAAGTAAAAGAAATGTTTTTTTTTTTTTTCATTTCCGATATAGCTGCCCGTATTTGTGCGGGTTTGCCCATTGCTTAGCTACAGTTAGCAGTTTAGACACCGAAGAGGATAATAAGAAAAATATATGCAAATTAAGCAAAATAGCGATAACGTAGTGGTTAGAGCCTTCGCACAAAGAGGAGGCATTCCCGGTTCGAGTCCCACCACTACACTTTTCATTTTTGTTGGAAATCTGTGTACAAAAATATTTCCTGACATGTACTATTTAAAGTTTTGTAAAAAGCATTGAAATGTAATGTGTAGTAGTGAACGAATTTGATATATATATGTATATATATATATATATATATATATATATATATATATATATATATAGGAAGATGAAATAGTTATGCATACTGATGCATGAGTAACTTGTTTTAAGCAATGTAAAGCACTGCTAAGCATATTTTACCAGTATTGAGCATATTTATATTTAATTGCTCGTAGCTGAGCACTGCATTAACGAGCGCAATGTCTTTGCGCAGAGCTGCACATCATGCAAACTAGCGCAAACAGAACATGTTTGCGCGTAGCTGCACAAAGCGCTAACCAGCGCAACGTCGGTCAACATCGGGCAATGCCAGGCAACATTGGGCAAAGTTGAGCAAAGTCAGCTAAACACGGCCACACCTCCTTTACTGTACCTTAGCCATTCAGGTCTGGCCAGTAGGAAAATAAAAAACAGTGACAGGGCTCGAACTCGGGATACTGTGCACTATAGTCACAGTACATAACCACTAAGCCATGACAGCATTTCATAACCATGCACTTTCAACAGACACATATCTATAAAAGGAATATTAAACATTGCTAACATCAGCTAAGCAGGTGTGCCTACAGCTGAGTTTTTTCAAAACTGGCCAATCACAAATAAGTGCGGGAAATGAGGCATATTTATGCTCCACAGGCAGGAATACTTGCCATAACTGGTTGTAGCTCCCGTCTGCAGTCAGCATGACCGGTACTGGAGAAGGCACTCGATTTCGAGCGCAACGTTGGGGCACTGAGGAGACCAAAGTAATGGTTTGGCTCCTTGTCCACAATCATGAGGAAAGAGTCCTGCGGGGCCAGTACGAGGGCACCCAATACAGAATAGAGGCCTGGAACTGTCTAGCTCATGATCTCACCAGTGCCACTGGTGTTCCTCGGACTGGTGAGCAGGTCAGGCACCATTACTCTGACCTGAAGTGATGTAAGGAGGATCAACTGGACCAGTGGATCCAGGAGGCCAGTGGTATGGAAAATGCCAAACTACTGAGTAAGTAGCCATTGTATTAAGTATTTAAGAATTGCTATTCTTGTCTATACTATGGATAGGTATGTCTCATTATCACTGCATTTACTTCACAGCTGTAGGTGTCTGGGCTATGAATCAGCAAGCCCATGGAGATAGGCTGCAAAGGCTGCATCACCAGGCAGGTTAGTAATTATTCTGCATGTACTGTTATATAAAGTAAATGAGAGAGCCTTCAAAAAATAAATAACGGTATAATAATACTTTAATAATTATTCTGCATGTGCTGTTGTATAAAATAAATGAGAAAGCATTCAAAAAAGTGTTTTAACCCAATAAATAAAGGTGTAATAATTCTTTAATAAAGGTATAATTCCTGGAGTGCGTCTGTGTGATTTTCTTTGATATGTTGTTGTACTGTTGCATTTTAGAAATAGTACTGTTGTATTAAGCAGTATTAGTTAACCCACACTTGGGTAGGCCCATATAAAGTGGATGAAGGGAGTGCCAGTAGCTTTTATGCATATTCACAGCCCTTAACTGTTGGTTCATGCCCAGCATGTACAGGTTAATCTGGCACATGAGTAGCTTGGTATTGTGTTCCCCAGAAATGTCAGTGTGCTGCCAGAAATGTAGGGAGCTGTTAACATAGAACTGATAATTTCACCTGAACATATCTAGATAATTATATGAAAGTAGCGCTGTCAGTGTACCATCTCAGCAGTAGTGTGTGTGAGCAACTCTCAAAATATGTAGCAGTAACATCTGCATCCTGGACAGTTTGTATGTCAGATACAGCTCATGTATATAATGATCTAGCAAAATCCAATTGCACAATAGAAGGACATTGGGTAGTGTAATAATACATGTAAGGGACATATAACTGCAGTAATAGGAATGTAGTGTAAACTAGGAGGATATATAAGTTAATTGAGCTATCTTTTCCACCCTACTGTATGTGCATAAAAAATGCAATTCCACACCTCAATGGGTATGTCTAATCTCAAAACATTTGTTGGGACATATGTCCTATTGGTTTATAAATATTTGCATTCATTTCTATGCATGTGCTCTGTTCAAATACCACAATATTGGTGGCCTGTTGCCATCAATTAAACCTGCATGCTGTTGTAATGTCCACTATTGTTCTATATATACATGTGTTATGCTTGCTTTTCAACTGTTGAAACTCTGGTGTGTTGGGTTAATGGGAATACTTCTGCATGCTGTTATAACTAACTGGGAATGCTGTTGACTGTTACTAACAAATATCTGTATTAAATTCTCCAAAACATAGTTCGTATGGGAAGGCGGACCCACCTGTCCCACCTCAGCTGGCTATGGCACCTGGCACCAGCAGGTCCAGTGCCCAGCCTGGGACCTCCTCCTCCATTGGCCCTGTGCCACCTTTGGGTGGAAGCGCTGCAGGGGATGGGGATCTGCCCCCCGTGCAAGTGTGGGTGGAGGAGGGCCACCTATCACCCTTCGAACGGTCCAGGCTGTGGTTCTTAGAGAGATCGAGCGTTCTGTTGCAGAACCTCTAAGCCAGCTTGAGGTACGAGTGGCGCAACTCTCGGGTCAGCCTACCCCTCCTACACAGCTCCCAACACAGCCACCCTCTGGGCTGTGAAGGTGCAGTGGTGACTGCCCATGGGTGGGGATCTCAGTTCCACTGTTGCCATCTGTGGGCTCATGGGCTTGCGATTTCCAAACATCCCTCCCCGTCAATGGTGTTCACCCACCACGTGTCATATTCTGCCCCTGTATGCATCTTGTTTGTCTTGTCTGTTTACCTCCCCAACCTACCTCCCCAAATATACCTACTTCCCCTACCCCACATTCCACTTTCACCTAAAAAAAAAAAGGGGGCAATCTGCTCCCCCAAAAAAATTACCCCCCATTCATAGCTGCCCATTTTGCACACATGTCCCCTGGACACATAAAATGTAATTTAATTGGCATTACAGCATACTTTGTTGTCCTCACCCCTCTCTCAGGGGTTGAAGGTTTCATATTTACCTCCAAATTTATTCCATATGCACAGCTGTTGCTGTTAAAGAAATGGGCAGCTATGGACCTTCCCTACACCCATTCTGCACATCCCGAGCTATTTTCCCTACTGTCTTTCTCTCTTTGTGCCCCTTTTTCACCACTTTCCTATCTCCCCATTTTTTTTTCTTTCAAAGAAATGAGCGTGGGGGTTAGCGGGAATAAGCACTATTAAGCAGTATATCCAGAAGCACAAAAGCAATCAAGCGGACAATTGACAAAAAATAATATGGTAGGTAGTACTTCTATCCGTTTTGGCAGTTTTTATATCTTAATTGATTAATTGTCTCTTAAGTACACCTTATATAAAAAGTTGCATTATGTAGTTTGAATTTGTCTGATAAAGGCTGGATTCACACAGCCGAAAGCGCTCACCAATAAATTTTATTATTTTTTGTCGATTGTCCGCTTGATTGCTTTTGTGCTTCTGGATATACTTTTTATCTAGTTTGTGTTGGATTCTTGTTTTGCTATTAAGCAGTAGTTAGCGGGTTTGCGTGAGTGTGCGCTTGTTTGCGCTTAGCTAAACATTGCTAAGCATCACGAAAAACCGTGCAAACCCACTTACAACTGCTTAAAATTGCCTTAGTCACTCTGTATGTGAGGGCCCTTGTTCTGCTCAGCAGCAAAATAAAACACCTCTGTCAGTCTCGAACCCTGGACCTTGTACACACTACACTGCATGAAATACCACTAAGCCACGGTAGATATACAACAAGTTGGTGCTGAAATAAATATATCATGCATCAGAATGAGTGAATGTAAAGGAAAAATAGGAATGCCATACCACACAACTTGTTCTGTGGATCTTTACCAACAGTTGTTGTGAAATTACATTACATGACTGTGATAAGAGAAGCAGCCATTCTAGCAGGAAATAATGTTACACCATCACTTTACAACCCCCACACAGTATCATAGCAGGACAAACACTCTGTTTAGGGCAGAGGCCATACCTCCCAACTGTCCCTAATATTCAGGGATGTCCCTGATTTTGAAACAAAATTTAGCTCTGTCCCTCTGAATCCCTCCGGAAACTACTGACTTTGGCCAGAAAGGTGGTGAATTACACATAATGAGTAATGACAATAATTAAGAGTTAGACACTTCTTTTACTTCAGAAAAGGTGTATTAATCCATATGCTCTGGTTCTCTCAAAGTCTCAACTTAATGGCACTAATATTTTAAAGGTGTCCCTGACTTTTTCTCTACTTTTCCCTGAGTCTGTTCAAATATGTACCTGAGTGTTTGAGAGGTCTGGCAGAGGCAGAAACACAGAGGCATATCAGCCTTTCTGCTGTTACACACTGTGCAAATAGCTTTGGAAGGAGTTCCAGAAGCATACCCTTATGTAGGAATACAACACTGAAATACAGAAGGATGTAGCCATGTACTGGTAGCAACCAACTGTAACAGTGCCATTGCTCTAGTGCTGAAAAGACCTGTGTAGTGCACAAAGAATAACAGGCTAATCTCTGTCTACTATGTGGATAGGTCCACAGTTGGGAGTTGTGCAGACAGACTACTTGCCTTGATAAACTAACATGTACACAACAACCCTATAAGTCCAGCAAGATAACATTCACACAATAATACGTACGCTCTCTGTACTTCTGCACCCATGCCCAAATGTAGAATATACTTGTGTGTGCAGGGTCTACCAAGGATGTAGGTAAGCATACTCACTGTACTGAAATGTGTCCAGTTTTCTTGAGCAGCTTGTGCTAATGGCAACACTAAAAAAAGCACAAACTGTTTAGAACTGAGTAAATGAATATTCACAGTATAGCAGTTCACAAACAATTCGTGTGCCAAAGGAATACATCTCAATAACTAGCTTTGTATGGCAGTTAATTGTAAAATTTGAAAAGAAAGTACATCCTCCCATGAATCTTGGGTTAGTATTTTGAGGGGTGAGTACATTTCTACACTGACAAGAGTGTACTGGAAGCAGCAACATTTAGATCTGAGTACAAAATGTAAATCACTGGCTACACCCCTAGCTTCTGATATAAGAACTATACCAACCTTCTGTCTTAAACAATGATGTCCACAGCAAACAAAGATGATCTCCATCTTGGAAAGCTGAAAGGGCCATGCCTACCTGAGTTAGCAATTTATAGTACTGGGTTGCTATGACAGTGATTACTGCAATTACTACATTGCAGGCTGCATGCAATTAGCAAATGGTGGCCACTAATTGGTGCAGAGGCCATCACATGCTCATGTGCAAATACCTACAAAAGCAGGCTGCAATCGCTGCCAACAAGCTCAATCACTCTATTGCAGAGACTGACAGAGAGAGAGACAGAGAAAAGGAAAAAAGAAATAATACCATATCATACAAAGGAAAGGTATGTGACACATATTTATTTACTGGCATGTAGTAGAGGTTTTTGAAGAGTAGTCTACATAATGTGAACCATTCATATGTAGCAGCAGTACTTATCTATGCACAGATGTCCTGCTTAACTACTGCTGTGGACAATACAGTGTGTACCTGTGGGCAGTGGGACATACCTGTGAAATGTGTAGCTCAGCATTAAATGTCAAAGATCTGATCCATGTTATCTGTGTTCTGTACAGTAGTGTGGCCAATGGCTGTTGGGGGGATTAGTGCTGCCATTATATAAACATGGGTGTGACAGAGCAACGCATGCATGATAGTCATATTAAAGTGTAGCTTAGCAATGGCAACTGCTGTAGCAGTCTATTATGCTTATCTAGCATTTGTAGCTATATACACCCCCTCTAATGTTAGTGTGTGTTCACATGTGACACCTGTTTGCGTTGCAGCAAGGCCCAACAGTTCAGCTGTGAGGTCCAGGGACTTACAACAGTGTGGACCTTGTGTGTGTATGCTACACACATACGGAGAAATATATATGTGTCATATATATTCACATCTGTATATGTGCATAGAGCAGGGGACATATTGCAACTGTTGGTGAAGGTTAGTATGCACATGTAGGTTTTAGTGTGTGACAAACAAGACAGCATACAGTGCTGGTATATGACATGTGGTGGTTAAACAGTGTGGGTGGTTTGTTCAGTTTACAGATTTGAAGCCAGTGAGGCCTGCTAAAGCTACCTGGGCTGTGAACACTTTCAATGCATTTATCACAAGACTGTGCGATATTATTACATTACTGTATACCTCACATCCTTTGTATAATTGATATTCCCACTATGAAAGGTGAAATGTATATGTGCCTACATATATATGTATATGTAAAGCCAATGGATGTGTATATGTATATATACATATATATATATATATATATATATATATATATATATATATATATATAGAGAGAGAGAGTCATATATACTCATACACACCTACATCTACTTGTTGCAATAGATTCTCTGTACTGTTGACTGACTGTGATGGTCAATGTGTTTGTGAATACGTCAAAGATATGTATTTGTGGGATAGCTTAGTGGGAAACTGTTTATGTCATGGTATTATGGGTCCTTGCTTTGATCCCAGCAAAAACTGTGTATTCTGTTGCTAGGCAGAAAAAGTGCTATAGCATACAGTGTGATTAAGTCCCTTGGTTTTAACTGGGGTGTGTCATTGGAGGCTAAAGCACTACATCTATGATTATTGATTGGTATGATGTTGCATCCAAATCCTGTGTGTACTGTAGTACTACTTGAAGCTCTAGGCCTGTACAGCAAAGTATGGTGTATGTCCACATTGCTTGCATCCACTGTTTTGTGTGGTCCCTGTATTCATCACAGATTACATTCCTCAAGATTAAGGTTTTGTAAGTACTGACACACAGTACTGTATAGTACACATGTAAAGCTTATCTGAGTTGCCATACCTTTGTGTCCTTTTATTATGTCTGATGTGTGTGTGGGTATGTCTGTAACATGTCCTCTGTCATATGTGTGATAAAACATATAACTGTGTATCTAGCAACATTTATAGTGGACTACAGCAGTATGCGACCTATATTCCCAATTGTGCACATATTTTGGCCATGGGTTTGCCATTAACAAGTTGTGTGGTATAATAGTAATACATTTACTGGACCTTACACTCATTGTGATGGATGACATATTTCTTTACACATCAGCTTGATGTATATCTGTTGTGGCTAGCTGGTGCATTGTGTTGCATACAGTGTGCCAGGTACTCTTGTATAGTCTTATATAGTGATTTTATTTTGTTGCTGTGCAGAACATGGTTCATTAGATAGAGTGAGCCAGGCACTTTCAAGCAGCTGTGGGGTGAGCAGTGATAAGTGGTAGTTAAAGTGTTTCACTCTCAGTTAGTTAATAGGTTGCTATATATGGCAGTTCATTGATATCTGTACTGTATAATGTTAAATGTGCCATATGACTTGCTCAGACATATTTTGTCTTTATGTCTTCCAGGGATCATGGCACATCATAGAAATCCCAGCTATAGTAGTGCTGAAGATGAGATCATTACTAGCTGTATGATTCAACACTACAGTCTAATGTTCTCATGAATCAGCCAGAACCAGCAGGAGCGTACTGCAATGTGGCAAGATGTTGTCCGGAGGGTAAATGAGGTAGGCCTGCATAACCGGACATATGCGCAGGTATGCCAGCACTGCAGTGATCTACTCAGACATGTCCGTCAGCGTGCTTCTGATGTGCAGAGATAACAGCTTGCAACAGGAGGTGGTGCTAATATCCATCCCCCCCTCACCAGAGTGGAGGAGCTGCTCCTGAGCCTCATGGCACCTGCCCAACAACAACAGCAGCAGACATACACCATGATGGAGGTTGGAGCCACCCAGCAAGCACACATGTTGCATGTAGGTAACATGGCATATCTGTAGACTACTGTTATCTGTATTGGTAGATCATGCATATGTGAGATGTGGAGTGTGTAGTTAGAAGATGTGGAGCCTGTTGTTGTGCAATACTGATCATTTGAAACATAATCTGTAGGCCTGTAAATGTAAACTGTTGTTCTACTGTAAGATTGCAAACACACAGTAGCAATGCCACAGTTGTGGCCACTGACAAACTGTCTCATCTCTATGTAGGTCCCTCTGGGGTGATATGATGATAGATGCTGGTGAGTGTGTTCTACATTTATTATTGTAAATAAAAAGTGCATGTCATAGTTAAGGTGTAGGCCATGTACACATGTAACACACCTACCCATAATGCATGCTGTGCATGTTTGCTGTAAGACCACGCACATCTCACTAATGTGATTAGGTGCATCAAACACATGCAATACCCAGACCATCTCAAACAAATGTGGCAACACTGTAGTGGCCATTGGATAGGCAAAGTTGATACTCAACATGCACATAACATACACAACTATGTCATACATAGAGCATTTTAACATGCTACACATAAAGGATTCACAAACCCTCTGTAAAGACACACTCCAGTATCCAAAATCACATCCACACATTACACATAATATACCTGAGGGGTAGAGGCCTATCATGGGGAATTTAAACACTCTGCAACACACTAAACATTCATGTCAGGGAATGCTCCTTATTGGCCTCCTTACAAACCCATGTAACAAGTGGTTGTGAAATGGTGAATGTAGCCAAGGTAGTACAATTCTGGTACAGCATGATTAGTGCTGGTTTGGGAAACATTTGTAGCCTTGAGTGACCACATGATGCTTCATGATGATGGCCTATGGTACTGTACCCCATCCAGTTATTGTAACCACAGTACTACACATAGCTTTCATTGCTATACACCTAAATGTTGTGTGTGTGCAAACATATCCACCTCTAAACAATGTGCATACCAATCACCATTTGCACAACTGACACATATATGTCTTGTGATGCTACTGAGTGGCTAGGTCATATGACACACATTGGGTATGTGTGATGTTTAAATATGTAGTTGTGTTTTAGCATGCCATGTCATGGATTACACTGGCATGTCCACAATATGATCTACACTCACCATAACTACTGCACATTGGGTATGTGGACGAATGGTATTCCATCAGTTATACATGCACCACTGATGATGTTGTGTGAATACTCATCATGCATGTGCTAAAACTGTGTCCACAATTATTTGCTAAAGACACAGAGGCTGTAATCAGCATTGGATACCTATCTGACACACAGATACACATCCAGCCATGGTATGTAGACCTGTGAGTTATGGTGCACAGTACATTACAGAGTTTTGAATACTTGCACAGCAGTGTTGTGTCCGTGACCTAGCAGGTGCCATACGTAATTACACTGAGGTCATTGACAGATGTTGGGGTGAGACATTGGATGTCCTCCACAATGTCATGTCCATGTGTCAGGACAGTGCGGGACGGTTGAAACGTCGACGTGGACGTATGCCAGCAACATCAGCAGCTGGAGGTCGCCATGGATGTCCAGCAAGTCACAGCCACTCCTGTAATGCCAGTACCAGCCCCAGCAATGTTGGGGGAGCTGTCCATAGACCGTCCTAGAAGACCACCTGCACGTGGCTCTGGCCAGTCCCAGCAGGGACCTGGATCCAGTGGTCATATGTCAACCTCTTTGGATAGTACCCAGTCTGGATTAGTACCTGATACTGTCTGTAGCACCCCTGCCAGGCACAGGTTCCGTATCTGTGGCCAGAGATGGTGATCTGTAAAGCCTGCAAATCCCCGTATATGACAGCCACATGGTGGTACTGTGTGCATGCATACACACACACACAAACCAGAAACCTAGGGCAAATACATACCCACACACATTACATCAACATTGGCCCTCACACACACACACACTCTCACACACATGTCGATTGTATGGCTCAGTGTAGGCCTCTGGCAAACCAGCAACACACCCTGTGCATGTGATGAAATCTGTGCCACCTCCTGTCATCTGTAACATTGATGCAGGAACAGGCTAACATGGTGCTGATGCACAGGGTGACTTTGATAAAGTATAGCAATGGTTGAATGTGTAGCATGTTGTCAGCAGTAAAGTGTAATGATATCCTTGAAGGTGTAGCTGAGCAGGCATGATGCATTAAAGCTTTAATTAGCAATGTTGTATTGTTTACACCAGTGTTTATTCCAGTTGTGTTTTGCTTGCCCATGTGCCACTTGGCTGATGTGTGTAGTTGTGTCAGCATGTGTTATACAATGGACAGTAAGTGTGGGGTGTGTGCAGCACAGGTTTGCAGGTGTACATTTGTGAACATGGTGGAGGTGCACTGTCTGCATGTACGTGCATATTGGACACATGGTCAGGGTGACATGCCCTTTATTGGCCAGTGTTAACACTCCATAGTTTCTGTTGGTGGCCAGTATGCATTGTACTACACACATTTTGGAACTTGAGTACGCATGTGTGTGTATGACACAGGTTGACACTGTGCTGTGGGTGATGCTGTTGTTACTATCTGTCATTGGTTTGCATTACTAAGGTTAACACTGTCCCAGCTGCATAATCCTGTATTAATGCACACTGTTCACCTACAGGGTTGCATGGACTGTGCTAACACAAACACAAGAAATTCTCACTTATACAGTAAAAGTGCATTAGTCTCATGGACCCCTGCCATAAACTAAATATATAATAGAAGGTGTGATGTTATACCAAAAAAGAGTTACATACCAATAAGGGATAACCTCTCTGGTCAGTATCATTGGGAAAATTCAATCCCTCAATAAACATACAAGGCAAGCTTCAAAATACAAAATGGCAACAATTTCAAAGATAACACTAAAGCTTTCTTTACTGTTGTTCATAATCTACAGGGGAAATCTCAGATTGGGTCACAGTTAATGTAAATGGTCACAAAGTACACTTATCTGACTGACATTACCAATTCCTTGTCAGACAGTTTGAATGCGGATTTCGCCACCCTGTCTCTATACAAGGGCCACATTTCCAGACCTGCAGAACGTAATACCTGATGATTCACAGACACTCTAGTTAAAATATCTCTTTAACAAGGTCCACACCACAGTGGCAATGGTACTGGACAGTGTCCCTGGCTGTGTCATACACAAGCTGACATATGAAGTCATCACTCACCTAAATGCTCTGTCCAGATGGAGCCTCTATACAGGTTACATACATGTGGAATGACGTACGGTAATGGTGTTCACAGTCCACAAGGGTTAAGCTACAACATCTTCTTCTCCTTTCGGATGCTCCCATTAGGGGTCGCCACAGAACATCATCTGTTTCCATGTCTTCCTGCCCGCTGCATCTTGCGCTGTCACACCATCCACCTGCATGTCCTCTCTCACCACAGCCATAAACCTCATCTTAGGCATTCCTCTTTTCCTGTTACCTGGCGGCTTCATCCTTAGCATTTATTTCACAATATACTCTGCATCCCTCCTCAGCACATGTACAAACCAACTTAATCCTGCCTATCTGGCATGGTCTACTAACCTTCAAACCTGGCCTGACCCTCTAATATACTTATTCTTAAACCTCTCCACCCCCGTCACACCCACTGCAAATGTTAACATAAATTGATTAAGGGTAGAACTACAACAGGTCCTGGAAACTCTCACCCTATAAGCCAGACCAATGTTATCTAGAAGGCTATTGAGCACAGCATTATGGAACTCATTAACAGAGACATTATGAACCTGCAAACACTGCACCATAGTCCATAAGAGAACAATATACTTGTAAGAAGATATAACTTGGTGAAACCAAAGGTAAAACTACCACCAGCTTTATTAGGACCAATGACTGAAACTAAACACAACTGACTTAGCGCTTTCACCCAACAAGGGCATCTTCAGAGTCATTTAGCAAAATTTCTGACAGTTCTAAATAAACATAATTCAAACATCTTTCAACCAATGAACATCAAGTATAATACATGTGCTGTAATGATCTCTAGAATTAACTCTGTAGATTACAGTACAATTCTAGTGATCAAACAAACACTTTGCTTCTCATTCAATCCAAATGTTAACTAGTAACTTATTAACAAACACATTTTCCCTACAAATTCCATCTGTATGTTTCTTTTAAGAAAAAAAACATAATGAGCAGAATTGATTAAATACCTCTTTGTGAGGTATTTCTGCAGGCTTTTCCAGTTGTTGTAGATGTCTTGTGAGGTACATAGCAAAAGGGGCATTGTACTCTATAATGGATCTAATGAGTGATGAGTAGAGAGGAACAATGACTTCTTTTATTCTGCATGAGACACCTTTTGTGATGAGGTGTGCCATGTAGAAGGATTTCCTGACTACTGTGGCGATGTGATTATCAAAGGAGAGTCTACTGTCCACCTGTGCCCCAAGGTCTCTTATCACACTTTCGGTGTTAAGTATACTACCACCTATGTTGTAGTTCATGGGTACAGTGTTTTTATCAAAGGGGATGACAATGCACTTTTTGGCATTGAGCTTGAGCCCATGGCTTTGACACCAGGCATCTGTCTCAGTGAGGCCCTTTTGTAGGATGTCCACATCGTTAGTAGTCTCGATTATGGCTCCTAGTTTGCAGTCATCTGGGGACTTCATTAGCCAGAGACCTTCCATGTTAACCTGTACTTCAGGGAAGTAGATACCAAACAGGACCCAGGACTGAACCCTGTGGTACTCCACTTGTCACTGGTCCGAAGTCGGACTTGGAGTCTGCTACTTTCACAGTGTGGGTTGTGTCAGTGAGCCAGTTGGCAACCCATCTTGTGACATAGGGATTTATACCTAGTTTAGTGGGTTTATCCGTAATTGCAGAGTGGGGGATGGTGTCGAAAGCCATGACAAGATCTAGATAGGCTGTGTGAACCACCTTACCCTTGTCTACGGCTTTGGTGACTGCTTCAAAGAAGTCTATCAGGTTTAGTAGACATGATCTGCCTTTTACAAACCCAAAATGGTTGTGGTCCAGAGTTTGGAGATTACCAATGTCTTTGTTTATAAGTTCCATGATGATATGTTCCATGGCCTTGCAGACCAGGCTCATCAGGCTAATGGGGCACTAGTTCCCGGGGTCCGTGGTGGCTCCCCCCTTGTGTAGTGGGATAACCGTCATTGTGCAACATTCAGGAGGCACAAAGCCTGAGGTGAGGCTATGATTGAACATGGTACGTAGGTGTGGTGCCAGTTCGTTCTCTAGTTCGTGTAGAACGCAGCCTGGGATGTAATCTGGTCCCATGGATGCTGTGTTCCTGGCTTTGGAGAGTAGTGTTTACCTGTGCAGCCATGATGACAGCAACTTTGCATTCTTCCGGTATAGAAATGTGATCTTTCATGGATGAGAGGGGGGTAAAGTTAGCACTGATCCTATCTGCCAGGCTGTTGGCAATATAAGTTGGTTCTGTATATTTAGTGCCATTGTGATGCAACTCAGAGGAGATCTGAGTGTTGCCATTGAGATTCTTGACATAGCTATAGAATGCTTTGTGGTTGTCTTTAGAATCAGTGTCGACTTTGTTTTTTTAACTAGCTTTGGAGGATTTTATCAGGGATCGAAGCTTCATCCTTAGGCTGACCAGGGAGCTCCTTCACTCATGGGATTTTACCCTCTTTTGCAACAGTTTCTTCCTTCTTTTGTGCAGTTTGTTTATGGTAGGGGACCACCAGATTGGCTTCCTTTTCTTGGAGGATAGCGTCTTGGTTCTGTTTGGGATAGCATGATGCATGCACTCATGTAAGTGCTTATAAAGTGCAATTGTGAAGGATTCAGTAGTCATAACTGTATTGTCCATCTGCATGTGTGTCCTGAAGTTTAGCACTTCTGTCTTAAGAAGCATGAAGTTGGCTTTGGAGACATTTTTTAACATGGTTTCCTTAATGGGGGCTGGGTTCAGAATGTGGATATGTAGGGTAATTAGCTTATGGTCAAATGGGACCAATAAGGCGTTGACTTCAGCTGTGGAACACTGGTCACTCAGGATAAACCAAACCCCATAACCAACACAAATAACCACAAAGTTAGCTAAATGCTACTCATTGCCAGAAGTCTCAGCCTCCAGATGCACACACTCAAGGCACATCTCAGTATGGAGAATATTGATATCTGTGCAGTAACAGAAACCTAGTTCAAGGCTCCAGAGAGCACACTGGCACTACCAGGATACTACTCATTCCATACCTTCCAGCGTCAGGACCTGGATCATAGCACATAGGGTGGGGATGTATCCATATTCATCAAGGATACCTACATCTCTCTCTACATGCTCTGTACAGGATATGTACCCATAGAATGTTGTACAGCAACATTTTTCACACTCCACAGGGTTGGGGCCACAAAAATCCCTTGCCATTCATGCTCTATGAGCCTGACGAGTCTGATCTTTAAGGCAATGGAGCCAATCATAATGGAAGTCAACAATAAAGAGATTGTGAACCTTCACACAGTTGAGCACACCCAGTTTGGCTTCATCATATGCAGATCACACCTCCTGAACTGGATGGATTTCTTTGAGACCATTACCCAGGCTAGAGATGATTGAAATGAGCTCAACACAGCCTACCTATACCTCACTACAGCCTTTGACATCATTCCCCAGTCAGGTATCATAGATGAACTCACCAACCTGGGCATGAATCCATACATCACAAGATGGATTGCAAACTGACTCACAGATAGATTCCACAAATTAAGAGTTGCTGGCTACATGTCAGACTCTGCACCGGTAACAACTGGTGGCCACCAGGGTTCAGTCCTGGGGTCCCTCCTGTTTGGTATAGACTTCTCAAATGTACATGCCAACACAGGAGGGTTGTGGTTGACTAAGTTTGCTGGGAACTGTAAAGTTTTTGCCATAATAGATTCCCCGGATGACACAAATATTCTCCAGAAGGGACTCTATGAGTCAGATGTGTGGTGTCAGAATCATGGCCTCAAGCTCAATGTGGAGGAATGCATAGTGATCCCCTTTGGTGAAAACAAAGTACACACAAACTACCACATAGGTGTTACCCCCTTAAAACTGACAAGGTAATAAGGGACCTGGGGACACAAGTAGATAGTCATCTTTCCTTTGACAACCATGTTGCCAAAGTGATTGGGAAATCCTATGTGGCCCACCTAATCAACAAAGGGTTTGCATCAGGATCTGAAGAAGTAGTGGTGGCTCTCTACTCTTAAGTCATCAGACCCATCATTGAGTACAATGCACCATTTTGGATGTACTTGACTATGCATATCCAGAAGCTGTAGAGACCACAGAGGTACCTCACCAAGAGGATTACTGGCCTCAAACAGTTGTGTTATGCAACACATCTGGTATAACTAAATCTTTTCTTCATTGCGTACCGCCTACTCAGAGGCACACTCTGCCTAACATATAGAGCCATGTCCAACACATAACTGCTGAGCATGCTCCATCTACAGATAACAAAACTGAGTCGCCCTACACCCTCCAGAGAGTACCATCCCAGACACTTGCCTTACTGTGGAACAGAGTCCTAATGTACATCAAACATAGCCGCTCGTTGAGACTCTTCAATAGGAACCTTGATGAGTGGATGGGAAACAGACAATTCACACCAGCCATCTCATCAGCAGCCCCACTAGAAAGGGGCTTAGGATACTAACTATTAGAACGAGGGCTTGGGAGACTACCCAATGGGGTGGTGAAAGCTGCACAACATGCCTAGGCTAACATATGCCTTATTGAAGATAAGTTCATAGGTATGTAGTAGACTATGTGACAGGTACATGTCTACAGATAGTAGATGTGTACTTCATTGTACCGTCATGTTGTACAGTAGGCACATGGACCACATATACTGTAATGCTTACAGATACTGGTGGCTGTTATGTACACTGGGTGAGATGTGCACCTCATGTCTTTTGTGCCATTGGGATGTATGATGGGTGGGACAGTCCTGGATGGCTCCCTGTCATGGTCACCCTCTTGCACACATCTCTGCCCATCCATCTTTGGCTTATTATACTGTGTTCCCCCTACATATATATATATGCAGATAGCCTATTACCTACCTATGTACCTATATATATATATATATATATATATATATATATATATATATATAGGTAGGTAATAGGCTATCTGCCTGAAGGCATATATTAGTATGGCCAGAGTGTGCAGCTATCACCACCCATGGAGTTAGTTCCCTAGGCCTCTGTGTAGTAGAGCTGATGAAGTGATCCATGGTGTGACAGTTCAGTTTCACATATACTCATCAAGGCTCCTCTGGAAGAGTGTCAGTGAGGGAATCAGCTTAATGTAGGTTGGGAGGGAGCCTGTTCCAAAGAAAGGGAAGTTTGTGAGTTATTAATGTATCCCTCCAACATGTTCTATTTATTATTGTGATGATGATATCCCTAGAGCATGTAGTACAGTGAGATTGGGGTTACTTCAGATAGCACATGTACATCCGTTCTGCATTGGACATGGACCTGTCTGTTGGGCAGAGATCACCTGAGTAGACAGTATGCAACAGAGTACAGATTGAGTTAAATTCAGTCTTGTTGCATGGGGCAACTGTTTGAGGCCAGTAATACTCTTGTTGAGGTACTTCAGTGGTCTTTCTAGCTGCTAAAGGTGCCTAGTCAGGTTCATTGCAAGTGTTTTGTGGTACTCTATGATGGGTCTGATGACTGATGAGTAGAGGGAACCTCCTTTGACCTAGATGCAAAGACCTTGCCAGTTTGTGGGAACATATAGCATGATTTTCTAACCACTTTGTGAATGTGTTTCTGGAAGTAGTGATGACTATCCACATGTGTCCATAGATCCCTTATTATTACCTCCATATTTAGGGTGTTGGCACCTATGTGGTATTTGTATGACTAGCTCGAGCCCATAAGTTTTTCACCACATCTCTCTGACTGAGACCCTTTTTAAGAATGTCTGTGTTGTCCCAAACATCGATTATGGCAACCTTTTGCAGTCATCCACAAACCTTGCTATACATAGCCCTCATGTTTGACTGTATTTCTGAAAAGTATACACCAGACAGGAGGGCTCCCAGGACTGAGCCATGGGGGACAGCAGTTGTTACCAGCGTGAACAGGAGACCACAATTTTTACCTTGTGGGATCTATCTGTGCCCCAGTTGGCAATCCATCAGATGACATACGTGTTTATGCACAGGTTGTTGATTTTGTGGATATGATGTGTGTGGGATGTTGGAAAAAGGCTTTTCAAGGTTTATGTAGGCCATGTGTAGCTCATTTCATTGATGCATGTCCTGGCTGAATACCTTGAAAACTGTCTAGCAGGTTTAGGAACCATGATCTTCCCCTGACCAAACCAAAATGAGTAGGGTGGGTGTTTGTAGGCTCTCAGTAGCTCTGTTTATGAGTTCCATAATGATGGACTCCATGGCCTTGCACATCAGGCTTATTAGGCTTATAAGACAATAGTTCCCATGGTCTGTTGTGCACCAACACTCGTGGAGTGTGCCAAATGTTGCTGTAACCCATTCAACAGTTTCATATCCTGTACAGACGGTGAGTCTCAACAGACTGTTCAGGTGCAGTGTCTGTTTGTTTTGGAGTGCAAATATGACACAGCCAGGGAAACCATGTTATCCCATTCACGTTGTGTTTTTAGGTTTGGAAAGAGCTGTTTAACCATTGTATATGTGATTTCTGGGTTTTCACAATCTCCAGGTATGATAATGGGCCCTTTTGTCAGTGAGGAGGGGGTAAATATGTATGAACCTGTCTGACAAGATGTTGGCAATGTCAGTCATGTACATGTATTCATTTACAGTTTGCACTGACTCAGAACATATATGAGTTTACATTGATATTTATGACATAGCGAAAGAAAGCTTCATGGTTCTCTATGGACTCTTTGACCATGGCTTGGATAATGTTAGGAGTGCTCATTGTTTCTTGATGATACTGATCGGAGAATTATTGATCTTCTTTGGTTTTTCACTTTCTTTGAACAACTTAAGTACTTGGAGTACATAGTTTGATTATGAGAGGTGTCCAATATATTATATGGGTCTGTTTTCATATCAGTGTGTGCAGAAGGCAGGATTGGTGAATAGTGACAAGTGTCTGGAGTAAGAACTGCAACTGTCAAATATGTGTGGCCCACTGCTGTACTCAGACATGGCCTAAGTGTGTGAGCATGCCCAGTATGACCTTTCAGTATGTTGCTGACTGAAATTTGCTAAATTTGTTTGTGTGTGAGCATGCCCAGTGTGAGCATATATACTATATGTGCGTGAAAATCAAGTTGGTTTTTACTTCAGGGCTCACCTTTGTGTTGTACATCGACAGGAGACACAGTGTGCCTGCAGGGCTTCCATGAGTCATTCTACATACAGTGGGGACAGCTATTATTTGTACATTTCTACCCGGGGGGGCACACCTGATTGTTACTGTGGGTGTACATAGGATGAAGGGTTCACCTGACACTTATACACATTTGCTAGGCCTGCACTGCTATGTCAGGTACTCCATTTCAGTCTGTACTGTTGCCTATCATACTGGCTTGAGGCATACCACTGTACTACAGACTTTAGCTTCCAATTACACGCATATTAGTTTGTGACTTCATAGCCTACCCAACCCACATCACACTGCCTGGCCTGCTATCTGTCTGCATAGGCCTGGGGGGAGGTTACTCATATGCCTCTTCAGAGGGCATGATACAACATTTGTTTGTGTTTGTGTTTGTCTACATTTGTCCTGCTGACTGTGACTGCTAGGTATGTGACCCCCCCCCCCCAACTGGTATGTGTGAGTGAGTTAAGTTGTGTCTGTGCCAGTGAAATGCTGTCATGGCTTAGTGGTTCAGTACTGTGACTATAGTGCACAGTATCCTGAGTTCGAGCCCTGTCACTGCTTTTTATTTTCCTGCTGGGCAGACCAGACTGCTTAAAGAACAGTAAAGCAGGTGTGAGCGTGTTTACCCGACTTTGCCCAACATTGCCCGATGTTGCACTGGTTAGCGCGGTGCACAGCTCCATGCAATTGAATTTAAATATGCTCAATACTGGTAAAATGTGCTTAGCAGTGCTTTATATTGCTTAAAATAGGGCACTCATGCCTCAGGTGGTGCTGCAGGACTGCCTTTGTCGGATGCACATAGTACACTCCCTATACATGTTTGAAAACAGGTAGTGTCAAGTTAGGCATCCCTTTTACTGTATGTGCAAGTCAGAGAGAGGTGTCATTTCCAGGGTTCCTACTGAGTCAGTGTATGTGCTATGCGTTGCCTCTTTGCCAAGGCCAGGGCATACTGGGCACGCCTCCTTCTGCCTACTGGGCAGGCTCAGGTTGTTCCTCCTCCGAGTCACGCTGTGCCTGTGCAGGCCTTGGCAATGGCGGGGGGCTGTTTGGCCCTGCCCAGTACTGTTCCTGCCGCAGCTGTTTTCGCAGGATCATATTGTGTAGCATGGCACATACCATGACAATTTGGGTACATGTAGTTGGTGAGTACTGCAAGGCTCCACCAGATGTGTCCAGTCACCGGAACCATGACTTGAGCATCCCAAACACAGGCTCAATAATGTTTCTTGTTTGTGCGTGTGCCTCGTTATGGAGTTCTTGTTCGGGTGTGTGTCCATTTCTGATGGGTGTCATCAGCCACGGCTCCAGTGCATATCCAGTATCCCCCACTAGGTGACCGTCAGAGATGTCCCCATTGGCAAATCTCTGGTACAGCTGTGTCAGATGCCAGATGTGGGAATCGTGATAGCTTCCAGGGCAGCTAGCACACACATTCATTATTATGCCCTGGGCATCGCACACGACCTGGCAGTTGATGGAGGTGAAGCCCTTGCAGTTGATGTAGACCCTACCCTGCTCACCGGGTGGTGCTTTGATGTGTATGTGCATGCAGTCTATTGCACCCACTACCTCAGGTTATTCTGCTATTTGGTGGAAAAGATGCATATTGCTGGCCAATGCCTCACGGGAATTGGGGAAATATACATGCTCACCGACATGTGCTGACATGGCATCCAGGAACTGGTGCAGTACCTTGGATGCTGATGCCTGTGAAATCCCAATCATATCACCAGTTGTTCTCTGGAAGGTACCTGTAGCTAGTATTCTTAGGCTAACACATACCTTGGTATCCACTGGGATGGGTTCCCCTCTGCTTGTTCTGTTTGTGAGGCGTGGCCGGCACAGCTCAACAATTTGCTGCAGGAGGTCTCTGTCCACCCTATAGCGCTCCACTATCTCCAGCTCATGTAGCCCCTGGTAGGTTACCCTAGGTTTGTACACTCTTCTCTGTCTCCTCACTGTGGGTTGCTCAACAGCATTCACAACATCACCACCCTCAGGACCTTGCACATGTTGGTTTATGATAGCAAGAGCAGCCCTTAACATTTTGTCTGACTTAAGCTTTTTAAGTTTTCACTCTTTGTAAGTGTTGCAGAGATCTTGGGAAAAAACAGGGGAGACTGCTGTTTGCAGAGTTTAAAGTGCTGGGCTGGGCTGGGCTAGACTGCTGACTGTGTAATTGGCTGATTCTGATATATTTCATCTGGCAGCTCTGCTAGTTCTCCTTGGTTAACTTCCTACTACTTATTTTCCTTCCTTTTCCCTTTCTGTTTCCGCCCGGGGCAGCGCCACACAAATGAGCGCACATGCTGTGTGCATGTTTGCAAGAAATTTCAGATATATTCACGGCGTGCACCTTTGGTTTCTGGTTTTCAAAAAGGACAACTGTAGACATGCCTCTTGCAATCCTGAGCAACTCAGGGCAAACACAAGACACTGTGCTCCAATAAGCATACAGCCTTTCTGACACATCCCCTCATGATGTCACCTATTGTCTACTCTACTACTTACGTACTCCTACACTTACACTCTTGGGACATGGCTCACATGCTGGGGAAAATTGGGATTCACTATCCTTATCCTCATTTGCATAGGATTGCCTACTAATGCTTGGTTACATCTCTCACACTGAGCTTCCCCCCCTTTAGCAACCAGTACTCAGTGGCCATGTTGTCTTCAGCCTGCCATTCACCTGCATGGCAGGATAAGCTTTTTATTGAAAATGCCTATTTTTGGCTATATTTTAATTATTTTCTTGTTTTTTTAAGCGCCGCACATTTGCCCGGTGCTGCGCTACGCTTAAACATCGGAGATTGGGTAAAAAAATTAGATTTTAATAATTTTAAACATTTAAAAATGCCAATGGCCTTATAATGCTTCCTCAACTGGATGCATCCTTTATTTGGAGCTGTCATAGCTCTGTTTTCCTATTTGCAGAATGGTACTCCGTTACCAATGGAGTACATTTCTGCAGATAACACTACTCTTCCACGGACAGGTTAGTGTTTCCTGGATTTCAAATTTACCTCATTTGCATAGCTTTCAGCAGCAAATTAGGTAATTTGCATACCATGACACTGTCCGTGCAAGACTAGCTTTAGAAGCTCTCATGCACGCCCCTGCCGGCTGTTGCTGGATCGCTCGGCAGACATATTGGCTGTCTGACGTCTTACTGTACTCTAAAACTCCATGCAAGCTTTCATAAATCCGGCCCATCCAGTTATACATTTCAAAAGCATATTTTATAGTCAAGTTTTCATGTTGTGATATATTCTTTTTTTAATAATCCCTATAAACTAACCCACATTTTGTAAGAATATGTTTTTCTAGATATTCTTGATAGTTCAGAGTTCCCTGTGACAAACATCTGTAATAGTATTTTTAAATTCATTGAATGTAGGTGGAGAATCTGAGATCCAATTTCTTGTTATGATTTTTCTAGCCACTATAAGGAATTACCATAACAAAGGGAGCTTGATTGTTTTAATATTACAATGAATAGGTGTGTTAAAGAGGACCATAGATTTGGTTATATTAAAATTATCAGTAAATATGGCTTGTAGAAACTCATTTACTTTTTCCCAATAGCTTTTCAGTTCCGTACAATCAAAAAACATGTGTACCCAATTTGCAATTTTTTTCTATTTTACATCTTTTGCATACAATTTGTTTTTAGTAATCCTATTCATAATAAGTGGTGTGTAAAATGCCCCATGTATAAATCTCCATGTATATAGTTTCCACCTGAGGATGTTGTTCTGCTAGCTGATTCCAGGATATATATTTTTTTATCTTGTTCAACAGGTTGTTTATCATTAATAGATGTATAATAATTCCATAAATAGTAAGAGCTTCTATGTGTTTCATCTCTAATTATCTTATATATCTGTGATAATTGGCTTTTGAATGTAGTTTTATGTTGTATATTCAGGACTAGATAGTTTAACAATAATGGAACAGATTCTTTATTGGAGGAGTTATTAAATCAAATTTAATTAAAATGAATTGCCTGTATATTTGTAGTTCTAGCCATAGGTTGTTTTCTAATTCAAATTCTTGAGTTAAGTTATTTAACAACTGGAACCAGTATATCAATCCTTTTTCTTTGAATAGTGATATTGTAATGGGATCAGAAGAGGAAATAATTCCTTAAAGGCCATACGAGAAAAAAAAAAACATTCTTTATATATTGGATATTTGTACATGAAGTTTATAAAATTAATTAAAATAGTTGAAATATAGCTAGTTGAATGTTTTTTTGTAATTTGAGTTGAAAATAGATCTTTTAATATCCAAATAAAGGGATTGTTTAAAATGTTTATTTTATATGATTGGGGACTAATAAATATGTATATGCTAATTGCTTCCCAGTATGTCTTCTATTTAGCTGAGTATATAGGCTCCACTAGTAAAATTATTTATTTGATTATGGAAGAAATTGAGTATAACTCTAAGTCAGCGAAGGCAATTCCTCCATTTATCCAGCTACTTAAATGATATTTAGGGCTATTCCAGGTTTATTTGGAAAAAAAAAATCTTAATATCATTGAATTTAGTTTTTTAACTATTGATTTTGGGGGAAGTAAAGAAATTGATTGAATGATATATAATATTTTTGGGAAAATGATCCTTTTAATTATTGTTGGTCTTCCATTGTAAAGAAGATTTTGTTCCACTTAGTTATAAGAGATTGAATATTGTTAAGTGCATTGTTATAATTATTATGTATTATGTTTTTGACATCCTTGGCTAATGTTATTCCTAAGTATGTAAACTGACCTGAATCAGGAATATATTTAAGGTGTTGATTTCCTATTTTATTTTTATTAAGGTAGATAGGAAGAATCTTTGTTTTTTCATTGTTAAAAATCGGGCCCAATTTATTTTGGAAATTTTCCATAGAAACAAATAAAGCAGCTATAGATGATGTATTACCATTTAGTGTAATAAGAACATCATCTGCAAAGAGCTGAATTTTAGATGTGATCTCAGAGTTTATATTAACTCCTTCTACTTCTTTATTCTTTCTTATAGTGTTAGCCCATGGTTCCATAATTAAAGTAAATAAAGGTTTGGTTCCTTTTAATATTGGGATATTTTGTGATATATAAGTACCTATTTTAATATATGCCTGGGTTCCTTTATATAACTATGTTATTAAGTTTATGAAGTTATCTGAGAAATTTAAACTTTTAAGTAATATAAACAAATAATCCCAGTTTACTGAATCAAAGGCTGAATTTATGTCTAAACTTATTAGGATTAGATCTTTTTTCTTATTAGAGTAATCTATTAAAGAAATCATTCTTTTAATAATATCAAATTTATTTCTATTTATTATGAAACCAGTTTGGTCTTCGTCTATCAAGTTTGGGAGAAGATACTTCAATCTATCAGAATATATATTCATAAACATTTTGTAGTCCACATTCAGTCGAGAAATGGGTCTATATGAGTAGCATTTCATTGAATATTTGGTTTTATTATAGGTGCTATAAATGTGTATCTCCATGAAGGAGGGCTTATAGACTAATTTTGAGTTGTTAAAAAGACATTTTGTAATAATGTTAAAGTATTTCTGGGCATGATTTTATATATTTCTGGCATGATTCCATCATTCCCTGGAGCTTTATTTAATTTGTTTGTTGATTTGTGTCTGAATATCTGTGTAAGAGATATTCTTGTCTATTAAGTCTGCATGTTGTTTAAGATGTTTTTAGTGTATTTATTTATAAAACCTTTTATACTTTCTCTTGATTCCATAAAGATTTATTTTTGATTGATTGTATGGAAATGCTCCCTGAATTCTTCTAATGTGTCTTGAACATTGTATACTTTTCTCTTCACCCTGGAAGAATATATTTCTTTAATATGGTTGTGTTTGGCAAGTATTATGGTTTTATTTTTAAGTCTGTTTAAATATTTGGGATTGTTGGGGAAAAGGGAGAAGTTTGTTTTTTTTTCTAAACATATTCTTTTGTGACAAAGGGGCGGCCACGGTGGTGCAGCGGTTAGCGTTGCCACCTCACAACAAGGGGTTCTCCGGTTCGATCCTCAGCTGGGGTGCCTTCTGTGCGGAGTCTGCATGTCCTCCCTGCAGTCGCGTGGGTTTCCTCCGGGTGCTCCGATTTCCTCCCACAACCCAAAGACATGCTGTAGGTGAATTGGACACTCTAAATTGGCCCTAGGTGTGAGTGTGTGCATGTGTGTGCCTTCTGTGGAAGTTTGGGCGCCAGGCTGGCAACTCGACACTGTAAAATTCCACTGCCAATCATGAGCGGACAGGTGATCCGCTGTGGTGACCCCTAACTGGGAAAAGCCGAAAGAAGAAGAAGAAGATTCTTTTGTGACAAACAATATCTAGATATTTATTTAATATATTGATTTTCTCTGTAATGTCATTATTTATGTGTTTACCATTTTGTTTGTTTAAGGTTATCTAACTTATTTTGTATCTCCTGTAGATCTTTATCACATGATTTCCTTTTGATGTTATATCAGTCGATTATTTTCCCATATAAGTATGCTTTAAGAGCATCCCAAATATAAATCACTGATGTATCAGGGGTAGTATTTATTTCTATAAAGTTATTTATTTAGTTTATAATGAATTCCTTAAATTCTTCTAATTTGGTAATGTAAGCTGGTATTCTTCTAAACTGTACTTTGGGTAATAAGTTAATGTTTAATTCAAAAGTAATGGAATTATGATCAGATAATGGACAAGAGATAATCATGGATTTAATTATATCATTAGTTAACTGATTAGAAATAAGGACTCTATCTATTTTAGAATAGGAACCATGTCTGTTAGAGAAGAAGGAAAAGGGTAATGATTTTGGGTCTGCTTGGTTATTTATATCATTAAGGTGAAGTGAATTCATGAAGTCTTTTAAAAGTTTGGCCTGTGATGTTATCTTTACTTTACTTTTAATACTAGTTTCATTTTCATTTAAGATGCAATTAAAATCACCTGCCATTATAATGTTTCTTTTTGCAAAGAGAAAATTTTGATTTAAGTGGTGTTTAACAGTATTTATTTCTATACCTGGTATCCAGTAGACATTAACCAAGGTAAAGTTTTTTTATTTATTTCCACTATAACCGAGCACAACATTCCTTTATCATCTTGATAAGTGTTTATTATTTTAGGAATAGTAATGATTTGTTCCATATAATGGCTACACCTCTTTTTTCTGTGAATGTTCAGAACTGGATAGAATAATAAACTTATTTGTATTTAGTCTGTATATGTCTTTTTTTTAGAAGATGTGTTTCCTGTAAGAAATTATTTTAGATTTGTGTAAGTTTAGGTCAAGAAGAGGAGGAGGAGTGTGAGGGCAGCACCAAGGATCAAATGGTGGAAATTAAAAAAGGGTAATTGTGAGGTGGAGTTCAGGGATGAGTTAAGACAGGCACTGAGTGGCAGTGAAGAGTTACCAAATAGCTGGGTAACTACAGCAGAGCTAGTAAGGGAGATGGCTAGAAAGGTGCTTGGTCGGGACAGAGGAAGGACGATGAGACATGGTGATGGAATGAGGAACTACAGAAGAATATACAGGCAAAGAGGTTGGCAGAGAAGAAGTGGGATTGTCAGAGAGACGAAGAAAGTAGACAGGAGTATAAGGAGATGAGGTACATGGCAAAGAGAGAGGTGGCGAAGGCTAAGGATAAGGCATATGAAGAGTCGCATGAAAGGTTGGACACTAAGGAGGTAGAAAAGGACCTGTACTGATTGGCTAGACAGAGGGACCAAGCTAGGAAAGATGTGCAGCAGGTAAAGGTGATAAAGGATAATAAGGGAAACATACTCACAAGTGAGGAGAGTGTGTTGAGGAGATGGAAAGAGTACTTTGAGGAGTTGATGAATGAAGAGAATGAGAGGGAGAGAAGGTTGGATGATGTAGGGATAGTGAATCATGAAGGACAATGGATTAGCAAGGAGGAAGTAAGGATAGCTATGAAGAGAATGAAGAATAGAAAGGCTGTTGGCCCAGATGACATACCTGTGGAAGCATGGAGGTGTTTAGGTGAAATGGCAGTGGAGTTTTTAACCAGATTGTTTAATGAAATCTTAGAAAGTGAGAGGATGCTTGAGGAATGGAGAAAACGTGTTTTGGTACTGATTTTTAAGAATAAGGGTGATGTGCAGAGCTGTAGTAACTACAGAGGGATTAAATTGATCAGTCACTGCATGAGGTTATGAGAAAGAGTAGTGGAAGCTAGGTTAAGAAGGGACGTGATGATTAGTGAACAGCAGTATGGTTTCTGCCGGGAAAGAGCACTACAGATGCGATGTTTGCTCTGAGAGTGTTGATGGAGAAGTACAGAGAATGTCAGAAAGAGTTGCATTGTGTTTTTGTAGACTTAGAGAAAGCATATGACAGGGTGCCTAGAGAGGAGTTGTGGTATTGTATGAGGAAGTCAGGAGTGTCAGAGAAGTATGTAAGAGTGGTACAGGATATGTACGAGGGTAGTGTGACAGCAGTGAGGTCTGCGGTGGGAGTGACGGATGCGTTTAAGGTGGAGGTGGGGTTACATCAAGGATCAGCTCTGAGCCCTTTCTTATTTGCAATGGTGATGGACAGGTTGACAGACGAGATCAGACAGGAGTCCCCATGGACTATGATGTTTGCAGATGACATTGTGATCTGTAGTGAGAGTAGGGAACAGGTGGAGGAGACCCTGGAGAGATAGAGATGTGCTCTAGAGAGAAAAGGAATGAAGGTCAGCAGGACTAAGACAGAATATATGTGTGTGAATGAGAGGGAGGATAGAAGAATGGTGAGGATGCAAGGAGTAGAGGTGGCAAATGTGGATGAGTTTAAATACTTGGGGT
Source organism: Protopterus annectens (assembly GCF_019279795.1). Classification (NCBI taxonomy): domain Eukaryota; kingdom Metazoa; phylum Chordata; order Ceratodontiformes; family Protopteridae; genus Protopterus; species Protopterus annectens. The sequence continues at coordinate 728,903,852 of NC_056748.1, forward strand.
CAATAGTTCAGAGTAATGGTGAGTGTGGAAGAGAGGTGAAGAAGAGAGTACAGGCAGGATAGAGTGGATGGAGAAGAGTGTCAGGAGTGATTTTGTGACAGACGAGTACCTGTAAGAGTGAAAGGGAAGGTCTACAAGAGGGTAATGAGACCAGCTATGTTATATGGGTTGGAGACAGTGGCATCGACAAAAAGGCAGGAGTTTGAGCTGGATGTGGCAGAGTTAAAGATGTTAAGATTTGCACTGGGTGTGACGAGGGTGGACAGGATTAGGAATAAGTATATTAGAGGGTCAGCCCAGGTTGGAAGGTTTGAAGACAAAGCCAGAGAGGCAAGATTACGTTGGTTTGGACGTGCTGAGGAGGAATGCTGAGTATATTGGGAAAAAAACATGCTAAGGATGAAGCTACCAGGTAACAGGAAAAGAGGAAGGCCTAAGATAAGGTTTATGGATGTGGTGAGAGAGGACATGCAGGTGGTTGGTGTGACAGAGCAAGATGCAGAGGACAGGAAGAAATGGAAACAGGTGATCCGCTGTGGCGACCCCTAGCGGGAACAGCCGAAAGAAGATGACAATGTGTAAGTTTAGGTATCTAAATAGATTTCCTCTTTTACATGGGTTATTCAAGCCATTAATGTTAATACCTCTCAACAGAATCATTTTAGTTGTTTAACAGTCTTAATGTCTTTTATTCTAATTCAGATTCATTCTTTTTTTCCTTATTTATTTTACTTATCCCTTTTTTGTATTGATATAATTTGTTCATGAATGGGTTAATTTTAAGCATAACATTTGATTTGGATCTGTCTAGAATTAGAGTGTTTTGTGTAATACAAATAATGGATGCCTTGAAAAAGTATTTTTTACAACTATAAAATAATTGCATAACCTTATATACAAACCCTTCACCCAGCCTGGAGTTATAAACTTTTAAATTGAGTAGCATCGGCCACTCAAATTCACCACCCAGTCAATAACAACAGAGTCTCAACCCCACCTACTATATATATTTAGTAGTTTGATCAATCTTGTATGTTAGAAGTTGACTCATCAAATTATATATATAACTTTAAGTTACTATATAAAAATGTATATGCAAACAAGTTTTAAAACCTAATGACCTACAAAATGTTATGTTGGTGTATGTAAAACTTTCTTATTTATATGAATCTTTATATCAGTAGCTTATGTACAAATCAGTATACATCCCTGAATGTGATCTGATATAATTCATATTTAACAATCTACCAGCATTAACGGAATACTAACAACTGATATACAAATTGTTAATGTAAAACACTCAAATGCTTTTCCGAAATCAGCTTGTCCATATTTCTTTTGCAAAGTTTTCACTCATCTTGTTTCTTTACTTTTTAGAGCAACTGAATAGAAAGCATTCTTTATTAAAAAAATCTTTTTTTATATTTTTTCTTCAGTTTGCAAACATCAAAAAAAATTGTTTGAATGAACAAAGGAAATGCAAATCAATTTGTAAATGTTTTTTCTTCAGAATAACATGATGGATAGAGGATAACGCTATCAGTTTACTTTTAAAAAATATTTGAATTTGAATATAGATTGTATTACTCATAAAAGTGATATTTTCAGTCTGTTCTGAAAGGACCAGACTGTTAAAAGTAGTTTGACATTGTGTACATTTTATTTACTTTTTGTTTTCACCTGCATTGTGTTCTGAAGTGTTGCTTCTTACAGATTTAGTTTTTGGTTACTTTAAGAAAATCCACATAACCATATTTTGGTAATATTTGAAAGAATTAGCCATTTCAGCAGTAGCATGTCTTATTGATATTATGTAGTTGCATTACTTTTCTGTAGTATTATGGAGTTGTATTTTTCTGTTTTTTTGTGTGTTTAGTTATGTATTCTTCCACTCTCCTGTAGAAAACTAAAAATAGTTCTGTACACTTGTATTTCTTCTGTAGACTGCATTACTTCATAAAAGTATTAAAATGAAATGGGTAAATGAAGATACATATTATCAGGTTGTTCTGTAAGTGTGCAAGTATGTTAGTTTCTGTGTAATAACTCTCAATCAACTGTCACAGTTTTTAGTTCGCTCCTAATAAGATTTTTGGTTTTCTGGCAGATTGTTGAGTATTTCAGTCACGAAGTGACAGACATTTGGGTTTCAAATTTCATTTTTTTCATAAAATGCATACTAGTGCAAAATCTGTTATAGCAACTTTATTAAGGAAGTGCAACATTTTATAATCTTCCCCAAATCTGTACCTTTGTCTCCGCATTACTTTTGAGGTTGTATAGATAGATCTATATACTGTGGCCTTAATTAGATAGGGTTCCATTTTACAAAATTCAGGAAAAAAAAACAAAAAAAAAAACATTATGAGCATTAAGCACCTTCATTCAATAGTGGTCAGGAGTTCATCTAGAGCAGAATCACCATTGGATGATAATGTTAGCAAGCTGTTAACCCTGTTTTGGTTGTTTCCTTACAAATTATTTTTTTTGTTACTGCAGTGAACCTGGGATGACTGCTAAGAAATGCAGCCAGGTCCTGGTGACAATTGTGACAAAAATATATTAAAAAAAAGTAAGAAGATTATATCTCATACAACTCCATGTCGTGATGCATTTTCATTGCATAGCAGTGCAAAGGATTTTTTTTCCAGCTAGAACGCTTCCTGTTGGGAATAGTTGATTTATACTGGGCATGCGGATAACCTCTCCAATCAGTATGCACATTTTTAAATATTAATGAAGTCTTATTGTATAATATGCAAAATGCATTTCTTCTTGTGACAAATGACATGCTACTGATAGAGTATTAGTAGGAAGCACAGTTATAGAAATATTCATTTTTGGTAGGCTGTTTATGAAAAATAATAATGTCAATGTTTTTATTAATATTTTGAATGCCTAGCTGGTGAATATTGCATGACTGCACATGAATTCTTATATCATATAGGGCAAAACTTCTGCTTAAACGTGTGCTTAATACATAGGTTGTTTGAGATATTGAAACCTGCCAAAGCAAAATATATTTATGCAGATGTTGAAATGCATTTCAGCTCTGTCAGAGTGATGCCTATAAACAAGTCCACCATATGACTCGTGAGCTGTATGATAAAGGCAGGAAACAGAATGTGAATACATATTCTAGTGTTGTAACACTGAACCACAGACAAGGTCTTCGTTATCACGGCAATTGTATGGTTTACATTATGTTAGATCATATCTTCCAAATGTTCCTGATTGTGTCACAGAATTCTGATCTGTTCCCATTAAAAGTAAAATTTTTGTATGAAAATGTGCCAAATTGCACTAAATAAATAATTCCTTCACTTACAGACTTCCTTTACTTCAGAAAATGCATGTTAATTCATATCCCTGTATTTATTTAACTTTTCAAGTTATTACTACTAATACATAAAACGTAATCCTGACTTGAGACCCCTTGTCCCTGATTATATTTGAGTTTGTCCCTAATTCTGGAACTAAAAGGTTAAGAGCTGTGTGTTAGATACATGGCATGGCATGGCTGTTGTCAGACAAGTGGTATCACATAGGACTGCCTAGTTACATCCTGAAATGTAAGAATTTATGTGCAAGTTGTCTGTCCGGCATGGCCAAAGCTTTAGTAAAACAGCCATAAGGGGAGTAATGGTTGCAAGTTAAATGGCTGACAACCTAGTGCCAGTACTGGTAGTTCACAGGTCTGTGGGTGACTCCTATCACTTTGGTATGTAAATCACACAGATTCTGATATGGTGTCTCCGTACCACATAACAGAACAGAAGATATTTCAAATTAATGCAATTAAAAGAGAAGCTTCTTTCAAGTTACTGAAATTATATAGTTTGGAGAGCTGGTATAGCGACCATTTATGATGCAGGACAGATAATGACACTGTATAGAATGGCCAGTTTTTATATTGCACATCTCCCTCAAAACCATGCACATGTAGACAGTCTACTTTAATTTAATTGGTAGGTGAAGTGGTTATTTTTGATTCCCTTTTCAGCCTTGCAGTCATGACTGCTCACAAGGACAAGAGTAAATAGCTAGTATATCATATAATTAGTAAACTAAGTAAACCACTAGGAAGAAACCAGAACAGCCGGATAACTCCGCAAACAATGGGAAGAATATGCAAACTCCACACAGACTCTGATCAGAAGGAAGGATCAAACCCTGGACCTTGTGGCATGATGTAAAGGATTTCCCACTGAGCTACCATGTTGAGAAACCATCTTTAAGCTCTATTACAACATAATTTTCACTGTTCAATTTTCCAACAAGCTTTGCACTCACTTTCAAGACATTCTATAGCAGCATTTCATGGTAGATAAGAACCAAGTCCAGTAGGCAACACAGTCCCAAATAATATCTAGAATTAGCGTTGTTACCTCACAGCAAGAGGTTCTCCCGTTCGATTCTCGGCGTGGCTTGGGAGTGCCTTCTGTGTATGGAGTCTGCATGTCCTCCCTGTGGCTGGGTAGCGTTCAAAAGACATGCGTGTGTAAATGGGCGTGCCTTCATTGAAGGTTGGATGTTGAGCTGGCACCTCGGCATTTCGTAAAAATCTACTGCCAATCATTAGCGGATCGGAGTTCCGCTGTGGCGACCCCTTACCGGGAAAAAGCCGAAAGACAAACAACATCTGGAAACAACAGGCAGCTGAAACCAATACAGAATATTGTTAGCAGTATTAGACTCACACTGATGAGGCCAAAGCTAGAAAGTCAAGTACTAAAACCTATGCTGATCATTTCATGGGCAAGGTAGGATACCTTCTAATTGTTAGCAGGTTATAAACAAATTTTGGATATTATGTGCAAGAAATTTCTTTTTAATTTTATCATCATCTTTTGGCTGTTCCCGTTAGGGGTCACCACAGTGGATCATCTATTTCCATTTCTTTCTGTCCTCTGCATCTTGCTCTGTCACACCAACCACCTGCATGTCCTCTCTCACCACATCCATAAACTTTATCTTAGGCCTTCCTCTTTTCCTGTTACCTGGTAGCTTCCTCCTTAGAATCTTTTTCCCAATATACTCAGCACCCCTCCTCAGCACATGTCCAAACCAGCGTAATCTTGCCTCACTGGCTTTGTCTACAAACCTTCCAACCTGGGCTGACCCACTAATATACTTATTCCTAATCCTGTCCACCCTCGTCACACACAGTGCAAATCTTAACATCTTTAACTCTGCCACATCCAGCTCAAACTCCTGCCTTTTTGTCAATGCCACTGTCTCCAACCCATATAACATAGCTGGTCTCACTACCCTCTTGTAGACCTTCCCTTTCACTCATACTGGTACTCGTCTGTCACAAATCACTCCTGACACTTTTCTCCACCCACTCCATCCTGCCTATACTCTCTTCTTCACCTCTCTTCCACACTCACCATTACTCTGAACTATTGATCCCAAGTATTTAAACTCATCCACCTTCGCCACCTCTACTCCTTGCATCCTCACCATTCCTCTATCCTCCCTGTCATTCACACACATATATTCTGTCTTAGTCCTGCTGACCTTCATTCCTCTTCTCTCTAGAGCATATCTCCATCTCTCCGGGGTCGTCTCCACCTGTTCCCTACTCTCACTATAGATCACAATGTCATCTGCAAGCATCATAGTCCATGGGGACTCCTGTCCGATCTCGTCTGCCAACCTGTCCATTACCATTGCAAATAAGAAAGGGCTCAGAGCTGATCCTTGATGTAATCCCACCTCCACCTTAAACGCATCCATCACTCCCACTGCAGACCTCACTACCCTCGTACATATCCTGTACCACTCATACATACTTCTCTGACACTCCCGACTTCCTCATACAATACCACAACTCCTCTCTAGGCACCCTGTCATATGCTTTCTCCAAGTCTACAAAAACACAATGCAACTCCTTTTATAATCTATGTAATTTTAAATATGATGACATTGTGAGTTATAAAATGCATATCTACTAAATGCTAAGCAGGCTAGAAGTTCAAGAAACAGTACTGGACATCAAGTGGCTGGGAGTCTGTTTTGTTGAATAACCAAATAGAGTATATATTACTGCGTGAATGCTACACATCTGAAATGAGAGCATTGAATATGGTAAAATATTATGATTAGCACACATCTTTATTAATCACAGAATAGCATGGCAGCAAGTTTAACAAATTGTTGATGAAGTGCCTCAATTTCCCAGCAGCTGAATCATTGTTTAGCATGTTTGTATTTGCTTTGCACATTTTCTGTTAACTTTTCCACCACGTGATTTTTACTTTAGCAATGTTTCTTCAGTGTTTAACTGCTAAAGCATAAATTCAGTAACTTTGTGTAATCCTTTCTAAGGAAATAGCACAGTGATTGACTACTAGATATAAAAAGTTCTGATAACTTTATGCAGTACTATAATTTATATGACATCATCTTGAGCAATACATTTTTTTGCAGAAAAATATAATACAACTTCAATAAATCATTGGAGAAAACTGATGACCATGGACTATTACTATTATTTATGCAGAACAAATGAAAAGAAAATTATTTTAATATTAAAGTAACTTAATTTCCAAGAGTGGAATGAAATCTTAATTCAATAAAAGTAATTATGTGAAAGTAATTAGCTGTGCTGTTTTTCAGAAAATTAACAAAACTGTAAACATATCTGTATCTATTAAGTAATATTTAGCACATGGCAATTATGATAATTTAAATGCCCAGAATAAAAGTAAATATAAATAGAACATAATTAGAGAGCCAACCTTCCTTCCCTGTAATGTATTCATAATGATTTACAACTAGCAAGGATTAACATGAGTGCATTTATACAAACCCTTAAGGCAAACATTTTCTATTAGTGGTTTGATGTTTAAATTATGGGAAAAAAATCTAACTGTGATACTTTATTGCTTATTACAGTAAAACATAGTGACAAGTTGTGAAACAATGTGGACTGTGATTCCTTACATTTATTTTGTGGAAGGATGCTAGAACTTGTAAGTAAGCCACACATGCTCATTCTGATAAGGACAACAAACATCATTATGAAATAAATTAATAAATAAATTTACAGCTGAAGAAACATTTCATTCAAGCTGTGTCCAAAAAGCCAAATTAGTATGGTCTGTCCAACATAGGGATGACATATATATCAGCAGTTATTATTACTGCTTTACTATATTCTTGGGTCTCCATGTCAGTGGTCAGCTGGGGGGCTTTTTCTATGGAGTCTGCACATTCTTCCTATGTCCACATTGTAGATTAAATGGATCCTTTAAACTGCCCAAATGTGTATATAGTATGTGTGTTTTTCCGGCCTGTCACTGGCATTGCATTCAGGACAAATTTCTCTAGTTTGGGCCCATGAAGTACTAGGCTGGGATCCAGATTCCCCATGATACTGAACTGGAAAATTGGGTATTGGGACAATAAATAAATGAATGAGGGCAAAAAAATGAAAAAAAAGTGCAGGGGTACTACATTTAGCACAGAGGATTCTAATAAAAAGGATTACTGAGGTCTCAGAATGGTGCTATGATTTAGGTTAACAATGTAAGCTGCAGTGCAACTTGTATGATTTAGGTTAACAATGTAAGCTGCAGTGTAACTTGAATGCATGTGATGAAGCAAAACATAATGTACAGGGGAACAGCAGACAGAATAAAAGATGAAAAAGATGTTGGGTAATGAAAAAAAATTAATTATCAATTGTATGCTGCTTGGAAAATGAATCCTTGTGTAGCAGAAGGCTTCTGATTATGTTTTAGGTGTAGAGGGATGAAGCAGAATTTTGAGGAAGTAGATGGCTTGGGTACATTCAGGCATTGGTACATGGTACCAGCTTTCTGGTGTAAAAGAAAGAATTCTGAGGGAGATTTTTATATAAATCCGAAGGTTTTTCTTTACTCGTGGAGTCCGTGGCAGGGTGAGTATGCTTATGTTGGCTGTGGACATTTTAGAAGATTTTGTGAGCATATAGCCTGGTTAGTTGCTAACTATTTATTTTTTATTTGTATTTTAACTGAGTAGTGGGACTGATCTACATGGACATTTATCTGACTTTAGTTCAGGAGTTCAAACGCAGGAAACATATAAGAAAAGAATACAGGTTGCACACAAGAGTTCACTACATAAAGTATTTGCAGTGCAGTATCTGAGCAGTAAATGATATCAAAAATGTGCAAAATATGGCATGTACAGTATATAAAACAAAATAAAGTTATGATAGCCTAATTTGTGTAATATTCTACATTATTATGAGTTTTCTTCTCAAAAAGATGACACATTTCAAATTCCTCCGGTTTATGCTTGAGAAAATGCCTACTGTTTAGTTATCTACTTTGTTTACAAGGGTAGTACACTGATCACAATAGACCATATGCAGGCATAGCCTAGGTGAAGGAATTCACAAAAAACATAAAATGGGAACAAAATCACAAACAGAGTATTCACAGTAGGTATATAATCTCATAGACTAATAATAGTATAAGTATAAGCCTTCCATTTTGGTATTTAGGTTGTACAACTGGAAGATTGATGAAAAAATCCTTCCTATTTACATCACTGTAGGGGAATGGTGATGGATAAAGTTGTATGAAGAATTAAGTTTTAAATCTTTGTGATTATTGTTAAGACTGTGACTGGGAATACAGGCTGTAGAAGTAAGGAAACTTATGAGGGTATATGTCCTGGAAGCATTATCCTTCAGTTTTCAGTTTATTTGGTCTATCTATATAGTTTTATTAAAGGAAAGGGCAATAAGCAAACAAAAAAATAAAGATAATCTAATTAATCTCTGGTAGTGATCAGTACGGGTGAGGCCATACTTAATTGTGTTAACTCATTTAAAATGCTAAGGATTAGTTTTATTTTTCCACCATCATCTCCATATAACTGAATTAGAAAGTCTTGTAAGGAGTGCACATAAAAAAATGGGGATTCTTAATAGTTTAACAAGAAAGTGTGCAATGTCAGCTTCATGGTACAAATAGATAAAATCCTGGCGGCCCATGCAATACTGGCTTGAATGTTAGACATGAACAGTGGAGAGGTTAGCTAGTGATAGATGAGAGTAATCAACTGATTCCAGTTCTTCCATTCAGGGGGAATGTGGCAATAATGTCCTGCATATGGACCACCACCTGCCAGGTGTCAAGGGGCAAACTCAAAGCTAAGTAATCAGCTGAAAATATGTACTCACTAAGGAGTGCACTGCTCTCTAATTGGGATGCAGGCATGTGGAAGCACATACCTTGCACTATGGGCATGATATAGCACACATTGACTAGTGCTTGCTGGATCTTCCTATAAGAAATGATTAGACCATAGCAGACCTTAAGAACAGTCCATACCAGCAAAATATGAGGGCTATTCAGCACTTGAGTCTAGCATCCACTACCTGGGCATGCACTGATGTTACTGGAAGATAAAAGACCCTATATATATATAGTGTTCTAATGCTAGTGAGATAAGGGACAAAAGGTATAATGGGACAAAGCTATAGCCAAGAAAAAGCAGAGTATGCAGCTAGTCCTGGTTCAGGCTTTTTTTTTGGGGGGGAGGGGGAGTATGATTGGCATTGTAGAAGAGGTGCCAGTTATAACCTGCAAAAAATCATTTTATCACTTAAGCAGCCATAATCTCAGTTACAGCTGCTTAAATGTAATCTTTTCAGTCATGGTGCAGTTTGCGTTATGGTTTGTGACTGTTGATCAGTCCTTACAGCAGCAAGGCTGTAGGCAGTTTTTATGTAGGTGCAGTTAATAGACTGCTTGCAGTGTATATATATATATATATATATATATATATATATATATATATATATGTGTGTGTGTGTGTGTGTGTGTGTGTGAATGTATATATATATATATATATATGTGTGTGTGTGTGTGTGTGCGCCTGTAGGACTTTCTTACTTTTGTCCTCAGCTCTGTAATTCTTTTTTAGTTGGTCTTTGGCTCCTGAGGACCTTTTGAGGGGCCCCAAAATGAGGCGTTACCTAAGGTGCCATTTGACCTAGTGGACTGTTAGGAAGACTAGATGTCCTAATTCTAGTGAGATTAGGAAACAAAAGGGGTCAGTGTGTCAGTTCTGTAACCAAGATAACCCTGGTGTGTTTGTGTGTGTGTGTGTGTGTGTGTGTGTGTGTGTGTGTGTTGGGGGTGATCAGAGGTGCCAGTCCATTCCTGCAGTCGGTCTTTGTAATAATTAAGCAGTTGTGATCTTTGTCACAGCTGCTAAAATGCCATTCCTTTAGTCTGTGGTGTGATGTTTGTTATGGGGTATGATTGTTGATTGATTGTCAGCAGGCAGTATTGATAATCATTTATGCAACTGCAATTAAGAACATATCTGCTTAAATGATTTAAAAGACTGGTGAGTGTGTGTGTGCATGTGTGTGAAGGACTTTTTTCCTTTTGTCCTCAACTTTGGAAGATTTTTCAATTGGTCCTCAACTCTTGAAGATTTTTTGGATAGGGTTGAGGTTGGTTCAGTTGGAGTATCACCCAAAGTGCCAGCGTAGTTACAACTCTACAGTTGGCTGTTGGGAAGATTAAATGTTTAGGATTGGGGGTGGCAATAAAAGAACAAATAAGCATTGTGACAAAAAACAGTGCAACATTGTTGTATTTTGTAGGTGTATTTGCATCTTTGCAGTTTGAAAGACTGTAGTATTGTCTATTTTGTCATTTTTTTGGGAATCAGAGTTAAACGTTTAATAATGTAGGCATAGTGTTAATACATAATAGTATTTTTCCTTTAGATGAGTTTATCAATAAAGGGATATATGTTATGGGATCAAGAACTCCGTCTCTTGCAGTAAAGCTTAGACCATGGATTCAGTTCTTATCTAAGCCTGTTCATATAGAGAGCACACATGACTGTATTTCACCAAAGGTTTTGCATATACACACACATACTTGAAACACATCATTGTCGATTAACAATTTCACCAACTAAATAATCTAAAAAAATGTAAACCAACAGGTTATTTTTGTGATTACCAAAACTGAAACAAAAAAAAACTTTTTATGTTGGGGGCTTTGTTTCCCCAGAAATTAAATATACTAATTCCAGGGTTGCACAATCTTATAGAAAATGGGAAATCCCCTCAGTTATGTAATGGTTGATTTGCTGGTTTGTCCACCAACAAACATTACCAACATTTCAGCATACAACAAAATGAGTGTATTAACAAAAAAGCAAACCAGTCCCCAAGCAGTGAGTGTTCCACAAGCCAAACCAACAAATAAGCAGCAAAAAGTGGAACAAAAGTTCTGGCAGAAACGTAGCACACAATAATAATAATAATAAAAACAAGTAGTAGTTTATTGGTAGACAAGCACTTTTGCAGTGATCCACATTGAGTCTTCAGACATCAAAAGAAATCACCAAGACTTCATTTATACAACCTAATAGTCAATAATCATCCTATCAACATAAGGCAACACCCGCCAATTAAAAAGGTAACCCTACACATGTTAAAGGAATACACCTAAAATGTTCACAAACAGTATACACATAATCAACTTTCTTGACTTCAAGACAGGCTTCAACAGGAAGTTTGTATGTCAAAGTCAAATTTCCACAAATGATCTTGTATTGCATTTCTCACCACAGATTACTTTAGTATAGCTCTTATTCACATTTTAATATTTAAATCAGTAAAAAATATTTTCATGAGCTCTCACAAGGTAATTGCATTTTTCATATTTTGTAAAGAAAAACAAAAGAACCTGAATCACCACCATTTTTCAATTTTCACCAGCAAGAATCTCATCATTTTTGGCTAAGCACACCACTGATATATCTGAATCTGCATGATAACTTGTTTAAAAAACAGAAACTTTAGATTCTGAAGAATGAGATATAGCTCAATGCAAAAGCAATTATAGAGAAAGTTTAGTGTTCAAAAGAAAAAACTTTCCACATATAAGGGATTTATTCTTTACCAAAAATCAAAGTGTTTGAGAAGCTGTAGATGCTTATGTGATGTCCCCACTCTGGACCAGTAATGATAGAGCCTGAATCCTCACCACTGACACTGGAGTGGGACATTCACTTGAAACAAAAATGGATACACACAGTATTTCAGATGCAACTCTCTGCATCAAGCACAGTTTCCCTTAAGAGCACACACAAAATGCACACAGTCAGGGGACTGGTTTTCCCTCTCTCTCCAGCTGAGTGTCCAAGCCAAATCCTCCACCACTCTCTTTCTGAAACCAGTGTTTCGTGTCCCTGCTCCAAGCAGCTGACACATGCACTCTTTGAGATTTGATTTTCACTCACACATGCACACACACACACACACCTGGGAAAGGCTGGCCCCCTTCTGCCCAGGCTATAAGGTAGTTACACTGTCACTAGACACTCCAACGCCAGCTACTCTAAGGCTCTTACAAGGATACCTATTTATACTGAGTGAAATTAATATTAATACAAATTATAGTTTGGCCAATGCAGTAAGGCTTTCAGGAGTAGCTACAGTGTCACCAAATAGATGCAAGTCCTCTCAAAGTTTAAAATATTCTCTAAAGGAGCAGCCATAATGAAACATTTACATATATTTAATAATAAATAATAAAAGAACATGAAAGTATGGAATATCTATTTACAATAAAACACCATAGTTTCAGTCATAGGAAATATTAAAATACACAGATGAATAGGTTCACACAGATACAGGAAAGGCAGTACTTTACTAATCTCACTAGATTTTCCTGACTGATCTAAAGAGTTACTGTTCCCTGATTACTTACTAGAGCAAGGCAAGATGAAGTAGGTGAGGGGTCTTTGTCAAGTTCCCAAAACAGACTCTGTTTAGATTTTTCTCTCATCTGGTATTAAAACATCATTTTTGTCATAGATTACAGAATGACATCACATACACCTGGTTATCTGACTTCTGGTTCCCATGCTGCCCCCATTGCTAGAAACTGAAATTGAGTTTAGCACATATGTATTACCATACACACAAAGCTTTGCTGAGATGTATTATAGCATCTAGAAGCTATAATGCCATAAAACAATAAACCCTTCTCTGGAACAGACACACTGTCTCTGGCTGCAGTCATAACTGTAAGTTACAATCTTTATGGCCTAAATTAAGTAATTTAATTTCTTACTATTTTCAAAGTTAGCTGGACTGAGATCAACCTCTTCTCATCCAGTATCCTCTGTTAACATACATATTTATTTCAACAGTTACAATGCATACATTTAATCAGTTACTACATGCATGTATATTTCTTTTCTATCTAGCAGGACCCAGTGTTGATAAATTTTCAACACAAACAAACCTCACAAATAGATTTTCAGCACAAGCGTCTGTACAAATCAGTTTGAGATACAAATGACATAATTCTTTACCAAATTACAGTTAGCTGTGCTGGCATATTTTACTTGTCCACTGCCTTACTTCTGGTATAACTGGCAATACCTCACATTGTCACATATTATATAATTGAAGTGAAATATAGCATGAGATTTTGGCAGGCTGGAAATTTATATGAATTGTTGATAAGAGAGAGAACTGTCTGTGGCCTTATAACTGTTTCATTCAATGGTAGATTGATGAGAGTCAGCTTTAAGACCAGATAACATACTGCTTGTATATATTATGAGTAAAATTCAATGGATTTAACTACAAGGGTGGCATGTAGAATTGGAAGTATGTAAAGTAAATGCAGAAAGTGATAATTTTCTAATTAAGTCAGAAACTTAAAAATAGAAATGAGGCAACACTGCAATCCAAGATGATTCCTTAAAACAGACACAGTGTTAGAAAATAAGTCTCTTGCGTGTTTTGTGTTTATAGTCATGAAGAAAGGCAATGCAAAGCTTATAACCATTTATAGGCTGTTTGAGGTGGGGTCTCAGTCAGTCTGCAAATATAGGTAACTAAAGAAATAAAGTTAACTTGTGAGATTTACATTATACTGTGCCCAGTGATGACTCTTACATTCTCTTTCTTGCCAGGGTACAATATGGGCCCAGTGACTAACTACTGGGGCACATGAAAGCCAAAAACAAAGCATATAGAATTTCTGTAAAAGATGCATTAGCTACTGCCCATCTCTAAATCAGCTAATAGGCATTTCTTCACAAGAATGTAATCTTGTAAGTAAATACAATATTAGAGTAACTTTTTCTGAATAATATGTTATGATCCTTAGCTACTAAAATGTACTTAGTCAGTGATCCCAGGCATAGCAAGTCATACATATTCTGTCTTACTAGACTATCCGGTAAGCCTTTCAGAACCTTACACTTATCTTCTCTTGCTCTAGAGCAATGCATTCAAAAAACCTTCATCTTTACTTTTAAAAACTCCTCTGCCCCTTCATAATCAGGACACTGATTTACAGAATAAATCTTTCCCTTATCACCAGTAATAGGCAAATACAAACTACAAGTGCAATTTTTGACAACAGTTTAAATCACTTCTCATAAACCAGATTCAGTTATTTGGAATTTTCATGTGGCCTGTCACAATACAACAAATTATCTAAACAAAGCCTTATAGTTAAAATTCAAAGGGCAAGCTCTGCAGAAATGCACTACCTGTAGTAGTTATTGAAGGCTGGAGCCTTGGAGATGCTAAATGACCAAATTCTTACACAAAACACCTCCAACTTCAATGGAAAAACACAGGAACTTGATAAAGTATACAAATAAGAAAATTTATTATCACACAATGTAGTAGTCGAGTGCTTTTTTCCTCAACAGGACTTTTATAAACTGCTTCAAATTCTAGCAAACTTGATTAAATAGCACATCACACCAATCAACTAATTAAAAGTAATCCAATAAAAACTCAAAACAAATGAATACTTAAGTAGCCATTTCTAAAATAACACTTTTGTATATATAAATGAAACTGTGTAAATAAAAACAAATAACCTTATTCAAACATAGCCATTAAGAAATACATTGTTGTTTGTATTTAAAAACAGGAACAATTGAACAGTAATCATTTATGCCAAGAAAAGTTTATCCATTCAAACACAACTGCCAAAAAAGCTCCTGTTGACATAAATGATCTTTCCATGGGCCAGCCTGTTCAGAAGTATCCACTTTTTTCCAAAAAAAAAACCCAACACACACACACACACACACATATATATATATATATATATATATATATATATATATATATATATATATATATATAAACTTCTTAAAATTTCTACATAGCTTAGAATGTTAAGACAATACATTAATGAGATTACCCTTCTTAATGTCCTGGTAATGCTCATAAATCTGTTTTTTGAGCTGCTGATCTGTTTTGCCTACATAGAATGCATCTCGAGAAATGCACTGACTCAAATACATGACTGCTTTTGTATTGCAGTTGAATTTACCAGGACATATTAAACTCCTCTGATAATTCTTAACAAAAGTATTTTTACAGTCAGGTATATCCTGATACAGTTTACATCTGCCACAGTTGCTTTTTTTTGATTTGTTAATATCAAATGATCTGGGTGCAAATTCTAATCATTGCTTAATATTAACACCCCTTTTAAAAATAACTTTCGATTCTAAGCCCAACTTAACTAAAAGTTCTTCAGGGAAACTCTTCTAATTTCTAGATAGAATATCCCTGATGGAACTCACTTTATTAGTGAAAGTACAAATAAAAGCTTTGCTCAAATCATTATTAGCATTAGCTTTTTTCATCCATGATAAAGTTTTGTCTGTCTAAATGGGGTGGTAATTAATATTTCTCTTACTGAAACAAATTCTTTGCATTTATTGATGACCCTGTCAAGGTAACCCCTACCCAGAAACATGTTAGCTAACTTCTCAATCTCAGTATTAAACAGAAGACAGTCTATAATGATTCTCGACAATCTAATCATCTTCCCTCTCAAAATGGCCTTTCTCTGGTAAGCAGGATGACAACTGGACCAGTATAAATAACTGAAAATGTTGGTTTTCTGTAGACAATATACTGAAACGTCCTAGCAGTCTTGTAGTTTTGTAAAGCATAACATCTAGGAAATGGTATCACTAGACCATTCATATGAAAATTTCAGAAAACCAGTAGACTGATTTAGCCAGTAAATATTTTTTTTTCCTAAATTTGGCTAATCCCCTGCCGATAACATGAGGATGTCATCTTAATAACTTACATATAATCAGATGTTATGAAAAAAGTAATTGTTAAACGCATGCTTGTTCTCCCATTCTCTTAGTACCAAATTGGCATATGAGGGTGCCACTGCCTCTCCCCCATCGCCACTCATGATTTTTGCTTAAAATATTCACCTTAGAAGAACATGAAGTTGTTTCTAAGAATAGTGTTCATAAGCATTTCAATAGTATTTAAATCCCTAGAATCTAGCCATGAACATTTAGTAACTGCTTACATAAACTATTTCATTCCTTCTTTATGTGGCATGACTGTATATAAACTTTTAATATCCACTGTAACCAAAAAGACATATTCGGCATATTCACATGTACTAATTTTATGTAAAAAGTGCCAAGAATCCTTCAATAGGTGTGGAAAAATATCAGAAGCACCTTTTACTTTCCTGTTCAATAAACTCATCAATGGTAATTGCCACAATAGGTCTAAAAGGGGGTCATGCAAATTAGTGTAATCTTTGGGATGACATAAATGGATGAAACTTTTGGAGATGATGCATTTAAAAACTGAAATGTTTCAAAATCAATAGTTTTTTGAAATAGCAAGTCTTCTAACAAATATCTAATTTGAGTATATGCAGCATGCATTACTTTTATAGACACCGTTATTCAACAAACTAAAAATATTCATACTAGTCCTCTCCCCTTGTTTTGTTTCATGAATCTTAAAGGTCAATCATGGGACAATTTTGTGTAATTCTGTTTTTTCATTGTTAGTCAAATTATTGTATTTCTGCGCTCAATGATTGCACAGTTCTCTAAAATCTGTTTCTGCATTTTTCAAAAAAACTGCAAGGCTGCTGTAAGAGGGGGATTAAAACAGCTGATACGTTTAAACATGCCTACTGCAGTAGTAGTAGTTTCCCCAAAAAGGAGAAATAAATTGAGTCTTCTCACAAATAATCTCAAGTTAATTAACAAAGATGCCATGTTGGAATGACAAGAGGGAACAAAAGTGACCCCTTGTTGAAACAACCTTAAGTGCATTTCTTCTAATTGCAAATCACTAAAATTGTAAATAGAAAAGTCCCATTAAGAAGTATATAAAACTGAGAATTCAGTGAAAACCTGTTATGTCCAGTTCTGAATGGCACAAAGGATAACACCTGAAATATTGCCTGTTCTGGTTGGCTAGTCTCTTTGACCTCTGAATTTGGGGTGGTGTTAAAAAAAGCTGTGACCCTGGATCAATGTTATGTGAGTTGATAATGTCCTCAGGGTCATGTGCAGAGGCAGGACTCAAACTTGCTTTATTAATCTCAGAATTTGATTTCCCAATATGGTGTATGGGATACACTTGACAGAGTTCATAATCTGATATGTTTATGGGTAGGGGCTAACCTGACAAGGTCATGAATACAGGCAAAGAATTTGTTTTCACTAAGAGAAACATTAATTACCAGCCTGTTTTGACAGACAAAACTTTATCGTGGATGAAAAATGGCTGACACTAATAACGATTTGAGCAGAGTTTTTATTTGTATTTTCACAAATGAAGCAAGTAATATCAGGGATAGTTTATCTAGAAATTGGAAGAAGAATTTCCCTGAAAAGCTTTTAGTTAAGTTGGGCTTAGTTATTTTTAAAAGGGCTGTTAATATTAAGTAGTGGTTGGAATTTGTATCTAGTTCATTTGATATTAAATTAAAAATGAGCAAATGTGGCAGATGTAAACAGTGCCGGTATAAATTTGACTGTAAAAGTACATTTGTCAAGAATTATCAAAGGAGTTTAATTTGTCCTGGTAAATTCAACTGCAATACAAAAGCAGTCATGTACTTGAGTCACTGCATTTCTTGTGATGCAGTCTATGTAGGCAAAACAGAATGTTGGCTGAAAAAATGGATTTATGAGCATTACCAGGAGGACATTAAGAAGGGTAATCTTATTAATGCCTTGTGTAAACATTCTAACCTGTGTAGAAATTTTAATTTTGGAAAAAGCAGATACTTCTGAACAGGCTGGACCATGGAAAGATCTTTTATGGAAACAGTAGCTTTTGAATGCATACACTTTTTCTGGCATAAATGATTACTGTTCAGTTGTTCGTTTTAAAATACAAGCAGCAATTTATTTTTTAATAGTAATGCTTGAATAAGGGTATTTGTTTTTATTTACACAGTTTCATATACAAAAGTGTTATTTTAGAAATGGCTACTTATTTAAATATTTATTTGTATTGGGTTTTGAATGGATTATTTTTAGTTAGTTGATTGGTGGGATGTGCTCTATAATCAAGTTTGCTAGAATTTGAAGCAGTTTTGAAAATGTCCTCTTGAGGACAAAAGAGATTAACTGCTACATTGTGTGATAATAAATTTTCTTGTTTTTTTTTTTTTTTTTTTATGCTTTGTCACGTTCCTGTGTTTCCATCGAAGTTGAAGGTGTTTTGTGTGGGATATTGGTCATTTAGCACCTCTTGGTTGTTTTCTGGTGTTTTCGGTTGCTAGGGCCTTGGAATTTTACTGTTCTCATGCAATTTATTAACTTCTGCTCACATAATATAGTAAATTCCCATCACCAATGGAAAACAATTATTTTAATTTCAGATTACCTGGTCTGCTTTAAAAATAAGACTTGTACAGTTATATCCCTTGATCTTCCATAACTCCAGCAAAATATACTAGAAAGCTTGAGGGATGAAAAACAGAGGCATTTGAGGTGTGATGTAACATTAGGAGAAGTAAACATGGCTGTTATTCAAGGCACTGATGCCACATCAAACCTCCACCAATAGTTTAGAGCTGCATTGGATAGAGGGACTGGATTAAAGGGGTGCAGAATTCCCATTTGATAGCTGTATACTCACATTTATGCCACCACCAAGATACAACTCCCTCAGCTGTGATTAAATCTTGGTACTGCGAATGTCATGTAATCACACAGAAGCAATCAACCATTTTTTTTTGGTGACCATTCAAGATAGTGACTGCAGGAACACTGAAACTGAAATATTAAAGAAAAGAAAGTGGCACCACAGAGCATATGTTGCAGTAGACTGTGGTGAGGTTCTCATGGGTGTAGTGGTTACAGGCACAGACCTAAGAATAAATTGTTTGTGTTTCAGGTCTGGAGGAACCCCTTTTTTCTGATTTCATATGGCATCTGTGCCCTGACTAACCTAATGACTCTGTGCTGCTAGATGGTAGAGTTGCTGTTTGTGTCACTACCTCTGTTTGTTTATTTTTTATGTACTTGTATATTTACCTGTACCTCAATGTTCCAGCAATTGCTGTCTTGACTGGTTGTTGAATAGGATGTTCAAGTGTTTCTGTATAATTACGTGCTATTTGATAAACCATGATACAATCAAAAGTTGGGAAATCTCAGGAAACATATGTTATTCTCACTGGGGCAAAATCATAGTTATTCTCACTGGGGCAAAATCATAGTTAGGGTAGGGAAAAGGGGACAGCTGCTTTGTGTACAAAGTCTAGGGGAGTATAATCAGTAGAAGACAGTGGTGCGAATGTGCTCTACTGGCACTCAGGAATGAACTCCAATACCATATTTGTGGTCATGTCTGAAGAGCTCATTGTATGATGATGCTTTTTCCTTTGCTTCTCAACACAAGAGGATTTTTTTTTTGCTCCTCAGTTTAGAATTGAGTGGACCAGCAGTTTTGCACAGGCTGCCAAATAACCTATCTACAGTTCTATACTGGGGCGGCTCTGTTCTGATCTAGATTTATTTTATTTACTTGATGTTTGTTAACTTTAAAGGTAGACTGATCCAATCTAATTCCTTTTAAGATATGGCTTGGACCCCAAGGTAGATGAAGCTGTAGACAGACAGTTAAGGTAATCAGTATAATGTACATATAAAACACTGGTGTACAAAGTACAGCTAATAAGTGAAAAGAACACACTGCTAAATCCCTAATAAAACACCAGCTGTAGAAAGGCATATTTAGCCTTTGTTGACTGGGTTTGTCAAAGACTTGTCAGTATATGTGGCTTAAAGTATAAAATATGGAATGTTTCAGTATGTAAAACATAAGGAAACATTAATTGTCAGCAATACCAGTCTGTTACCATGAAAGTCTATTAAACTTGACAGCATAGTCAACTTACAGTACAAAGGTCATTCTCACCTCAATTCCGCCTCGACTTCAAATGACAATATTCTTATATGGCTTCAAACTATTCTTATAAATTTTTTGTACAAGAATTCTTGATCATTTCACTTATGTGTTGTTCTGTGCAGCATAGTACCTTTTAGGGAGGTTAGACAAGAAAATCTCAAATATAGGCATGTTGCTCAAAGCACATAAAATATGTCCTATTTTGCTACAACATACAAAATTAGAAAATATCTTTTTCTTCACAAAGAACATTATTCTTGTTATAATTGTATAATACACAATTGATATGATTTTCATACACAGAGTTTCTCAACTTGAAAAAAATATAATAATTATTTTTTTTCAGCACTCATGAGATGTTGAATTAGAACAGGTATAAATAAAGAGGGGGAGAGCTTTTTTAAACAACCATCTTGGTTTATGATTGACTGTGCAGTTGCTTGGTAAAAGAAGTTTTATTTTGAATTTATATTTTATTTCTTACAACTGTTTTTCACTGTTTGTAAGAAGGAAGAGAGAGCTTATAGATGAGAAGATTTACTTTCATTTATATTTTGTAGTTTTATCTTTAATTTTCACTGTCTGCTGTTAGAAAGGAATAGGTTTTAGACAGACCTCTAAACAATCCTGCATTGGTTTGTGATTGACTGTGCAGTAACCTGATGTGACAGCCTCTCTACCCCTGGCCATTAATCAAGGAGCCTCAATCCTCACCATTGATACCTTTGAAAGACTATCACTAAGAACAGGAATGGATTTCCACAGTATTTTAAGATGCAGCCGTCTGCATCAAGCACAGTTTCCCCCCAAGAGCACACAGGGAAAATTTTCCAGATATGGGACTGGACTCTGTTTCTCCAGATCCCAAATAAGACTCACTTTGAAGCACTGTGTCACAGTTCCAAATAGCTGACACACACACACCTGGGCATTTGATTTTCACACACACACACACACACACACACACACACACACACACACACACACACACACACACACACACACACACTCCTGGGAAAGGCTGGCATAGATTTACTAGCTGTAGCCCTTCTGTCCAGACTATAAGGTGACCATACTGCCACCATTCAGGCACTCTAAGGCTCTTAAAAGAGTATCCAAATATACTGAGCAAAATCGATACTAATATAAATGGTAGAGTATAACCAAAGCAGCCAGGCTTTTTGGAGTGGCCAAGGCATCACTAAATAACCACAAGTACTCTCAAGGTGTTAAAATTATTCTCTAAAAGACCAGCCACAATGAAAGGTATAAAACATTTACTAATAAATAATAACATTGACAACATGAGAGTACTAAATATTTAAGTACAGTAAACACCAGAGTTTCAATCACAGGATAAATAAAAATAACACAGTTGGACAGATTCAGACAGTTACAGAAAAACACTACTTAACTAATCTCACTGTATTTCCTGACTGTCTAAAGAAGAGCTGTCCCCTAGATTAATTAACACAGCAAGGCAAGATTAGATGCCAAAATGTTTACATCCAGAAGGCAAGGTGATGAGCTTCAGATTAAACTGAACTGAACTGACTGTGGTAACTGTTATGGATCTTTATATCAGGTTCCAAAGAAAACAAAACACCCTGCTGTGAGAGTTCCATCCTCTTGGTGCTGGTTATAGAATGACATCACATTTGATCACCTGACTCTGGTACAATACACAGTCAGAGCTTTGCAAACATCTGTTGCGGTATTTGAAAATTATAGAACAATTTCAAAAACTTCTACTTTTTCCTTCCAGAATTCTTTGCTTAAACATATATATTTAATCAGTTATGATAACATTGTTGATATGTTTTAACACAAGTATCTGCACAAGTCAGTGTGACAGTTAAACAACACAAATCCACTCACAAAACTCCAGACAGCCATGCTGGCACACATCACAGATGCAGTACCCCATTCTCCCTGGCACAGATGGCAGCACCTCACATCATCAAATCTCTCCTAAGAGATAAGCTAGTTTTTCAAGTGACCCTGGAAAAATGTTGCTTGAGAGAAACGGGTCAGTCTGGGAGCACAATAACCTACACTCTATCACACAAGGCAGGATTTTTGCCAGGTTGAAATTTTAATACTTCACAGCAACATGTGATGCATCTCTGATGGTTGTTAATGCTAGGAGCATTAATAATAAAGTTTTTTAATGGAAACTTTGCTACATTCCCATAAGATTGATGTTGTTATTGTTTGTGGAACATGGTTAAAGAGCAGTGATTGGAAACCAGTTCTGTCAGGGTATAAATGTTTTTACTGTAACAGACAATTCTAGCAAAACATCATGTGGGTGTGTTTTGGTAGGGATTAAAGATGGTTATGATTAAAGCTAAATGCAAAAGATTCATTATTATTCCCTTTGGGAAAGCTGATATCCCTGCTAATTACATTATAGACAGCACCTCCCTAAGTATAGACCAAGTGGTGCATGATCTGGGTATTCAGGTTGATACAAACTCTGAGCTTTGACCACTGCAGTAAGGAAATTCTTCTATGTGGCACATCTCATAATGACAGGCATCACATCTAGACCTAAGTATGTTATAATTCCATTATACCTGGCCTTTATCAGACCAATAATTAAGTACACTGCTCCCTTTTGCATGTACCTCACCAGATACCTTTAACAATTGGAGAGACCACAGAGGTTTCTCACCAAGAAATTACAGGGTACACAAAACAAGTCTTAAGTGGAAATACAGAAAGCCCTGTGTCATTGTATTCTGTTTCCTACAGGTTGTTAGGGGTGACCTGTGCCTGGTTTACATGGTAGTCTCTGACCCCTGATGGAAATGTTATACATTCGTAAATCAAACTGCAGGAGGGTCACTTGCTCCAGGGATCATAGCCTAGCCTCTGACCTGAAAAGATCATGCTGGAGACATAGATACATTTCCCAGAGACTGCCACTTCAATGGAACAAGCTTTCAATTCACATGAAACAGAGCCCGTCCTTGACCCTCTTCAAATGTAACCTATATCAATAGACTGCAAATTTACTGCTGGGGTGGTGCCCATGTCCCTCATGGACAGAGGAAGTCGGTATTAAGTACCATAGACCCTTACCTCTGTGAACTTCACTCATCTAACCACTGAAAACTGGAGCAACTCAGAATAAACATGGCTAGGCTTGTAAGGGCTCTAGGGCCATTAGCCTAGTAACCTCCTATGAACCTATGAGACCTGTAATTATTATATGTTCAGGGATAACAAAGGAATTCCTACATTTCTTGCATGAAACATTGGAGGGAAGAATGATAGTGGCTGGGGACTTAAATTTACCAGAAACAGACTGGAATAATATTGATTCAATGACATTAGTAAGAAAACTATTCACAACATATAATGACAACTCCAAGCAGGCAAAGGACATGCACAGCATAAAAAGCAATAAAATGTGTATTCAATAATAAAGTAAGTACTTTATTATTGAATAAAGGTTTTGTTGTTTTTTATGCCATGCGTGTCTTTTGCCTGTTTGTATCTGTCATTATATATTGCTGGAGCTTGGACTGGACTTTATCTGGTGCAATGGTTTTGTCTCTGCTTTTTGCATTCACAACATATGTTCAGGAACAACATTTGCTTCAGATTGTGGTTTGTTTTGCCTTGTTTTTATCAAGCTGAACTGGGGTGGGCTACCAGCCAGAACTCTGAGCTGAGATACCAGATGACTAGAGGCTTCTGAGCTTCTAAAATAACATAAGTTGCCTATTTTTTTTTTGCTTATTTAAACTATTTACTGCACGTTTTTATTGTCTACCACCTATTTTTATACTGTTTTATTTACTGTGTACTAAATGGCACTGTTGTACTGCAATTGCCTGCTTTATTGTGCCTGTTAAATTGAATTTTATTGCTGTTTTCACTGTTTAAGTATTTATTGGTATTTTCACTGTTTTGAAGCTATCTGTTTTGTATATTCTGCTTTTCCCACCAAGCAGTGTTTAAATAATTGACCTGTTCACTGTTTAAAGCATTCTTTAGAGCCTCCTTGCTGTTTTTCTGCTGTTTTTAATGTTTTTTTTATTGTCTCACTGCTATTTTTCTGCTGTTTTATTCTCTAGTGTTTCCCCGCTGAAACTAGTGTAGCTAGTAGCTGTAGCATGATCCAGATACAGGCTTTCTGCTTCGGGAACTGTTTGTTGTGGTTTATTTGTTCTGAGCACATTTTCCAGGCCATCTTGGATTGAAAGGGGCCTATCTTCACTTTTGTGCGAGAATTGTGCTGTTTGGGACCTGTCTGGTAAAGGGGGGCTAGTCTAGGGCTTGGAATAAGCATTCTCATTAGTCCTTTTGAATCTTTTAAAATTTTTTTCAAGTTTTTAGCTTCTGGTATTTAGGCCTTGCATTTGAACAGGTTTGTTTGTGTGCCATGCAGCAGTGTGCACCGCTGCTCAATTGTGCGCCAAAGTTGGACAGTTAAATTCAACAAATTTTCCCTAAAACCCAGGCAGAAATATCCATCCACTGAGCTCCTCCATGATTGATTTTGAACAGCCACCCCTAGTTACAACAGTCTTCAACCTAGCATTATAGACAGTTTGACTACCCTTGTTTCTCCTGCCAGCCTTGTTGACTTGGGTCTCTTGAGGCAGTGTAGCAATTGCCTTGTGTACCCATACAATCCTCTACTAACACCACACTGTAGTACAGAGTGAGAGAGATGTATTTACACCAAGAATCTAGAATCCATGCTCTCTCTCACTCAAAACAGTAACACAGAGAAAGTTGTCAACTCACCCACCACTACATATGCTTATGGTACCACTACTCATACACATACCACTACTAATATACATAGTAAGCATCAAACACGTAAATCCACATACATGGAGGTTCTCTCAAAAAACTTACTGAAACATCAGAAACAGAGTTCTACAACTCACACAGTCCCCACAGCACCCATGACACACAGCAACACCAATGTCTCACCCACCAAGCCAGTAAGGCATAACACTCAAATAACAAATTTTCTTGTCATTGGAGACACAATAGTGAGAGACACAGATGTCCCACTCAACAGGTTGGAACAGGAGAAAGTCACGGTCAGCTGCTGTCCAGTGCCAGGATTCATCAGATTACGCATGCACTCAGGTCTGTCAGCAACAAGTACCATTATGACTCTGTCATAGTTCATGTTGGTGTGAATGACCTGAGACGAACCTTACTGGCCTATATGAAGAGAGACATGTTGAACTGTCCATCTGTCCCAGGCAGGTATATCCCTAGCCTTGAGCAGCATACTACCCTCACCTAGAACGATGCCACAGTATAAACAAAAAAATATTGATAATTGGCTTAAGTTTTGGTGTCATTCAAAGGGGATCCAGTTCCTGTCTACCTGGGAAGCCATGGTCGGGAAACCTTACTGCTTTGCCAGAGACGATTTTCACCTGGCACCTCTAGGCTTTTAGCTGCTGGTAAAGGCTCTTGCTTCCCCCATAGTGCCTTTTTAGGCAAGGTCTCAAAAACCTTACCAACGTGAAATTAACCAATCAGAACAAAATAAAGGTCATGCTTTTAAATACTAGGAGCTTAAACCAAATACTGCACTCTCTGGAAGCAGTTCTGTCACTAGAAGATGTAGATGCCAGTGCAATCACAGAAACCTGGTTCAAGGCCTCAGAGAGTACCCTGGCTTTGCAAGGCTGCAATGCCTTCCACACCTTTAGACTGCAAAATGAATGTGTGTAAATGGAAGGAAGCAGTGTTTTAGTCTATACTAGAGGTAAATTCACTTCCTGTCTAGTTAGACTGGACAACTGCATGGAGTTATTGCAGGTCCAGATTACGGTGAGTAGGACACCCATTCAAGTCATAGCCATTTATAGATCCCCCTCCATGGGTCACGATTCCCATGAAACCTACTTGACCAAACTTTTGGCTATCCAAATTTTACCCTAACTCACTAGCGCAAAAGATCCTTGACTTTAATTTAAATGCCCTGGAACAAATTGTCCATACCTCGACAAGGAGAACAAACATTCTGGATCTGGTCCTCACCAACATGTCAAACAGATGCACTTCTGCAACTGTAGAACCCTCATTATTTAAAACTGACCACAAATCAGTCATCTTCGAGCTGGCACTAACACCAGAACTTGCAAAGGATGAAATCAGACAAAAAAAACTTCACCAAGGCAAACTATACCCTTGTAGGTGAAGGTATAAATGCATTTCAAGCCCCACTTCAAGCTGAAATTGGTAACTGTGATGAACCTTACACTAAAGCCCTGTAGAGTCACTTGCATAAGTGTATAAATGCAGCCATACCAGAAAGAATCAAAGCCAGAGCCACAAGTGAAAACAAGCTGCCGTGGTGGACATCCAGCATCAAGAAACTTTGCAACAAATGCAAAAAGTTGCTGTCCAAGCAAACAAAGGCAAGGACCCAACAGTAGAAAAGCACTCTCCTCAGCCTCAACAGGCAAATAAGACAACTTGTAAGATCCTCCAATGGCTCCATTGAGAGAAACTTGGCAAGTACAGCCAAGGATAACCATAAGGCCTTTTACAGCTATGTACATAACCTAAAGGATAAGACCCAAGCATGTGCAGACCTAGTGGTCAATGGTATCACATACACTGTCTCCAAAGAGATAGCAAAGCTGCTAGTGGATAGGTTTGGTGAAAATTTCACTCCCTTATCCTCTCCTAACTTACAACAAATGTTCCCCCAAACTCCCCCCCCACCCTACATATCTGAAGAGCAGGTCCTCAAAGCCTTGTCCAAGGCAAAAAACGCATCCCTTATGTATGCATAGTGTGATACAAGATCCCAGGCTGTCTTCTAAACAGGCTAAAATATGAACTAGCATCAGTACTAAGTACCCTTTTCAATCATAGCCTAACCACAGGCTTTGTTCCTGCTGAATGGAGAACAGCAACAGTTATTCCCCTCCACAAAGGTGGCCTAGCAACAGACCCATAAGCCTGACCAGCCTCATTTCTAATGCCATGGAATATATTATCGTGGACCTCATAAATAATGACATAGGTGACCTCCAAACCCTGGATCCTACCCAGCTGAGCTTCACAAAGGGCTGATCCTGCCTGTTAAATCTGGTAGATTTCTTTGAAAATGTGACCAAGGCAATTGATGAGGGCACATCTATGCACACAGTATACCTCGACCTGGCAAAGGCTTTTGACACAATCCCACATTCAAGCATTACTGATTAACTTGGCAAACTGAATGTAATCCCCTTCATTGTAAGATGGGTTGAAAACTGGCTTGCAAACCGGACACACACTATCAAAGTGGATGACTTCACATTAATCAGCAGACTTGTTACCAGTGGGGTGCCACAAGGGTAAGTGCTGGGCCCCCTACTGTTTGGGATATACTTCTCAGAAGTTCAGGTCAAAACTAAGGGGTTGTGGCTGATCAAGTGTGCAGACAACCACAAACTAGGTGCAATCATTGAATCCCCAAATGATGTCACTATACGTCAGAAGGGTCTCATGCAGACCAACAACTGGTGTATTAGTTACATTCTCAGACTTAATGTAAAGAAATGGATCATCATTCCTTTTGGCACAAACAATTTCTCCTCACACTATTAGATCAACAACAATAGCCTAAGTACCCATGAAGTGGTAAGGGACCTGGGATCACAAGTTGACTGTGACCCTAACTTCAGTCACCATGTGTCTATTGTAGCAAGGAAAGCTTTCTACATAGCACACTTGAGTAGAAAAGGCATCACCCTGAGTACAAAAGTCATCATAACCCCCCCCCCCCATACTCGGCACTTATCTGGCCCATAATTGAGTGTAAGACCCCATTTGGCATGTACCATACTAAGCACCTACAGTAATTAGAGAGACCTCAGAGGTTTCTAACAAAGATCATCAATGGTCTCCAGCATGTGCCTTACACAGACTTAATAAAGTCCCTGTCACTATACTCTGTATCATATAGACTTATAAGGAGAAACTTGTGCCTGGCCTACAGAGCAATCCATGACCCAAACCTAATGAATTTGCTGCATATCTGTAAATCAAATGGGACTAGGGCTACCCTTTCCAGGGACCTAAATATGGACTGTGATTTAAATACAACATGCTGGAGGGACAGATTATCTCCCAGCAACTGCAGCATCTTTGGAACAGGCTACCAATTCATGTGAAATAGAACACCTCTATAACACTGTTCAAGAGGAACCTGGATGAGTGGATGGGGCACCGTAAATTCTTAATGGGGAGAGAGCTGACAACCCTCCTGGACATGGGTCATTGCTAAAGGCAGTCTTGTGCATTTCTGTAGTATTACATTGGGATGAAATGGCTAGGCTTAAAATGACCGCCAGGTCAAAAGCCTAGTAATCTCCTGTGATCCTATTTAAAAAAAAACTTACCAGGAAGCGGAACATACTAGACACTGTGTTCTGAAATAAATTACTCTTACTTCCTGTCAGGTTTTAGCACTGTTGCTATGCAATGATCACAGGGTTATAAAGGTTAATTTGTTACTAGGTAATTCTGCCAAAATGAAATCTAAACCATTGCACAGATGATTAATAACAGATCATATGGAAGCAAAACACTCAATATGTTAAAGTAATTGGAGTGATGCATTCCGTGGAAAAATTGCAGAAGGAAAGTTTTGAAGGAAAAATTGAATGCAAAAAAACATTAAAAAAATGTTTAACATCAGGATCTAGGCACACAATGTCAGGAGGATATATTTCCATAACAACAAGACACTTGATTAAGGTGAGAGACAAAAATACAAGAAATGGAAAAGAGGTTGAACTATAAATTTGAAAACTGAAATAAGCTGGACAAACAAATTAAGCATAGGATGAGGCGAGATCATAATTTATATAAAATATTGAGCATAGTAGGAAACCATTTTATAGATGCATAAATGTGGAAGGAGTAAGGACATACCTGCTGTATCAGAAAACAAAGCCTTCATTACATTTATACTTCACACATTTAAACAGTTTGTTACTATTCTTCAGCTTATCCCTTTTTATGAACACTTCCATTGAGTTTTGAGTTTCAGACTTGTATTTCCTTTAACGTATATCTGTCTTACAGCATTTTTGTTTAAGTGAAAACATTTGTGGTATTCTATGTACTTGGAAGCATTACTCCACAGACCCTCAATATAAAGACACCATGCCCAGCATGGCCAACGCAGTCAACAAACTATAAGTAAATAAATATGTAAAACCACTCAGTCTGCTCTGCTGCTATTTACAAGTAGTAATATAGCTCCTCTCAGATTTTATATTAAGAATAAGTCTCTCATATCATGGTAGACTTTGAATGCTAATTAGCACTTGCACCAAGGACAGAGGGTGTGGCCTTATTTAAAAATTAAAAAAAGGGCATTTATTCAAACTGAGCAGCATACTCTTATTACATAGCATTTGTCATAATCTTCAACTATCTGGTTACCAAATGGGCAGTCCTACATGCCATTTAATCATATGCATTTGAATATTTGGTTATTATTCTTACTAATAACTTCTGTCAACTAAATAGATTTTTTCCTAGCCTACTAAATAAATAATACACTATATTTATTACTAAATAACTTTAATAGTTTAATACGTAATGTTGGGGCAGTTGAATCATTGGGAGCATCAAATTAATGTGCAGTAGCTTTTAGTATTTCAGTTTAAATGTTTTAACCACTTCTACAGCAGTATATTATTTTACCAAGCTGGATTTTGCAAAAATCTAAAGAAGATATCAAGGCCGTTAATGGGAAAAATTATGTATCAGCACATTAGAAAAAAATGTGTCTCTTTTTTAAGTATGTGAACTATAGCTACAGAAAAGAGCACAAATAGGTCAGTAATGAGTAAGAGCTTCTCCAGTTCGATTCTCAGCAGGGGTGCCTTCTGTGTGGAGTATGCATGTCCTCCCTGTGTTTGTATGGGTTTCCTGCCACATTCCAAAGACAGCAGTAGGTGAAGTGGATATTCTAAATTGGCCATAGGTGTGTGTGCGTGTGCAAGTGTGTGGTATGGAAGATCTACTGTGGTAGGGCTACCCAGCTGGTGGTGTTAACCTTGGCTGTAGATGATTGTCACTGGTGAAGTGACACCCTGACTCCCTGCATGCACAAAAAATGGGAAAAGGGGGATTGTGGATGGACAATGATGACAGTGGAATGAAAATTGTTAAATTCTACTTAGAAAAATACATACATTTCAAGAGTTTGAGATGTACTTTGTGTTTAAACAAAAGTGATGGAAGAAAAAAATGTAATTAAAGTAAAACTCCACCTTCTCCTGCAATTTGACTCAACTTTGTTACTTTTCTCCCTACAATATGTTTCCAGTATTCTGTAGGTACCAGAAACCTGCTTGTTCTCTTTAAAAAACTGGCATTTCCTTGCCTTGAAATCAAAGGAAGGGAAAGACTACCCACTATTTTTTTAACTTAACTTGTCACATAATTTGCTAAGGAGTTTGTGTATAGCTACATGACAGAGAAATGTGTAGTAAGGTACTGCTGACGGTCTTATATGGGTAATTAGTCCTTCTAGATGTCAGGAGTGCAGCAATTTTTGTAAAACATAGAGCTGTGAAACAGTTTTCCACTGTCATTAATGCAGAGAGGAAGAGAACTTAGACTAATTTATTGCTGCTTTCAGTGTATCCATGTCTTTCATTACAAAATCGAGCAATTCAATCAGTCAGTGGTTCAAAGGCAGTTGTCACCTCTTTTGACAAATTTACATAAGCAGCATTACATTATTGAAAAAACTTGAAATGTTTGTTGTTTATGTCAATTTACATTTTAAGATGACAATGTAGTATCAAAGATGTGTGCGACATTTAGGAAAAGCCAGAAAATATTTTTTCTGATAATTCTTGTAAAGTAGCAACACATTTACCAAAGTGTGGGGGAGGGGGTTGTCAATTCCTCTTGGACTACAAAAAGATACTTTGAGCAAAGGCCTGCAGTTTAGTTACTTTCTTGATTGCAGCTGCATAACTCCTTAGTGTACCATAAAACAACTTGCAGACAAATGAGAGCCATTCAAGAAATAAAAGCAGCAGTCCTGTTAGAGATGGTATACAAAATGACAGTGACTGATACTAATCCCATTATATGTCAGTGGCATTGGAATACACCACCGCTTCTTATGTCTAGCATGACTCATATTAAACAGACTTGAAATGAATTGTGGGAAGGGGAAAGGCCTGAAAAAAAAAAACAAGATCATGTTGATATGTCAAGCCCCACTGGCAGCTATTTTGCAGAAAACATTAAAATTCTATAAGAACCTGTTAGAGTGATTTTTGATGTGTTAAAATAGTTCAGAAAAAGGACAGTGAAAAATAGATGTTTTTAGCTCTATGTGGAGTTTTCTATAAAGCAGTTTAAAATTGCAACACAGACCTGCTTTGGCATATAAACAAAAAACTACAACCCTGCTTCTATAGGAATGGCTATGTTGACCAACTCCATGATATGGCTGACCTTTTAATATACATCTCAACAAGAGAAATATCTCCTAGATAAAAGCAGTTGCTGAGAAATTGCAAACTGAATGGTAGAGAATACCTTGCACAAAGTCAGATCTTCATGCAGAATGGGGCCTGACTGTATACCAGGTAGAAGTGTATATATATAACATTAAGGATGCTTTAATAGATCCATTTGAAAATGTATTTAATTAGCTGTCTGAATAAGGAGGTGCACCACATGACTGGAAAAGATCATTTGTTGTTCCTATGTTTAAGGGAGAGAAATCAGCATTAAGTAGCTGTAGACCTATTTAGTTAATTGTCTATCACTGGGAAATGCTTTCAACACTGTCTAGTAGAACTGTTGAAAGCTGACGGAAAAACTCCAGAATTATTGGATATATTCTAACATGACTTTTTGTAGTGGCGGTTCACCTTCATAACCCTTTTGGATTTTTATGATCTATTTAATAAGGCCATAGATGATGGCATACCAACAGATGCAGCTTATTTAGGTGTAATGAAAGACTTCAGTAAATACCACATACTGAAATTACTGGCAGTTTAATACTCTGTGGTATCAATCCCTTTGAGATTGGATGGAAAACTAAGTGGCTGAAGGGGAGGCAACAAAGAATACAAGTGACGAGGTAAGGCATCTGAGATGTTCTTTTTGCTTAAGGGATTATACCACAACACTGTTTTGGGAATGGTTCTTTATATATGACATCAGTATTGCAGGAGCTTTGCCACAAAGCCCCGTACCTACATGTTTACTGAGAATTTTGTCAGTGTTTTATGCAAGCAGATTTATAGTAAAGAACCTTGCTGCATATTAACTTTAATCAGTTAAATGCATGCCTGCTCTATGACTGAAAGTCTCTGTGAAATAGTCCATGCACTCTAAGGACCTCTTCGTAAGTTGGCCACTGTCCCCATTTGCTTGACCATTAAACTATACTGCATATGCCATTTATTTATTCTCAGGAAATGGCAGACAACCTCTTTTACTTGCATCTCTTTAATTACTTTGCTCTGGCCATAAACTGACCTCAGTTATAAATTGATCTGGGAGACCAACTCCAAATAGCCTTCTAAGATCAGCTTTGCTACTTACCCTACCCCCAATTCCCACCCACCTTTCTTACTCTAATATTATAATTCTTACATACACATTTCATTTGTGACTGTTATTCTGAAACTCCCCAAATGGCCTTGCTACTTCTATACATACACTTTTGTTTCTTGTTTCATACTTTCCTATCTCTCTCTAATTTTTAGCCCCATTCCCATGTATCTTTCTCCCTCCAACACTGCTTTGATCCATTTATAATCACAACCCTCCCTAATTGTATCTATTTATTTCACAATATATATTTTTCTTTTCCCAAATAAAACTTAATTTAATCTTATTCTTACTATATTATTATACGCTAGCCATTAATATTAATATTCATATATTTAATTATATATATATATTATAATTATATATTAATTATTATTAATATTCCTTACATTCCAGAGAAGATATCAGGACAGCCTACCTCTCTTCCTTTATAGAAAATACTTCTCTCCTTACCTGTCCTCTTCCAGCTATCAAGATCCACCATCACTGAGTCTTCTAATGTCCTGAAACTTCTTGTTTCCTTCTTCATTGCTACTTCCCTACTACCTGACATGTATAAAGTATATTTTCCTATACTTAAATTATACTACTCTTTAGTTTATCCTGTATTCTTATCCTCCTGTTGTGCCATCTTTCATCCTACCATGACTCAATAATATATTGCAACATCTCTCCAACTCTGGCCAAACACCTATCCATGCTTCCTCTCCACACTTTGCACCAAAGCTATTTAATATTGCCCTTCACACTTATTCCAAATATAGGCTTGTTAATTGCACTTCAACTCAAACCACAACAAAATTAAATGCAAGAATCCTCTCCAAAATCAAGTATGCATATTTCCCCCAATATACTAAAATCCTTGTAGGAGGAGAGCTACACCCTAATCCTGGCCCAGTCTATCACAACAAAGATAATTCTCTTGCACACACTTCTGTAATCTAACAACAGCCAGTCTCCAATCCTGGTGATCTAATTTCTGCTGCAATAAACACCAGACGTATAAGAAATGAAACTGCTGAACTACATGCCTGGATTACACAACATAAGTGTGATGTTCTCACTGTAACTGAAACTTGGCTTAAAGGAGAACCACACCCACAGACTAAAAAGAGATGTTTATTTCCTCATGTATTGATGGTTCCTACATTTTAATCCCACTTTTGGACTCTGTATACCTTTTTTGTATTTGTAAATGGAATTCCAGAGTCTGCCCACATGGGGTCCAGCATCTTGATTTTTTAGTCTACCTCTAGGTATACCACAATGCAGTGGGCCTAAGCTCCTGCCAGTCCATTGACTTTACATGTGTTTTCACATATACTCTAGTTTCTTTTAGTCAGTCATATTTAATTACCATTTCTTGCTTTTCAGTGACTACTTAAAAGGAAAACAGAACAGGATAATCACACAGAACAGTATTCTCAGTGCCTTTTACTTCTTTTACTTTCTAAAATGGCCAATTTCCATTATTTTGTTATGCCTGAGTTGTAGTCCTTAAACTCATCTCCCCTCCCCCAAAGACCTCCCCTTCTTATCTATCAAAGTGGCAAAGGTAGTTTGAGCTGTTTACTGCTGTGATTGATAGCTCACAGTAGTAGACAAAGTTTGTGTACTGTTCACTTGGACTGTCCACCTACTTACAGTGGGACACTTATTTTTGCTGCATCATAGCCTCTTTTTATCCTCAAATTTTAATCCTTATTACCTAAAAATTGGTAACCCGTTGTTTGGCAAACCTTCCAACTTCATTTTTCAGGGATTTCTGAGAAACCAAAATATTTAAATAATTGTGTCACAAAGGCTGTAAAATTAAAACATTTTTCTTTTATATAGCACTGTGATGCACTTAAAATAAGATTTTAGTCACTTCCTTATTTCTGAACTTGTCTAAAGCCTTCAACGCAGTTTGTCGCAGCAAACTTCTATTTCAAATGTCCTCACTAGGTCTCTTTCAGCCCATTCTTCTGTGATTCAAAAGCTACCTGTCCAATAGGTGTTAGTCAGTAAAATTGCACTCCATGCTCTCTCCTAACCTCCCAGTCACCACTTGTGTACTATAAGACTCTATCCTAGGTCACCTCTGCTTTAAAATTTTCATCAACACCCTCTATACTTCCATGTAATAGCCCACCCTAATACAATACACAGATGCTTCCATTCTTATTTGTACATCTGACAACATGGAACATCCCCCCAAAAATTACTCAGGAAGCCTTAACAGCCACCAAAAACATGACTGTGCAACTCACAATTCATGCTCAACCCCAAAAGACTAGACTACTATTTTTTTCCTCAAATTACTCTCTCATAAAAAAACAAAATTTAAAGTCCTCTCTCTTGATAATACAACCATGGAAGTCACTTCTCATAGCAAACTATTAGAGGTGATAGTTAATGGTAATCTTACATTTGACTTGCATATACAAAATTGCATAAGAAAAACTTATCAAAAACTAGGGATGCTTTACAGAATCAAAAACGTTCTCAAGAACACACAAAAAACTACACTTGCCACTACTTATCTCCTCCCACTATTCTTTATGGCACTCCCATCCTTACTAACCTCCAGGTTTCACAAAAATTAAAACTTAAACAATGCTATAACAAAGTTGCTAAATTTGTAGTACATATCCCACCACTGTATAACACTGAAAGGCCTAAATTAGTTACCACATCAACTTACATATACACAGCTCCTTACCACCTATAAAATTATCCAGTATTCATCTGTCTGTCCAGCACTAAAAAACATTCTGCACACTATGTTCCTAGTTGGTCATTGCAATCCAGTGAGCAGAAGCTCCTGTCTGTCTACAAACCTTGCAAATCTGCTGGGCACTGTTTGTACTCATACAAGGTTGCTAACACCTGGAACTTCTTACCTGTATCCATCAGGGCTATACCCTCCCTTCCAAATTTCAAAACCACTCTGAAAGAGTTCCTAGCTAAAATCTGGCTCCGTTCTTCTTAAAACTAGGATAAACTATATCCCTAAATGTGACAAGTACCTTTCCATTCCTTATACCTCCGTATTCTCCCTTTTTCATTTAATACTGCTAATTCTCTTCTCTGACTTTGAATAAATATACCATAAGCCTTTTTTCCCTCAGTTCATATTTATATTAGACTAACTTACCTTTAGTTTCTCTACAAACTGTTTAACATTTCTCTAAATATTTAATGATCATCATGTACCTTGTATCGATCCTTAACCAGTATGTCTAATTTGTTAAAATTATTTAAACTGCAGAAGGTTTTGTATTATTTTTGAAGATTGTAACATTATTGTTAAAATGTTTTGTAATACTTTGGATCTTTTCTCCCCAGGCCTCTGCTTCTACCCAGTAGACTTTCCCAGTAAACAAATGTCAATAAATAAATAAACATTAAATGTTCTACCTTTCCATAGACAAAAAGTGCTGAATTTCAAAATACACTGATATACTGTTAAAGAAGCTATTTTTATGACACAGACTTATATAAAGGAGTGAATTGTTGTTTGGGAAAATGTCAATAACAAATACCTATGCTTTGAGTAGCCTTTATTATTAATATCATTAGTTTAGATAGTGAGCCATATGAAAGACCTTGGAATTATAGTTCATAGTATTCTAAACTTTTAGGAAAATGCTATCTCAATTAAAGCCAAGTTATGAACTTGATTGAACTATTACATAAGACAATAACAATCTGGGATGTCATGATTTTAAGCGGCCTACTCAAAGCCCTTATGAGACTCATAATTTAATAAAGCTATTTTTGCTCATACGTACCAAGTAGAATCATTATATTACAGCTTGTTCAAAATAAATATATTAAATTATTACCAGCAATAGCAAATTTAGAATACACTCTGACAAATGTTTTTGGCCTTGCACAAATTTATTTACAGATCTATTAGAAGCAAGATTTTTCAAAAGCCAAAAATACAGCATCAATGGGGCCAGATGGTGTCCCAGGCTGCGTCTTGCATGAACTACAGAACGAACTAACCCCACCTAAACACGCTGTTCAACCTCAGCCTCTCCACAGGCTATGTGCCCATAGAATGGTGCACAGCAATGGTTATTTTGCTCCACAAAGGAGGGGCCACAACTGACCCTGGTAACTATCGCTCCATAAGCCTGACTAGCCTGGACTGCAAGGCTATGGAGCGCATCATCATGGAACTCATTAACAAAGACATTGGGAACCTCCAAACACTTGACCTGACCCAGTTCAGCTTTGTTAAGGGCAGATCATGCCTACTAAACCTGGGTGACTTCTTCGAGACAGTCACCAAGGCTATAGACAAGGGAAAGGTGGTTCACACAGACTACCTTGACCTCGCCAAGGCTTTCAACACCATTCTCCACTCAGGTATTACAGAAAAACTCACCAGCCTGAACATAAACCCCTACGTCACGAGATGGGTTGCCAACTGGCTTACAGACAGAACTCACATGGTAAGAATAGCGGGCTCCAGGTCCAACTCTAAACCAGTCACAAGTGGTGTCCCGCAAGGCTTGGTCCTGGGACCCCTGCTGTTCAGCATATACTTCTCAGAAGTACAGGCAAACACAGGAGGACTATGGCTAACCAAGTTCACCAATGATTGCAAACTGAGAGCCATAATTGACTCTCCGGCTGACATGGACATCCTCCAAAAGGGCCTTACTGAGATGGACACCTGGTGTCAAAGTCATGGCCTCAAGCTAAATGCCAAAAAATGTATAGTCATTCATCCCATTTGGGAAAAACAAAACACCCACGAATTACCACATAGGTGGCAGCCCCCTTAATACAGAAGAGGTAATAAGAGATCTGGGGACCCATGTAGATAGTAATCTCTCTTTTGACAATCATATTGCCAAAGTAGTTAGGAAATCTTTCTATGTGTCCCATCTAATTACTAAAGGGTTCACATCTAGAAATAAAGAGGTTATAGTGCCCCTCTACTCATCACTCATCAGACCCATCATAGAGTACAATGCCCCATTTGGGATGTACCTCACAAGACACTTTTAACAGCTGGAAAGACCACAGAAGTACCTCACCAAGAAGATTACTGACCTCAAACATATGTCCTATGCAGCCCGACTGAAAAAACTCCGGCTGTAATCAGTGGCATATCGCTTACTCAGAGGTGATCTCTGCCTGACTTACAAAGCCATGTCTAACTCAGAATTGATGGACATGCTCCACCTAAAGAAATCCAAGTCACTGCGAGCGACGCGCTCTAGTGAGCTAAACTTCGCCACAACAATAAATAGAACATGCTGGAGGGATAGATTCCTGTCACAGAGACTCCCCAGCTTTGGAACAAAATTCCTAACAATATTAGGCAGAGCCCCTCACTAACACTCTTCAAGAGAAATCTTGATGAGTGGATGGGTAACAGAAAATGCACCCCTGGGATCACTTCATTGGCACTGCTTGACAAAGGCTCAATAAATTAATCAATGGGGCAGCGAAAGGCTACGCACTCTGGCTAGGCTTATATATGCCCTTGGGCAGTTAGCCTAGTACCTACCTATGAACCCATGAACCTATATATAAAACCTGTCTAGATGAAATACTGAAATTATTACTGAGTTCAGTATTGTATAAAAGTGATAAAACATGTATTGTTGCTAGGCCATGGTAAATGATACAGCAAAGTGTTATGGGAATAATTGGCTTAGTTTCTGGTGTCATTCCAAGGGGATCCAGTATCTGTCTGCCTGGGATGACATGATCAACAGGCCTCGATGCTTTGCCAGAGATGGTCTCCACCTGTCACCACCCTGGTTTCTGGATTCTGGACAAGGCTCTCATCTCCCCCATTGTGCCTTTTTAGGCAATGTCCCAAAGACAAATCTTCCAACATAAAAGATCTGTCAAAAAGCAAATTGAAGGTCATGCTGCTTAACCCTAGGAGCCTTAACCTGAAAATGCACTCACTGGAGGCTCTCCTTGCACTGGAAGATGCCGATGTCTGTGCATTCACGGAAACCTGGTTCAGGCCTGCAGAGAGCACCCCTGCCTTACCAGGCTGTACCTTATTCCACACATTCTGACCCCAGAATGAGGTCAGGAAGACTAAGGGTGGTGGAGTATCTATCTTCATTAAGGACAGGCACATCCCCAGACTGGTTTGCCAGCATGATGCACTGGAACTATTCCAGGTGCAACTGAGAGTTGGCAAGGCACCCATCCAAGTTATACCAACTATAGACACCCCTCCATGACTCAGGATACCCATTCCTCTTACTGGATCTACTTGACTCCATTAAGGTACCCCCTAACACCCTGATCCTTGATGAGTTCAACTACCACACCATAGACTGGGTGAACTATTCCTGCACTAATGCACTCACTCAATGATTCCTTAACATCATCAGTTCTAACACACTAGACCAGCTTGTCTCATCCCCTACAAGGGAGATAACATTCTGGACTTGGTTTTCACAAACATGGGTGACTGCTGCACCACTCCCATAGCATGTTCTTCCCTGGTGAGATCAGATAATCAGACTGCCTCATTCACATTTCTGTCCCACACAACCCCCCCCCCAACTGAAATCAAGCTAAAAAACTTTTCAAAAGCTGACTACACCCTCCTAAGGGAGAGTATCTGTGGCCTCACACCACCGCCCCCTGCAGAGGATGCAGACAACTATGCTGAACAGTACGCCACTGCAGTTTACAAGCACCTGTACAACTGCATGGACTCAGCCATACCCAATAAAACTAAAACCTGCTCCTCAAGGAAACACAAACCTGTTTGGTGGACATCCTCTATCAATAGGCTTTGCAACAAAAGGAAGAAACTGTTGTCCAAGGGTAAAAAGGAAAATATTCCAAACTGGAAAAGCTCCCTCCTTAGCCTTAAGCAAATTAGATCACAAGTGAAAGCCTCCAAACAAAATTATGAATCGAAACTAGCCTCCGAAACAAAGGGAAACCACAAAGCCTTCTTCAGTTACGTCAGGAACCTCCATGGCAAAGCCCAGATTTGTTCCGAATTAGTACTTCACAGTATTACTTACACTGATCCTGTTGACTTAGCCAATCTGCTGGCCGATAGATTCAGTGCAAACTTCACCCCCCTGTCCCCCCCAAAGGCCCTTTTGATATCTTGATACTTGTCTCGCACCTCACATCTCAGTAGATAAAGTGCTAAAGGACCTATCCAAGGCAAAGTACACAGCCTTCATGGGACCTGATAGTATCCCAGGCTGTATTCTGCACCATCTCCAGCAAGAACTGGCTTTGTCATTGAGCACTGTATTCAACCACAGCCTAAGTACAGGCTTCATTCCAGCAGAGTGAAGAACTGTCACTGTCACCCCCTTGCACAAAGGTGATGCCACTACTTTCCCTGGAAACTATCACTCCATTAGTTTGACAAGTCTGTTCTATAAAGCCATGTCTCATATTATTATGGATATCATAAACAAAGACATAGGCAATCTGCAAGCACTTGACCCCACCCAGTTCGGATTCGTCAAGGGCAGATCTTGCCTGTTGAACCTGGTTGACTTCTTTGAGACTGTCACCAAGGCCCTGCATGAGGGAAAGTCAGTGCTTACAGCTTACCTTGACCTGGCCAAGACCTTTGACACAATTCCCCACTCGGGCATCATCAAAAAACTAATACAACTTGGCATAAATCCCTATCTCATCAGGTGGGTGGCCAACTGGCTTACAGACAGCACCCTCAAAATCAAAATAGACACCTCCACTTCTAAAAGCAGACCTGTCACTAGTGGAGTTCCCAAGGGATCTGTCCTGGGACCCCTACTGTTTGGCGTCTACTTCTTAGAGGTCCAGGCAAAGACAAAAGGCCTGTGGCTGACCAAGTTTGTGGATGACTGTAATGTGTTTGCTGTCATGGACTCCCCAAATGATGTTATACTGCAAGAGGGTCTCACAGCAAATGGTACCAAAGTAATGGCCTCAAGCTAAATGCAAAAAAATGTATCATCATACCATTCAGCAAAAACATGGCCTCTACTAATGACCACATCAATGGCAATCCCCTAAATGTGACAACCTGTGGTGAGAGACCTGGGCACGTAGGTTGATAACAACCTCACATTTGACCATCATGTAGCGGCAGTGGTCAGAAAAGCATTTTACTTGGTTCATCTCATAACTGGTTCATCTCTTAATCCAGTTCAGGGCTATAAAGGAAATCAAAATATATATATATATATATATATATATATATCTATGGGTTCACTTTTTAAAATTTTGAAATCCCAAAACCTCTAAATCCAGACGTTTAGAAGTTTCAAGTTTTGGAATCTCAAAATGTATCAATGGAGATCTCCGTAGAGTGCGGAATGTGAAATTTACCATTCTCCTCACTATATATATATATATATATATATATATATATATATATATATAGGAGTTGGTATATTTAAGTTGCGGGGTGTGTGGGGTGCTTGGCCCCCTGCAAAAACATGATGTATTAGGTTTTCTTCTTTTAGGTGTTTTTTATTTTTCATTTCGAGATTCCAAGACCTCGAACTTCTGAACATCAGGATGAGGTACAAGGTTTTGGAATTTCAACATTTAAAAGTAGACCCATATATGTAATATAGACACACACACACTCCCATAAGAAATTTGGAAGGGTGCCAGTTAACCTACCAGACATCTTTGGGATAAGGAAATAGGAGTATCTGGCAAAACCTATACATACATACAAATATTTCAAGCACGAGCATAACTGCCCTTCTAGCTTGCCAGTATACTAAAACACTTGTTCCCATAATAAATTTCCAGGCTGTTCTTAAAATATCTAAACTAGTGTTTGCTTTTAATGTAATTTGGTAGTCTGTTCCATACATCAGCTACTCTGTCAGAGAACCAAATAGTACACTTCTCATTCCTATAGAATCTCCTACATAGGTTGTCTGGTGATTCTCTAGTACTTTTTGATAACCCCAGACATTCCCAGAGGTAGTTGTCCCTAAATGACGTATATACCTGAATAAGATCTCCTGTTAGATATCTGTAAGAGACAGATATTTTAGTCTTTCATAATAGCTTAGATTTTCACATCCATCGATGCCTTCCGTATATTTCCAGTGTACTCTTTTCCAGTTTACTCACGCTGGTCTTCTTGTAGAGTTTCCATATTGTTATTCCATACTCAAGTTTGGGTATAATGTAACTAACAAACAATGATTTCATTATTTTTAATTTCCTAGACTTTATAAATCTTTTTATACAGCTTTTAGTTCTGTAATTATCATTAACCAATTGGTTGATATGATTAGAGAAACTCATAGCTGAATCTACCCACATACCCAGGTTCTTAAATGAGTCTACAGCACTGTGAGCTGTATTAAATGGTCACCTTTCAGTTTGTCTCCCAAATCTCATATCCTTAGTTTTTGATGTATTTATCAGCATATTATATTATGTATGTATGTGTATGTGAGTGTTTGTGTGTGTGTGTGTAAAATATACACACAGACATTCCCATAAACAATTTGGAAGGGTGCCAGTTCACCTACCACACATCTTTGGGATAAGGAAATAGGAGTATCTGGCAAAACCTTATGTGGACATCTCCTCACATTATAATTTAAATCAGCTGGTGACTGATGAGCACCTCTAGATATTCATACATTTGCACACACAAACATGCTGACAGAAGAAGACTGCTGGTCTAACCAGGCTGTCAGATTTTTGCAGGTGAAGTGGCAGAAACCACTGCAGGGCATTAAATCGAATGTAGCAAGGCAGGTCTATAAACATAGATAGTAACTAGAGAACATTTGTGGAGCACTCACTGTGACAGATGGGGATTGGACAGATTGGTATATTTTTTATACACACACACCTCTCTCTCTCTATACATATATATATATATATATATATATATATATATATATATATATATATAATATGTATATATATAAATATATATATAAATATATATGCATAATATATGTATATATAAATAAATAAATATATATATATATATATATATATACATATACACACACACACACATATATAAATAAATAAAAACACTGGCCAAAAAATGCAGTGGAGCAGTGTCCGCTTTATTGGATGAGAAATAATTTTACAAAATCTTCAGATCAAAAAACTATTATGAAATCAGCTAATTGACTGTGACATATACATTATCTTCACTAATGAACAGTACCTCAGATTTTGATTAAGAGCTACAGAATCCCACATAGACCAGTGGCTGAATGCCATATAACGTGCTTCATATATAAGGTAAAGAACCTTCACTTCTTGGATTTTCTTCCAGATTGGCCATTGACAAATAGCCGTCATGCACTTGTACTTTTATCCAATGCATTTCAATAGGGTACATTATTTCCTAGAGATAGTTTGGGTATTTTTGAAGGGCTTAGCTGTCAGATTTTATTATAAATGTATCATATGCAAAATTGTATAAGAAAACCTCATTAAAAACTAATGATGCTTTATAGAGCCATAAACTTTCTCACCGATGCTACACTTGCCACTACTTATCTCCTCTCCACATTTCTTTATGGTGCTCCCATCCTGACTAACCTTTAGGCATCACAAAAATCTAAACTTGAACAATGCTATTGAAAACTTGCTAAATTTGCAACAAATACCCATTTCAGAACCCACCACTGTATAGCACTAAAACCCTTAAATTGGATAGAACTATCCCATTAACCAACATACACAACTTCTTACCACCTATAAAAGTGTTCAAAATCCATCTGCTTGTCCAACATTAAGTAATAATCACACAACTTTGTTCCTAGTTGGTCTTTATGATCCAGAGACCAAAAACTCCTGTCTGACCACAAACCTATCATATCTGCTCGACATTGTCTGTACTCGTACCATGTTAATAAAGCCGGAACTCCTTATCTCTATCCATCAGGTCAGTACCCTCCTTCCTATCCTTCAAAAACATTCTGAAAAGCTTCCTAGCTAAAAGATGGCTCTGTTTCTTGCTCAACAACAGGATAAACTATATCCTTAAATATGGACAAATACCTATATACCTTACATCTCCTTATTTTCCCTTCTTCACTTACTTCCGTCAATTTCTCTCCCCTGGGTTTCTCTCTAAATATACTAGAAGCCTGCTTTTTCCTCATTTCATATTGCAATTTTTGTTTGTATTATATTGACATACCTTTTATTTCTCTATAAACTGACTAAAATTTCTCTGTTAAATCATTGTCATGTAATCTAAATCTACTCTTAACCAATGTTTACATATTATGTCTAATTTGGTATAATTATTTAAATTGTATTTGTTTTTGTTTTTTTGTATTATTTTTAAAGACTATGAAATTGTTATTCTTAAAATGTTTTGTAATACTTTGGAGCTTTTCTTCCAGAACCTCCGCTGAGAATGGGCTCCCACCCAGTCGGATGTTCCTAGTAATCAAATGTCAGTAAAATAAACAATAAATAGAATTAAGTAAGAACAGCATGGTGGTTTA
This sequence comes from Protopterus annectens, assembly GCF_019279795.1. NCBI lineage: Eukaryota > Metazoa > Chordata > Ceratodontiformes > Protopteridae > Protopterus > Protopterus annectens. The sequence continues at coordinate 728,948,120 of NC_056748.1, forward strand.
GTTGAAAAATCTGTTCACAGCATCAAGGCTCAGGGTGCAGTCTTGACTTGTGTTCACTCTTTGTGTGAAGTTTGCATGTTCTTCTTGTGTATCTCTCTCTCTATGTGTGTACATATATATATATATATATATATATGTGTGTGTGTGCATGAAACAAAAATGGATTCAGCTCATCACAGTTATACATGTGTACACTTATGTCTGTGTCTTTCTGTCTTCTGTCTACATATACATATATACAAATGGGCTTCCTTCAATTGGTCACTCACTTCATCAGATGCTGAATGTTCTTGCAATAGTGGTTGAATTCATGTTTTGTTGAGTACAGGAGATGTTTAAACAAGTGTGATTAAATTTGTTTAGTGTGGGTTTGGGATATTAATGCTGAAACATTTTTATATACAGAAAGTTTTGGCATTATTGCTGTGAGTGTGTATGAACAAGTGTTCACTGGTTGGGGTTAGAGTAAGGGGAAGTTTAGACCCATGCATATGTGCTGATGTATGTAATGTATGTATTAGTGTCTTGTGTAGTGGTAGTATGAATGAAAGGGTTTTTCTGAGGTAAATTGTAGGGTAAGGGCAGGGTTAGGGCTAGTGCATATTAGTAAAGAGGAGTGGGTGGTGCCCGTTGACTCACATCTGTTTATATGCGCATTGTGGCATTACTTATTTGAGATTGAGGAACATTGGGAGTAAGGAAGCTTTTAACTTACTTCCAAGGTTGAAAAGTTCATATTAAGTATAACTGAATATGTGGAATTGAGAGGAGTCCCAGATCCCCACATGGGAACAAGGTTGGCTGGGAGAAAAAAATAACACTTTTATTGGTATTTTGCATGTAAGTATGAAACTTGACTTTTTAAATTATAGGCTTTATTTTTGCCATATTTCCTGAAGCATTCATAGTGACTCCAGTTACTTGCTATGAATCCATGTTTACATTTGCCCTTGTAGCATGGGTCTTAAAAGAACTGTGTTCATGGACAAACCCACTTATGCAGTTAACAACTACAAGAACTGTTTACTGTTTAACTGAATAAATAAAGTACTTCTTGTTAATCAGGCTGTCAGGTGTCTTTCCAAGCAGTTTCATTTACTGTACTTTTTCAAATAATTGATGCAGTATCATTTTGGAAAAGTGACAGCTTGACAGTGAGGCACACATCACAGTACTTTATTATACTACACATACGTCTCTGTACTTCTAACCATCATTTTTTTTATTTGACCTCTTCTCTCTTGAATGGTTCCATTGATTTGATCTTTACTAGGTATTCCTAAGACATTGCATAATGCACATCAACCACATTTTCTTTTTGAGTTTATTTTCTGCTAGTTCCCTCCTTCATTACATTAGGGGTTATCCTTAATTTGCCGAGATTGTTTGCACCCTCAAAGTCCCACCAATCCCTGAGCCTTACTGTCTACCCTGTTTCATTGTTCTGCATCCCTTGTCATTCCATACTAATGTTTTAGTGCCATGTTTTGTGTGTTATCACAATTTACAATGCAACATGGAAACTGTTTGGCAGATCACAATCCACATTGCAGCATGACAACTGTTTGGCAGATCACAATCCACAGTGCAGCATGACAACTGTTAGGCAGCTGATGCTTCCAATTTACCTCATCCTGCTCAATCTCATTTGAGGTCTACTGCACAATATCCATAAACTGGACCTTTTGATTGCTCTTTGCTTGTTGTGCAAATCCTTTGGGCCTGTTACCCACTGCTATATTTTTCTTTCTGTGCATTATTATATTCCAGTATGCTCCTTGCAAGTTAAAATCTGCCATTACAATTTTTATGTGTTTAGTTTAAAGAATTCTGTACTATCACATCTTGCATATCAGGTGGGATTGTTGACTTGTTGACATGAGTTATATATTTGACTACCTGCATTTGTGGCTCACTTTATGTAGGCAAAACTTCATTGCAGTTTAAGTCCAACATTTAGGACTTCTGCTAATGTATTAGTTAAACATTATCAGGGTCATCCACAAGCCACATTTCATTTTGTAAGGCTTCATCACCTGGTTATTAATGTTGCGTATACATACATTGACTTTGCTTTTGAATTGTAAGGAAAGTATGTGTTTGTATACTTTTGGTACAGATTCTTCACCAGTTTTTATCAGTTTAATGTTAAATTGAGTGCATTATATTTATGGAATTTTTTATGAATATATTTGTGTGTATAATATAGAGTATTTTGAATGTCTGTTCTTAGTTTTTATTCTGTCATTATCCACCAATACACTACATTCTCTCCAGGTTTCTGCCCACCCCCAGATACACACAGACACACACTACTTGAGTACTCATTGACCCCCTAACAAGAAGATGCAATCTTTATTGCATGAGATTGAGGAATCTGGCTTCTGCTCCCATAGTAGGAATGAGGACTTAGCTGACTGGAGTCAGGAGCCATCATTAGCTAATGACTGGTTGCCATTCTTTCTTTTGAGGGAATGATGTAGTGCTGTTGTGTATATGGTTCACTATTACATACACCATGTATTGGATCTTTGTCATTTTCCTCTTGTCTTTTCACTAAAGTTTGCACTTGTGCAGTCCCTGGTCTCCACCAGTTTATGTACGAGTAGTGGGATGTTCCACACCCCAGTGTATCATCTGTTCCCACCCAAACAGCCTTTCCAACACCTCAGGATGACTTCCAAATCCAGGTCCCCCTGAACACAGATGGTTGCCTTAAATCAGTAGACTAGCTTACTCTTATTTTTGAGTTTAATTCTATAGGTTCATTTATGTATGATGGATGTATATGTTTTATTTACTTACTCTAACTGCATTTTTCTTCTCTACGGGGTTTAGTGAAATTATTTATGTAAAAATATTTTCCTTCAATGAGACAGTGCATGCTATTTAACTTTTTATAACCGATAAGGTCCTTTGATGAAACTGGCACAGTGTACTGTGCTGCTGTTTTTCAGTAATACCTCCTCATTTCTGCTGGTTCATTTTATTTGAAATTGTGTATTTATATTTATTTTATTAAACCATTAAACCGTTAAAGTGAAACTGGTATAGTATGCAGTGGTGGTGGCTTTGATTAAAGTCTTCATCCCTGCTAGTTTGTTTTGTTTGAAATTGTATATCAATTTTATTGAATCATGTAAGTGAAAAGAGGTGCAATGTGCTTTGCTTTTGCTTCTAAAGTATCCTTATATTACTGCTGGTTTGTTCTGCTTTGAAATTGCATGTTTATCGAAGTTTTGTTATTTTTAGTAATGCATTCTCTTTTTATTAAAAAAAATCTTTTTCTGTAGATTATGGCTTGCCAGGGTGTTGTCTGGTGATGAGTTTAGTGGTTGACACTACTGTCTAAAATGATAAGAATATCTCTCAACACTTGAATTAGCATATCTCAAAGATTCCAAGTACATAGATTAACCCTAAGAATTAAATCTTTTATGACTGGAGCAAGCCAAACTTCCGTTATTTAATCACAGTCTGTAGAAATTAATAATACATTACACCTTTGAAACAACTTCTGTCACATTGGTTAAATTAGTCTGTGTAACTGAACAGAAAGTTCACTTCTACTTTATCTCCTTTGCCCTTCTGCCCAAGGCTATTTACCAAGGAAATATAAGGAAAAAATAAGCTAGTGATTTTTTTCTTGCTTAGAAATCTGACGTGAATCCCCCCCTCCCAAAAAAAAAACAAAATTCAAAATCAAAGTAAATTATTTTGGACGTCAAGAGAAGTAACAGCTTCAGGCTCAAAAGCTCTGAAGCTCCATGCATGACTTCTGAATATATAGCCATTGCCAGCTTTGTTACGCTACAGCTAGTATCTTTTTTTGTTCCTGTAAGATGAAAACAAGCCATTGAAATTATCCAGTCAGATCAAACAAATGAAAGCATCTAGCTGATCCTGTTATCAGTGCCGTATGCTAACTTGAAATGACCCCTACCAAACTTGCCTTGTTAACCTGTGAAACCTTTTCAGGTAGATAACTGGTTCATCTCAATGTTACTTGGATTCTTAGTGGTCATCCTTGCTTGCCCCCCCCCCCCCCCCCCCCCATCATGGGATATGAACTTTGCTTTATAAAGTATAGGATTGCTTCTATTTTTAGGAATCTGTGCATTTATAAGAAGTCATGTCACCCATATGGAAAATAAAAGTCCTCATGGGAGCAAATGCATCAACTCAGAGTACATTAGAACTGCAATTTCAGTGGACTAAAGACAATTTTAACTCATTGCTTCCTTGAAGAGTATAGTCATAAGGGAAGCAGATATACTCATCGCTGCTTTCAAAGTCTAATTTTTGAAGTCCTGTTAGGTACATACATAAAACTTAGACATCAACAAGCTGACATGATTTCCTGTGCATGGCAGTGGAGAGGTCAACATGGGATGTCTACAGCTTGAGTTATTAAGGAGTATTTGCGAAAAAAAAAATATGAAAAGTCTGATGTTTCCTTGTTTATATTAGTAATGCGAAATAGAGTATTTAAGCAGGAGATGTTGGTAAAAAGATCACATATACAATAATTTAAGATATTCTGAGATAAATGTTCTTTTGGTATAGGAGTTATGACTATTACCTATATTTTCATAGCTGCATTAATTTTTTAAAATCTATACGACCTACAGGTGAACATCTTATACAAAATATTAAGACACACAATGCTGCCACTGGTATCACGAGACAGCAGTATGCTATCCCTCATACATCATCGGAAAGCTAATGAACAGGTGAACAATCCCCTCAATGATATCCTGGATCACTCTTGCACACTTAACGATTATAACCTAATTATAGATTATAAGGCCTCTGATACTAATACCCGTGTATAGTCTATTGTCTACCAAAGAGCTGTAGTATTTTACATGTTTGTAACTTGCACTTTTTCAGATGTTATAAATCTAATGAAGTGCGTTTTCAAAAGAGCATTTTGGAGAAAAACTCTCAGCAAGCAAGTGGTTTTCTGGCCTAGAAGAGCACAGGAAGCAAAGCTGTTAATCGGTCTCCTTACTGTTCAGGATTACATGAGTTAAAACGACAGGTAAATATCATAAACTTGCAGTTTTTTCCCCATAAAGCAGTGTACATTTTCATTTGAATTTGTCTGAATTTTACTGTCCTGGTATTTAGAAGGGTCTAATATGAAAGAGATGAAAATGAACAGATGAAGCTTTTGCAAGTCTTTGAAATATTTGTATAGAGTAATGTTTAGTTTTAGTGACTGGGTAAATCCCCACCATGACATTTTAAAAGGCTACCAAGAGAATTTCATTACCGTTTGTTTGTGGAGTTCCTGTGTTTGAAATAAGCAGTGTACAGGCACAGTATGCTGTGCAAAAATGTCAAGAAATGAGTTTACAACAAGTCACAAGGATGCTTTTGTGATCTGGAATTTATGTTTCAGGAGTTATAGCTAATATTGATTGTACATATCAACTAGTGTATTTATTAACAACTTGTTACAACACACACCTTCTTTATCCCCTGATGACCATGCAATATTCCTCATTGTTCTAAAGTATCTTCCTTATGATCAAAAACTTCCTTACTCTGGGTGACTTCAACCTCCCTTCAATAAACTGGTGCACATATACCTCCAATGTAGGTGTCAACGAGAATAACATTAATATAGCATATTGCTACATTGACCTTTGGCTAGAGGATATTACTACCAACTACAGTCTGAATGGTTCAACTCTAGAGTTCTTGAGTGTGGAAAAACCTGTGATAATGAATATTTTTGGTATCCCCAAGATGCTTAAGTTGGTTGATGGCCCTCTACTCTATCCCATTGTTGTGGCTGTGGGTTCCAAGACTTGAAACATTGGCAAAAGTTGTGGATTTTACTTTGAAATCCTTTTTTGCTGATGAATATCATGTATTGAAGGACATTTGGCACTTTTGTATGGGTTGCATTATATTGATTTTTATAGTGATGTAATTTTTTAAGTTATCGATTTGAAAGATTTATTTTTAGTTATTTATCTCCAGGAGGGTATACAGTGGTTCAATGATGCATTAATAAGGGACCGTGATCTAGTCCTCACAACTATTAATTTGGTGGTTGAAGCTAGGAAAATTGTATCGGTGAACATTTTTTTAATCTGAATATTTTAAAAAAATTTCAGGTGTTGATCTGGGAGCATCAGCAGCCCCAGTTTTTGCTAATATTTTTTTATAGTGGAGGGAGAAGTTATTTGTATTTTCATCTCTTTATTCAAGTTGTATAAATTTTTTTCTGAGATTTTTGGATGATATTTTCATTCTTTGGACAGGTGATCCAGGGAAGGTGGATGTGTTCTTAAATTACATAAACAGTACTACCTAATTTTTGGTATTTAAAGGGCAGTACAGTTTAATGAAATCAATTTTTTTGGATGTTACAATTACCAAGGGCCCTGTTAAACATTGTGTTTCATCAGCTGTATACAGGAAGGAGACATACTCTAATATCTTACTATATTACAGTAGTCACCACCCTCCTTGGCAGAGGAGAAATGTTGTTAAAAGTCAATATATTAGGTTGCCACACCTTATTACTAATGAAATTAAGTTTTGGGATGAAGCGAAAATTTTAATTAGAATGTTTCAGGGTAGTGATTATCCTATTGATTTTATTAATGGCTTAATGAATGGGGTAGTTAAAGACAGACCTCACCATTACAGACCTGTTTGGAGATATGGTATCAATGTTTTGGGAGTCAAGACAGGTGTGGCCACCCATTGGTGAGAGGGTGAATTTTGATGTAGGAAAGGTTAATTTATTTCCTAGGGCACTTGTTTGTGGTTTTAGTTGTGCCACAAATGAGGTTACATACATTCTACAAAGGAATTGGTATAGTTTTATAGTATTACAAGGCTTCAATGCCATTTTAGCCAAAGATCCCACTGTGGTATTCAGAACAGAGACCGGTTTGAAGAAGCTATTTGAGAAAGGTAGTAATCAGAAACTGAGACAATTTGGCACAGAAAGGAATGTCCAAATGTGGGACATGTGCCCAATGTAGGAATATTTTTGAAGTGGCAAACTTTTCTTTAGGTATTATTTTTAAATCTGTTTACCACAGTGGGACATTTAACTGCAATGCCAGGGGAGTGGTATATATGGATGAGTGCAGTTCCTGTCCAGCTTTTTATGTTGGTAAAACAGTGAAGGCATTAAAAACAAGAATATACCAACATATATATATATATATATATATATATATATATATATATATATATATATATATGCCATTAACATTCTGTGAAATGTCAGAGTTTGAAGATGGGATGGTTGATAACTTTTTTTTTTCATGAGTTATATATTTGACTACATGTAAATATTTTAAGAAATTTATATATTTTATTTTGGAAAAAAGTCCCTTGATTTGGTAGAGGAGGTAACTGGGCTGCATAATTTGAGAAACAGGAACTGCATTGGCAGGTGATGTTAGATGCCACAAACCCTCTGGGCATCATTGACAGGGTATCTGTCAGCAGTTTATTGTTAATAAAAAGGATGCACATTTAGTACAGATGTTTGTATAGAATATTGTAATGAATAGGGAAAGTATGTGTATTAATGAGGTATTATTGTGTGTTTATGGATGAGCACAGTCATTATGTATTCAAAACTTAAAATGTTTATTGTTGGATTGCCTTTTATTAGATACAGTTATGAAGATTCTTAATTCTGACGTTCATGACTGTTAATTTTATGGATGATTTTGTAGTGTAACAATATATTAAAAGGTAAGGACTAGTGTAATTTATGTTTAGCCACAAGATGGCAATGTTGTTACTAGTTTATTTAAGGATGAAGGCATGAGGGAGGTTTTATATGATTAAGTTCACAGTATATGGATTGAATGATAGAGCTTATTAAAACAAATTGTAAACTTTCCTGGTATCTGCAAGTTTGTTCTGTTTTTGGTTGCTGGTTATTGCAGACTGATTTTTTTGTTTTCTTAACCTACTTTGTGATAAAACACCAAAATTCACTCTTATAACTGCACCACTTTTCTAGCGCCAGTGGAGGAACCAGAAACCGATGTAAGCAAACAAAGGCAGGGGTTCTTGAATATTTGCCTGAACTGTTCTTTTTTTCAGGTTTAGCTTCTGCCTTTGTGAGGGCACTGTGTTGGCTATTGCTGCATGCTTGCTAGCTTCTGCCTTTGTGAGGGCACTATGTTGGCTATTGCTGCATGCTTGCTTGTAGGTCCCCCACGTGTCTCCACACCCCCACTGGAGCAGTTTCTGTAGGGCATCCATTGTCTGATGCCTCTCGAAAGGCAAGTAATGCTATTTTGGACTTAAATTTGGTGTTGTAAAAAAATAACCTTAACACCATTTGAACCAGCTTCTTCTGCTCCTCTAAAAATTCTCATCTGGCAAATAGATTTCCTGATAGCTGTCACTTTTGCTGGAAAAAATCTTGACTTACAGGCCATCATATGAAGAGAGGCTGTTTAGCAGTTTCACAAAGATGGTGTGACCCTGCACAGTAATCCCTTCAAAATACCAAAAGGCATTACAGAAGTAGCCCCAAACCCAGTCTTCTCCCCTAATCCAGAAAATAAAGGTGAAAGGATCACTCTCCCTAGATGTGCATACACAGTTGAGGTACTAGTTAAGTTGAAACAACTCTTTCACATCATGAAAAAAGGAGAAACTGCAGCTACATCCCACTGGTTTTCAGTAGTTTCATAATCCCATCTGAAATTACTTGGCAAATAAAATTCCAAAGATTTATTCACAAATATGCGATCAAGCGCTTTCATCCCATTAATATAGGGACTTCTTCAGAACAGTCAATTAAAATCAACATTGAGTTTAAATAAGTTTACAAGTCATGTGACCTAATTAAGTTAATAAAAATAAACCTTATTAAAAATACATATATTTATCCTATATTTGTATGTTACTTGTGTAATTAAACAACTGAAATTAAATTATTACAAGAAACATTGCCATAAATACAAGAAATACAATAAGAAATTACCTATGGAACCCTAAGGTATGTTTATCCTAGTGGGAATAAAAATGAAGAATGAAAGTGATACAACTGCCTTCCCTAGTGACCCATAATTAACAGTCAGAAATACTCATACGTACTTTTGAACCCTTTTCATATGACACCTAAGAAAAAAATCAAATGTCAAAACAATTGTAAAATAATACATATAACTATAAGTCTTGTAATTTACTCTTTAATGGGTAAAATTGATATGTTTTCATTGAGACCTGCTAGAATAGTGGCAATCAATTTTAACTGTCATTGTAATTCCCATTTTTAATTCTAGCTCCCACCAGCTTCCTCTGAGTTTTCTAGGTATTATATCAAAAATATCAAACTTGATTTTTACAAATTCCTGACAAGTCAAACTGTGTTTAAATAAGGTGTTATTTAAATTCTTTTTTGTTATAGGTTCATAGGTAGGTACTAGGCTATCTGCCCGAAGGCATTTATAAGCCTAGCCAGAATTTGTTGGCTTTTGCCGCCCCCCTTAGATTAGTTCCATCTGTCTCTGTCCAGCAGAGCCACTGAGGTGATCCCCGGGATAAACTTTCTGTTTCCCATCCACTCGTCAAGGTTTCTCTTGAAGAGTGTTAGTGAGGAGCTCTGCCTAATTTAGATTAGAATCTTGTTCCAAAGCATGGGAAGTCCCTGGGACAGGAATCTATCCCTCCAACATGTCCTATTTATTGTTGTGGTGAGGTTTAGATCCCTAGATTGTGTGGCTAAAGGGGATATGGTTTTCTTTAGGTGGAGCATGTCCATCAATTCTGGGTTGGACATGGCCTTGTATGTCAGTCAGAGATCACCTCTGAGTAGGCGGTATGCTACCGAGTACAGCTGGAATTTCTTCAGTCAAGCTGCATAGGGCATCTGTTTGAGGCCAGTGATCCTCTTGGAGAGGTACTTTTGTGGTCTTTCCAGCTGTTGCAGGTGTCTTGTAAGGTACATCCCAAATGGGGAGTTATACTCTATGATGGGTCTGAGGAGTGATGAATAGAGGGGCTCAATGAGCTCTTTTGATCTGGATGCGAACCCTTTTGTGATTAAGTGGGCTACATAGAAGGATTTTCTAACCACTTTGGCAATGTGATTGTCAAAGGAGAGATTACTATCTACTTGGGTCCCCCAATCCCTTATTACATCTTCTGTATTTAGGGGACTACATCCTATGTGGTAGTTTGTGGGTACTTTGATTTTTCCAAAGGGGATGACTATGCACTTATAGCATAGAGATGCTCATAAATTCTCTTCCTCAGTTGCCTTTCCATTTTTCCTACTTAGAAAAATTCACACTTTGATCAAACTGCAATATAAATAATACCATTTGCATTACAATTCCCATTTTTCAAAATAATGTCAAATGGAATCTTCTGTAAAGAAATCCTAGAGGCTTCTAGAATAAACAGTCTTCGTTTACAAGAACCACACCAGAAGGTACCCTTGTAATTAAGATGTCATGGTAGTACCTGGTGCTCAAAGAAAATTTTAAGATTTTTACCTATCTTAAAAACAAACTGTGGTGCTTCACCCAGTACTTCTAACAGTTCAAGGATTCCCCTAAAAATAACCCAGTTCTTTCTCATAATATCCTTAATATCTTCCGAACCAGTAACAAACGGCACCACCATATTATTTGTGAGATTTTGTATTCCAAATTTGTTGTTTCTAGGGGTTAATAATTCTTTACTGGTGTCACCTAATAGGGATTTGTATCTCACCCCCCCACCCCTGTAGAATTCCTCACTTATTTTAAAAAGCATGTCTCATGGATATTCCCTTTCTAGGAACATGCTTGTTATATTATTCACTTCCAACTTAAAATAAAGTCAAACACATTCTGGTGGCATGGACTAACTGTCCTCTAAATATGTTCCTTTTAGTATAGTTTGGGTGATTACTTTGATAGTGTAAATAATTGAGAAAGTGTTCTTTCTAAAAATCTTTCATGTGAAGATGCCATTAACTTTATTTTGTAAAAGATTACATCCAGGTAATCTATACTGGTGTCTGAAAAGGTACTAGTAAATTAGAAGTATGGGGCAACTTCATTCAAATAACCTAAAAATTCTTGAATACCATGTGATCTCTTCTTCCATACAATAAATATGTAATCCAAGTACTGAAAATATGTTCCCCACTCATTAGTAAATTCAGTTTTAAAAACATATTTTGCTTCCCAATGCATACAAGACCAAACTGGCATAGATGGGTGCACAACTGGCATCCATTGCTATGCCTTTGGTCTGTTTAAGGAACTGTCCCTCAAAGGAAATAAATTATTTTCTAAAATAATTTCCATTACTTCCATTATGAAATTAACCATCATGTTGTCCAAATTGGTAAGATCTTTAATAGCCTCAAAAATTAAATTTAAATCACCTGATGGGGTAAGGACGTAAATAACTTCACCACATCAGTGGTGGTAAAACAACAGTTCCTACTGTACCAATCCTATTTGATTTTAGAAAGGAAGTCCCAGGAGTCCTTGAACAAATAGTCAATAGGTCTGATGAAGTTTTGAATGAGCCTGTCTATAAAGACTCCTAAGGGATACATAGCACTGTTGTGGGCTGCTACTATAACTCTGTAGGGAGGTTGGAAAATGTTTTTGTGTACCTTTGGAATTCCAAAGGCTGTTGGAATCCGAGGGTGTGAGTTAACCAAAAAAATTTAAATTTTCTTCAGAAGTAGCACCATGGTAAAGGGCATCCTCCAAGAATGGCTGTATTCTCTTACTTGGTATAGACGTCTCGTTCCTTGAAACTTCAGTATATTTCACTGTATCATGCAGGATGTCTAACATAAATATAGTGCTAGAAATGCACTAATTGTAAGTTATTTCTAATCAATAATTAAACAATTTATGTTAATTTCTATCTTTTTTGTGTTAAAATGTTTTCATGTAAGAAATTTTTTAAAATATTTAAATATCATGTAAATAAGGTCATGCATATATGTTTTACCCCGCAATTGAAAATGTACATCATGTGTAACTTAAATGTGGAGCTTTTCTCCCTGGGCCTCCACTGAAAATGTGTTTTGCCCAGTCAGACATTTCCCAGTCAACAAAGGCAAACAAACTTGGACCTTATTTATTTTTATTTAACATTTGTTTACTGGGACTGACCGACTGGGACATAGCCCATTTTCAACAGAGGCCCTGGGAGAAACACTCCAGATGCATGTCTTTGGAATCTTCACTAAGGAAGTCTACACCCATTTAGAAAAATGCATAGAGCTAGCAGTCCCCACCTGAAACCAGTATCATGAGAATTTGCACTGCCCCTGTGGTCCACTGCCATAAATAAACCATACAACAAAAGAAAGAAACTTCTTATACATAACATTTAGTTGATCTCAAACTCCTCTTCTCAAGGATGTCAAGAGCATTACAAAAAAAATTAAGAAAACTATCCAATCCAGGAAAGTATGCTGAGAACTTAGTCTGGCCTCTGAAGCCAAAGATAGTTATAAATCCTTGCTTAGCTATGCTAGAAAACTTAAAAAAATAATATTATAGACTGTGCAGAACTTATTCATAATGACCCTTCCTATTCAGACAGAATAAATATTGTAAATATCCTTGAAATGCATTTAATGCCAACTTCACCCTTGAGGCTTCTGTTCAAAGCCCCAAAACATTTGAATTCGTTACTCCCCCCAATTATATCTAAGAATCATTTACTAAACATGCTAAGCAAGATGAAAAATACTTACTCCATGGGTTCTGACAGCAAACCTGGTTGCTTAAAACTCATTACAGCTGAGTACGTTTCCAGACATTTCTGCAAGTTACCTCCTACTGTGCCTCTAGGCATCAGATATTTCTTGTTCATATTTGCATTAATAATTCCAAAACCATAATACATACAACGTATCAGAATATTTTCTCTTGAAGCATACATGAGAGCAAACACAATTGTATTGATATTTGATATCTGTCAGTGAGTATTTGTTAGATCTGTAAGGTGATAACTTATTTTTTTAAAGGCTTAAGCCACACCCACTGGGAGTTAAAGGTACACACTCAAAAAAGCTGTACTGCAGGGAATGAGTTAATTAGCCATGTTAAACAAGCCCTTGCAGACACACACCTTAAACCGCTTAACCTAGGTTTTGTTACTGGTTTTGACCCTGAGGAATTGTGCAGTACATAAGGGTGGCCTTACAACTGATCTGGCTAATCAGCCTCCCAAGCCTCATTTGTAAATACATGGAAAATATTATAAACTGTGACATCAAGAATCTTGCTGGATTTGATCTCCAACAACTTGGTTTTGTTAAGGTTAGATCCTGTTTATTTAATCTGGTGAACGTCATCAACATATCTAACCTGGCCAAAGCATTAGACACCATTCCTCATGCTGGCATCAGAGAAAAGTTAAATGCTTAAAAAAATCAGCCATATGTGGCAAGGTGGATAGCAAACTGGCTGAAAGATAGAAGCCACACAATGTGAGTTTCAGCTCCCTCATCAGAAAGTAGGAAAGACACCAGTGGTGTCTCTCAGGGCTCACTGCTGGGACCTCACCTTTTTGTTGTTTACTTCTCAGATAACCAGACAGATAGTCAATACCTCTGGCAAACAAAATTTTGCAGATTACTATAAATCAGGGGTTGTTTTTAAGTCACCCAAACCCACATAATCAGCTCTTCTTGGTAAACTCTTGGTGTACAAAAACTGGGCTCAAACTAAATGCTGACTGGGTAGTATCATTTTTTGTAGACAAACCTTCCCCTCATAATATTGTATAGACAGCATACCAGCACAAAATGAAAATATAATAAGGCCCTAGGTACTTGAGTCGAAAGAGCCCACTCTTTTCATCATCATGTGACAGTGGCTGTTGGGAAATCTTTTTTTTTTAGCTCAGCTCATTGCCAAAGGAATATTATTAATGTCTAAAGAGGTAATCGATCCCTTATACACAAAATTGACCAGTTCAATTATTGAGTAAAACATCCTATTTGGGGTGCATCTCACTAAACATATCAAACAATTAGAAAGATTCCAAAGGATCCTAAACAAACAGTATTGCTGGCCCAAGTGTGTTGAGGTCTGATGCTACAGGTAGAGGGCTTTAGCACCCCTGGGTGTTAATTCCCTTATAATGCCCACCATGAAGGGCATTATTAGAGAATGGGCTTTTAAATTGTTTTGTATCTGTTTTGCTTATTACTATATACTTTTTTGAATTACTTTATTTGAAATTTGTTAACTGGGAAAGTCCATCTGGGTCAGGAGCCCATTTTCAGTGGGGGCCTGGGGAGAAAATCTCCACAGCAGTAAGCATCAAATTTTACAAAGTATTGAATTAACAATTGTAAAAAAAATTGCAGAGAGATATGTGACAGACAGATGATATACGTTTATATCTGGATTAACCTAGCAAAAACTAGTAGCTAATTTGCAGAGAGTATGCGGTAATCTGGGATTAGCTTTATGATAATAATAATAATAGTCTTATACTAGTAATATATATAAAGGAGATATAAAGGTACATACCAAATTAAAGTAGGTATAATGACAGCAAAATTGAGCTTAGATAAAAAGTTGGGTGTTAGAGTGAGGAAGAAAGTCTTGTATAGCAGAATGTAGAAATTTGTTAGAAGGGATATAGATCTTAAGGAGGTTATACTAAAAGGTGGAGGTGAAGGAAAGGGTGAAATGGAAATGTGGGTGGAGTGAGGATGTACTGAATAGGTAGGAGGGCAGAGGGAAAGAAAAGGAGAGGATGGAAGGTAGTTAAAGTAGTGAGGTAGAAGAGAAGAGATAAAGTGTGTGGATAAGAAATAGAGAAGGGGAAATATAGAGGTGAGGGGAAGTGTGTAGATTTGGAATAGGGACAGATATTTTTTTAGGGAAATTCTTTAGAGCGAGTTTAAAACTGTTGAGGTTTCAAACTGCTCTGAAGTTACTTGTGAGGCATTCCAGAGTTTTGAGACAGAGTTAGAGTAAATAGCATAAGGGAAATATAAACGTGGGGAGGGAATAAATGAGGGGGTTAGTTAAGTGGTTTTGGAACAGGGACAGGTACTTGTTTTTTGAAGGAAATTCTTTAGAGTGAGTTTAAAACTCTTAAGGTTTGACATTGATGTGATGTCTACTGGTAAGGCATTCCAGAGTTTTGCTACAGTGTATGAGTTGAGACACTGTCCAGCTTTTTTGTTTGGTCTGTATAGGGTTGCAAGTTTTTTGTCTTCATATAGGAGAACTCTTGACAGGTATATAGGTTTTGAGGATTGAGTTTAGAGCAGGACAGTTTTCAGGTTGATATATAACTTTGTAGGCCATAGCTAGTTGCAGGTAGTTTATGAGATGTGGGAATTTGAGCCAGTTAAGGGCCCTGAGGGCAGTGCAGTGGTGTTTGAAATGAGGTGCACCTATAGCAAATTTGGCTATTTTATTATAACTGGATTCAAGTTTATTTTTTAGGTACTCTGAATACTGGTCAGAATGGGAGGGCCTTAAAGTAGAGAAGGGAGCAGGTAGGTAGTGGCCAGAGTAGTTTTGGTGGGAGTATCCATAAAGCTTTTCTGATGACAGAGCATTGCTATGTATTTTTTTAATTGCATTTTGTATGTGTAGATCAAAGCAAAGTTTGCCTGTGGTCACTCCCAATAGTTTGGTTTGGGAGACCACTTCAACTGGAGTATTTTGTGAGTAGATCTTAAAGTCAGTTGATGATGTCTTGGGTGTAAAAAGGAGGAGTTTGCTTTTATTGGGATTCAGCAGAAGTAGTGCATTGCTTAGCCAGGTTTCAATGGAGGAGAAGGCGGTTTGAGTTATTTGCTGAAGGTGGGTTATATTATTGGAAGAGGAGATGGCAGTAGAATCCTCAGTGTATTGAATTAAGGAGCTTTAGAAGCCGTGTGAAGATCATTTATAAAGATGCTGAAGAGGAGAAGTCCAAGAATGGAGCCATGAGGAACTCCTGTGTTGTTTGGTAGGTAGTGGCAGAGATTGCCCTGCCATTTTACACATTGTTGTCTATCTGGTCTAACTGTTAAATAGCTACAGAACTATTATTGAGTGGAGAGGGGTTAAGAGTTGAGAGTTTTTGTAATAGTTTTGGGTGTGAAATTGTAAAAAAGCCTTAGACAGATTAAAAGTATTACTGAAGTTAATGGTCTGAAGTCTCTAGCTTTGTTGACTGTATCTGTAAAGTAGATTAGGGCAGTTGTTATACTGTGTGATGGTGTGAAGCCATGTTGAGTGGTTGTAAGTAAATTGTTTTGAAGGATGTGGTCAAGTAGTTTGCGTATATATATTTTTCTAACAGTTTTTATAGGGGAGATAGGATAGTGATGGGACGTAGTTAAGTCATAACATTTTCCTCCTTTGTGTAAGGGGGTTATTATGGATTTTTTTCAAAGGGTGGGGATGTATGATTTTGCTGTGATAAGGATGTTGACGGTATATGCAATAGCATTTGCAGCAAGTTTCAAATATCCGGAAGGGAGGCTGCCACCAGAAGGAGAACAGAGTTTTAGCTTAAGGAGGAATTTATATATGTGGTGAGAGGGTACAGCTTTTAGAGAGAGGAGAGGAAGATGTTGATCAGTTGTATGGATGTCTAGGGGGTGCTCAGAAGGGGTTTGAGAAGGACTGAGACTGTGAATGGGCTGACTTGACTAATTTGAGTATGCTGCCTAAAAAATGGGTATTAAATACATCTGCTGTTTGGGATGGCAATTTATCGGCTGTTGGAGATGGGACTGTCTTTGGATCTCAAGGTGAGGAGTAAAGAGATGGTGTGCCAGAATTTTTTAGGGTTGCGTTTATGGGAGGTTAGTTGTTGGGAGAAATACTGCTTCTTATTGTTTTTTATTAGTTTCTTTGCTCGGTTGTGTAGTCGTCTATATTTTTGGAGGTTTATGTCTTTTTTGTTCCTTTGCCATTCTTGCCAGTCTTTATCCCTTGTTACTAGGAAGTTTTTCATTGATTTGGATAGCTAGGGTGCATGATTTTTTTTATTCTTTTAGTACATGGTGGGGCTAGGTTGTTTAGGGTATCCAGAAGTAATTTGTTGAAATGTTTGATGGCATCATCTAAGGGTAGGGTTTTTAGTATGGACCAGTTTAACAATTTTAGAATTGAAACAAAGAGGCGATTGTTGAAGTTAGATAAATTTTGGGAGGCTTTATAGATGTGGTTTTGGGTATGAGGGTCACAGTCCTATACGTAAAGGTGGGAAGATGGTCACTTCCAATATCTGGGAGGGTACCTGAGTCAGAGTGTTTGTGAGATCCTGGGTTGTTTTTCTGAATTCTAGTCAATGTGGAAAAGAGTTTGTTGAAACCATAAAGATTTATACTATGTGCTTGGGTAATCTGAGTTTAGGTTTCTCCAATTAATATTAATGTCTCCCATTATGATAGTTTCACTGGATATATTCTGTGAGATCCAGGATAGGATGTCTTCTAGTATTCGGATGTTGTTGCTAGGTGGAATATAGAGGACTGCTATGGATAGCTGTTTTGTTTTACTGACTTTTAAGGAGGCTAGGAGAAATTCAGCAGTACTGAAAGAGGGAGTGGGCTTGGGGTGTGGTAGTACAGTAAGTGAGTTGGGCTAGATTAAGGCTACCTTTCCCCCTTTTTTATGAATATGGTCTGCACTAATTATGTTATAACTTGGTGGGAGCAGTTCTGTATCATTGATGTATGGCTTAATCCATGTTTCAGTGACTGCAAGGATGTGTGGGGAGTATTGAGATAGCCATGCATGGATTTCTGTGGTTTTGTTGCAAATACTGCATTGATTTAGAGTTATTAGGAAAAGATTTTTAGGAGAAGAAGTTTTAAAAGAAGTGGGATTAGAAGTGGGACCTGGGTTAGGATGGATATCCCCACATTGGGCTAAATTGGAGTATGGTGTAAAATGGTGGTTGTGGAGGGTAGATCTTAGTAGTAGTTTTAGTTTTGAAAAGAGCAATGATTTAGGATTATGGGAGAGTTGTATTTTGTATTTAGTAAGTAAAAATATGCTAGATTCATAGAGGCTGGAAGATATGTTAGAGACACTATTTTTTTACTCTTCTAGTAAAGTATTGGTTTGATGGATTTTTCTATCATGAAAAAGTTTTGGGGTATGATATGCTTAGAGCAGAACATAATAGTGAATTAAATTAATTAGCGTGATGGAGTATGGAGTATGTAAGTGTGAGAGAGAGAGTATGGGAGGATGTAGGGAGAGGAAGTATGGATATGTTTGCAGAGGACAGTTTTATAGGGCGGGTAGTTAAGAGATGGATGTGGTGTGATATACTAGGTGATTATTGGTAGTGTGTGATTGGGTGAAATGAGGAGTGGATGAGTTAAAATATGTTTAAATGTAATTGAAATGGGTGGGAATGGGAGTAGGATGAGAGTGGAGTGAGTCTGACTTGATTGAGGGCAAATGGAGTGGGCTGGACCTGGTCAGGTATCTTGAAAAACAAAAAACAATCAGGTAATGTTAAAAAGAATAACAAAACACCAAACGAAAATAGCAGCCAACTGGAAAAATCTTTACTTTTTCACTGGATTCTGGTACCTCGGCCTTCGCCTTCAACGGAATGAATTATTACATACAAAACCAGTCATTAAATACACCAGTTAATTACATCATTAAACCATCATTAAACCATTAAACAATTAATTAAATTGAATAATTTTTAGTCAAAGAACTTTCTCATGGACCAATACTACATTATAACAGAAATAGATAATATAGTTAACAATATTAAATATCATATTTAAATCTCTAGATTTAACCCATTAGGATGTAAAGTTTTATAATTTACTATAAAATTTGATTCCATTCTTAGTAATTTATTATGAAAATTAGAGTTTGCCCCCCCCCCCCACCCTCAGGCTTAGCCAAAACACTAAATATTAAATCTACACATTCACCATTATGGTACTGATGAAAATGATTAGCCACTGGACTATCCAATCTAGCATTCCTAATATCTCCCATGTGTTCCATAACCCTCAATTTAACCTTGACAAGGGAGGTAATTGGGTAGTGTTTAATAAAGAAAAATACAATTTAATAGCCCTAGATTTATTGGCAGATTGTAATGTGTATACCTCTCTTTCTAAAAATCCTAAAGTGGAATTTAATAATGCTTTACATGATTTATTGGACAGAGGAGAAAGACTGGGTTTTTTCTCTACTGGGGATGTGAAAAAATACATAAAAAATCCAAATGTTGCGAGGTTTTTCATTTTACCTAAAGTACATAAGGATTTGTATAATCCCCCAGGACGTCCAATTGTTAGTGGTAAAGGGGCCTTCCTACAAAATGTGGGTATCTTTTTGGACTCTATTTTAAAGGAACATGTCATAAGAATTCCATCTCATTATTCAGTTTAATTAATTGTTTAATGGTTTAATGATGTAATTAACTGGTGTATTTAATGACTGATTTTGTATGTAATAATTCATTCCGTTGAAGGCAAAGGCCGAGGTACCAGAATCCAGTGAAAAAGTAAAGATTTTTCCAGTTGGCTGCTATTTTCGTTTGGTGTTTTGTTATTGTGGTTTTCGAATGTGTTTTTCGAATAATGTTAAAAAGAAGGTTGAGAATAATAGAACAGCAGGACATATTCTGTTAGAGATGCAGGGATAGGGGAAGCATCTATTATAAGCTAAGGTAACAAGGATATACAGGGAGAAAAAATGTAGAGCTGCAGGTAAAGAAACAGAGGAAGAAGGGCAGAGAACGATCTAAGGTACTAAACTACAGAGAGGTAGGGGAGGGGTGTAAGCAATAGGAAGAGCACTTACATTGTCAAGAATAGCAGGGAAAGCATTGAGTGGTGATGTACAGGGGGCCAGTACGGTTATATAAACTGGGATACTGTATTATGAAGCTGCAGGCTATACATACATTATAAATTAAGGGTGTTCTGGGTGAATAAAGTGTACATCTCCAGTGACTGTGGTATCTCCGTGCCATGTGTAGCAGAGTTATTCCATTCAATTAAAGTATGCCGGCAGGGTAGAGAAGGGGCCAGTAATAGGTTGTGTTGAATTTAATATTTCTGATGTAAAATGGTTCTTCTGCCTAATGTTTTAGACTTGCTGTAGCATATGCAATTTTGTGGAGTTAATATTTTAGATGTAAAGTATAAGTTATAGAAGTATTTAATGTCCACACATACACACACACCTGCCCAGCAGTTACAACCACTTTGTTGAGTTAATACAGCTCAGATGTCTCATTGTGTTCAAATGTATGAAAAAAATGATAGAATGCAAGGTACTGCTTGCCTCTTAACTGTGCTTGATTTTGCTGCATAGTTTTGCTCTGTCCAAGGTAGAATGTTTGATTTGCTAGACGTTGTTTAGAATTACAGTCAATTAATAATGCCAGGAATTACAATTTCATAATTCTTATTGTTTAGGGAATTTTTAAGTTGGTATGTATTGTCTCTATCTGTCTTTCTCTTTCACACACACTCATCTGCATAGACAGATGAGCAGAGAGACACAAGCACGTACACATGGAAACATGTTACTTTTTAAAATTTTACACTCACTATACAGCAAAGCTGCATTGTAAGCATAAAAAATGGATAGCCATTTGCCTTGCCATGGCACTGTAGTATGCTGCCTTGAGGCGGGACTAATTTTTTACTGGGCATTACCTGTGGAGAAGGTTTATTTCCAATGAGGCTGAAAATGTACACTTTGCCCATTCAGAAATATCACAGGCCAAACGTTCCTGCATTACCAAGAGAGGCTGGAAGCTTTATCCCTTTATTCTGTGTCTTGCACACTTTTGAGGGAAGATTTCTGTCTTACCACACCACTAGAGACATAATTGTCCTGGACATCTTGTTGTCTCTCAAGTCCAATATCTCCACCAGTACTAGAACCAGCAACCTAAGTCTTCACCAACAGATAAATAAAGCATGGTAGGGGACAGGTTTAAAACACAGCACCATCCAAATGGCTGGAATAAACTTCCTCTGTATGTTAAGCAGTGTTACTATCTTCCATTGAACATACAATAGATAACTGGATGGGTATACACAAATTTACTCTGGGGTTGACTGTTGGGTTCCTCATGAAGATAAGACATGCAGCCTGAGGGGGGGGGGGTGGTATTGGAAAGGCATGAATGGTCATAAGACTTTGTGACTTTGGAGTGTCTGAATCTATATCCAGCAATAGTGACCTTGAGCTGGAAAAGAATGAAAAATGGTTTGTGATGTTGGCATGTATTACAAAAAAAAGCAAAGAAACAATAAAAAATGGATTGGTCTGTTGAGAACTAAAGGATGAATGAATGCTCGATTCAATTATGGGATGGGATATGAAGCAAATGCAGCCAGAAAATGACGTGAGAAAAAGTGGCTTAAGTGAGTCAAGATGTACTGCTGAGCCCAGGGGACATATGCACTGACAGGTGAGGAACCAAATAAGAGTGGTCTATGTTTCACTACATGGGTTAACATTGTACTGTACTTTGTACATTTTTCACTGAAAATGTTTTGACTTGCATGACAAAAAAATCATCTGAATACAACCAAAGATTAGAAAACAGATGACAGCATTTTCTTACATAATTATCAGCAGTAAATAAACAGATCTGACAATTGTCTAGCAAAAGTAGACTTATGGTATCAGAGTTTTCTAATGCACTTGTTGTAATCCTTACATTTGCAATACTTTGTAGTATTTATAGTTTAAAGAAAGCATTAAAATGAACAAAGTAGTTGACACCTTTCAAAATAAATACCGACAAAAATCAGGCCAAGATTGTCAAGAAAAATACAGCTTCCCAAAGTATCATTGTAAACCAGCCATAAACTCATAGGTAGAGGGTCCAGCTGGTGTAATAATGATGTCAAACACATTAGATGCTTATTGTAGTCAGTGTTGCAGTACTGAGTCTTGGGACTTCATGCCATGCAGAAGCCCATCCCCCAGCTGGTAGTCGTCCTTTGGCATAAATGTACATTGGGCGGCACCATCTGAAGTTCTGTCTTGCCATGTAGTCTGATACACAAAACCATGTTTGGAGCATCATCAGTCCATCATTCACCTTGAACAAGTACCCCTCTGGAGATTTTCCTTACCTTTTTTTTTTTTTGGGGATGTTGGTTTTAATGTTTAAGAAAATTAATAGCTGTCTTTCATGTGGAAACCAAATTCCTCACAAAGTCTTCCTCTCCTAATATTTATTCTGTTTAGTGCTCGGCACAACATGCCTAACTGCCTCTTTTGTGCTGGGTCCAACAACAAAACTATTAAATATAGGGCTAAATCCCTTTAACTGCATTAAGATTCATGTGGGACTAGGCCTGCATGCATGAAACACCTGAAGGAGAAGGATGTGTGTTGAGGGTGAAGGCAGCTCCATGTCTGACTCACAACCTTGCTAGAGATCAAAGACTTAGGTGAGGCACTTTTGCAACCCTTTGATCGAATGCCTGTTATGCTCAAGTCCTCTGGCCTGTCCTCTGCAGAAGCTACCATGACCACAGTCCTCACTTGATGACACCAGACAGATGTCAGTTGGGCCCGAAGCCGCTATGCAGGCCATGGCTTTTGAAGCCAGGGTTCTTTTGACAGAGGGTAAGGTTGGTCATAGTTAAGGAGAAATTGTCTGGGAACTGGGTAAAGGTCACAGCTGCCCCCCCCTTGAATCTGAGGCCATGTCATCTGCACCCAAGTGCAGAATTCCCAGGTCTAAAAGGCAGGTGAGTTTGCCCAAGCCTATGCTGCCTGAGTCCCCTGCCTACTCAACCCAGGTCTAACTACAGGACCTGGTCAGGCTGGAACATGACGTCTAGACAGCCCATTATGGGAAGGGAACCTGTTCCAGGAACATTCTCTGGGAAAAGAAAGAGGGACACTTTCCAGGAGGATATGAATTCCTTGAAGTTAGAGGATAAAGAACTTGCCTATGTAGAGGACTTAACCTTTGATGATAACCTTCATAGGCTGAAGCAGTCCTTTAACTGGGTCTCTAGGGAATTATCCCAGGCCAGAGCTGACAATAGCAAGCTACTGAGTGTCTCTGTCCCAGACTATGGCTATACCTCCAGTTCAACAAGTCTTTGATTATGCTTTTGCTGACATATATTTGCAGCTTGATTCCCTTCCCCCTGTACCCAGGAAGCTGGATCACTTCTATGGGGTGCTTGAGTCCCACAAGCATCTCTAGAAGAATCCAGTGGCAGATCCATCTCTGGTGTCTAATGAATACTCCAAGGGATCATCTGCATAGTCCTACAAGAACACCTTGTCAAATATGTAGAGCAGACTCATTGACCAGTTTATCAAGAATTAATTTACTTTAGCCACCTGGGCCATGAGAGCTCTGGACATCCATTTCCCTATGCTCAAATAATTTGAGTCAGTGAAGGAATAAATAAAAATCAAGGCAGAGGGAATACAAGATAAGATCCTTCATGCAGGAATTGTGTAATGTGGGCCTCCAGCTGTCTGGACCCTTGCTAAAATGTGGTTATGATGCTTTGGATGCATCATGCAGGTTGGCTCCCGTGAGGTCCATGATGATGAGACCTGTCTGACTGAGGACTCAACCCTGTCAGACCATGTTAAATCAGAACTTTTAGATGCAACACTGGTTAAGAGTATCTCTTTGGAACCTTATCAGTAAATATGTTTGAGAGACTGGACATAAAAAGGAAACAGTTTAATTCTCTTAAAGAATTCTTCCTTTCCCTTACCTCTAGATGCAGTAACTATCCCAGTATATCCCGGCCATTTCACTTAAGCAAAAAAATAACTAAACCACCAAAGAGGAAAAGGCTCAGGTCTCAATGAAAATGGCAGACTGACCAGTTTTTCAGACCTGTGTGTTAGGAATGTGTGTGTGGGGATGTAAGGACTATGCCTCTTCCTGGGTACAACTGTGACTATTCTCAACACCTCCCCCTCCCTCCTACCAAAGACTACCCCTACCCCAGCCCCACCCCCTTTCTTCTTGGGAGGAAGGCTGACCTCCTTCCTAAAACATTAGAAATAGAGTACCCAATACAAATGGGTTCTACAGATTATCAAGGGGGGGGGGGCTACTTCCTAAAGTTTTGGACCCACATTCTAGGCATTCCCACCCTTCCAAAACAACAAATGGAACTGATCCCTCCTTATAGGATCTATTATATCAATGCTCTATCCATTCAGTCCCTACAGGAAAGGCAGGCATGGGATTCTACTCATGCTTCTTCCTAGTCTCCAGAAAAGAAGGAACTTGGAGATCCATTCTGGATCTTTCAGGACTCAACAAATTCCTTATACTGCCAAAATTCAAAATGCTGAATCTTCAAGTAGTCTTGTTTCTTATGTTTCTAGGGGCCTGGATGGTGACTGTGGATTTAAAAGATGTGTGCCTTCATGAGCATATTTTGCAGGAACACAGGAGATTCCTCCATTTCTAAGCAGTGGCAGGGGGATTACACTACTAATTCTGTACCTTAGTTTAATTTCTTCAAGTCTTTTGGGTTTCTAATACCATGACAGTAATGGACCCCATTCCTAAGTCAAAGTATGATTAAAGATTGTGGAATTAGTATTGTTTCAATCTTTGATATTAGCCAAAGGTGTTCTTCATAGCACCTGCAAGTTGCACAGAATTAATTCTGCCTGCATTTTATACGGTGATATCCGTAGCATATCTAAATGCAACTATTAATTCATTTTTAATGAGACCATTACTCCTAATACTGTTGGAACTGTCTGGGTATCCTTCTTCTACATTGCCCTTGTTTCTGCCTGCAAATCCTGGTACTTTTTGACTTTGTCTCTCTCTGTATGTAAGGCACTGTAATCACTGGGTCTAGCAATTTCAATGATCAATGCTACTTTTGTCTTCTTTTCATGGACTGCTATATCTGGTTTTCTTTTATCTGGTTTTTGGGGTCTATATCACATAGTCGAAGTTACGTAACTTCGAACACCTAATGGTCGAACCATTATGTTCGAAGTTACATAACTTCAACTACGTAAAAAAAAAAAAAAAAAAACCCACAACGGACAACAAAATAAACTGTTGTAAGCAGGGAGGCAAGCCCTCCTGCACCCCCCCTCACACCTGCTACTTAACTATACCAACTCCGAGATCGCACCACATTGAAGTGAATGGAAACCTCCGCCTATGGAGATTTCCATTCACATGCTCGAACATATGGTCTCGACCATATGCGGTTCGAACTTGTAAAAGTTCAATGACATGATAGTAACCCATTTTTTTGAATTGTTAGTAACAGGTGATCACATGTGATATAAAATTCATTATTTTCTATAATGTTTTGTGGCTTATGTTTCCTATGCTTCTCAGCTACTTCAGTGTTGTAATGTTTGCACAATCCCCAATGTAACAGTTTTAAAACATTATTATTTCCTTCACTAAACAAGCCTTTTGCTATGAGTGTATCATACCCAGCAACAAGATGTGCGACTGTTTCCAGTTCAGCTTTAGAGAACTTGCATTTTGTCTGTTTCTCCCACATGTTTATTGGACTTTGTAAACATGTATGTAGTCTACTATGCTTGGCAGCTAATATTAACCTTTCATCTTTTGGTTTAAATTCACCTCTCCTTAATCATTCCTGTGTCAGATCCTGATCAACATGAGGTTGTTCCAGGAGTTTTATGTACTTGCAGCTATATGTATGCCTTTTACACATTTCTTGCCTTCTCATCTCATCTTTCTCATTATATTATTTCTTTTGTTTTTTGGCACATTCAGTTGTTGCCTGCTTTTTTGTTTTCTTCTGGTTTGATTTCCATTCCTGCTTGACATCGATATGCTTCTGCTAAACTAAGAAGGGAAGTCATCTTAGACTTGTTCTCCTCATGTTTAAACTTTAAAATGTTTGGATCTGGTGAGGTTAGCAGATATGTATGCAGTCCTGACTGCAGACCTGTACATGGAATCAGTTTTGAGGGGCCCAAACCTCCTCCATAATGAGGAATATATAATATTGGTATGCACTGATTTTTATGTATGATTTGATAAGTGTGAAGCATTTTTCTTGTTTTCCTGCCCAACTGATCCAATACCGTTTGAGGCCAGTCAGTCACCCCAGAACTGTAAATTATAATAGGAAGAGCAAATTAGTTTACAGCTTGGACTTTGTTCCTAGATGTGAGGGCTGTTTTTCACTATTAATTTTAGTCTTCTAAAACATTCCTTACTGAGTTTGTTCACATTTGTTCATGCTTTATTGTCAGTCCTTCATCAGTTCCCAAATATTTATTCACTCCCTCTGCTCAAGTTCCTTTATATCACATTCCTGTCTCAGACTGATTTTTTTTTTTTTTTGCTGCTGCAAGGGTCTTGCTTTAAATGTTGCTTTTGCACATTTATCAAGACCAAATGACATTCTTATATCATCTGAACAAGTTTTGACCACTTGCAGTTGTGCTTTCAGCTGCTTATCTGATGAACTACACAGTTTTAAATCATCCACAAAAAGATGATGAGAATTCTTTACAGTTTGTTGTTTTCTGGGAGCCAAATTGCAACCACAATCTAATTTGTAAAGTAGACAGCTTAATGGGTTAAGGGCAAGAGAAAAGAGCAGCGGTGACAAAAAGTCACCCTGCCATATCCCCATTTGAATTTGTATCCCTGGGATAATCATTTGTCCATTATCATGATTTAGCTGCAACATGGTTTGTCACTGTTTCATGGTCACTGTAATGCAAGTGATCAATGCAGGGTGTATTTTATATATTTGTAAGCATTCCTTTATACATGAGGATGCTGTCAAATGGTCTTCTGTAATCTATCTTCCACGTCATAACTAAACTCTTCCCTTTTTTTACAATTGTCCATTGTGAAAAATGGGCCTTTGTTCCAAATGACTTTTCTCTTGTTACCTCTCTGTTGTATTGCCATGACTGAGTTTTCTTCTAAATGACTATAAACTCTGTCGGCATCAATTCCAGAGTATATAGTTTATACATCATTGAAGGCAAGTCATTGGTCTATAGTTTTTAGGATAGCTTGCAAAAGTTATTGGTCTGTAGTTTTTAGGATAGCTTGCAGGTTCACTATTACATGAGTAATACCTCATTTTGAAGACAGTATTGCTGGTTCTAACATGGTAAAAGAATTATGCCTGTATATTGTACACATGTGCAGATATCAAAGTTTGTTTTAGGACTTAGGTTATGGAAATTGATTTGTTTTCATATTTTGGTAAATAACTTTGCAAGGGAGCATTTGAATATGCTAAGTAATACCTCATTTTGAAGACAGTATTGATAGTTCTAACATGGTAAAATAATGGTGCCTGTATGTTGTACTCATGTGCAGATATCTTAGGTTATGGAAATTATGATTTTTTTCATATTT
This sequence comes from Protopterus annectens, assembly GCF_019279795.1. Lineage (NCBI taxonomy): Eukaryota > Metazoa > Chordata > Ceratodontiformes > Protopteridae > Protopterus > Protopterus annectens. Next base: position 728,975,456 of record NC_056748.1, read on the forward strand.
TGGTAAATAACTGTGCAAGGGAGCATGTCAGTATGCCAAGTAATACCTCATTTTGAAGACAGTGTTATTCCTTACAACATGGTAAAAGAACTGTGTCTCTGCACTGTACACACGTACAGATATCACAATTTGTTTAGTCTGATATGTGGGCTCTGCCTCTTACAGGTGATGAGATATCATGCTTTGTTTATTTATCAATTATGAGCAATAATATATTAATCATATTTCTGTGAATATCTCAAGAAAGGAACATCACACAGTAATGGTTAAGGTATCATTTTAAAGCTGACATTCATACTAACATACGGTCAATGTATGGGTTTGCATGGTACATTGACCAACTTATTGTGCTTTGCTTTTCCAAAAAGGTAAAAAATATGCACAATATCAACATTACATGCCAAATATTTTATAATATACTATAAGAGTAAGTGTTATCATGGTCCAAATGCACCTGTTACTAATAAAATAAATAAATGATCCAAAAGAAAAGTACAGGAGCAAACCAAGGCTGACAACAAACATCAGCATAAATCCAGCAGTCTCCGGTCTGCTCTAAGTCTGATAATCCATTTTAATTCCAATGTTTCAGTGTATATATCCCCTCCCCTAACACTGGGTTCATTGATCTGTATAACTAAGAATACAAATGAATATGAATAGACCAGGTTTGAATGACAAAATTCCATTGAAACCTGTTCTTAAGAATAGGAGACTTACTGTGAGATAAACATACATATTTTAGAATGTTAACCAAATGTTTTATATTTGTCTTTATACACAGGTGTGTATTCTTTATATATACATTTTTATATATATAATTTTTTTATATACATTTTTTATATACATGTATTGTTTTTGCATACTGAAAAGTTTTAATCAGGAACAGGAAGTGATGTCAGCCCTATTTCCTTATAAAATGTGACTTGATTTTATTCAGTGTTTGTTTCTTATGGTTTGACAAAGCCCTTACAGGGTGAAAGCGCTTACCAATAAAACAGCTTGGATTTTACTTGTCTTTGGCATGGATTCAGTCATTGTTTGAACTAGCATTTATTTCTGCTGCTTGAATAAGCCATAGTGACTACTGGATTTATGCTGATTTTTGTTGTCAGCCTTGGTTTGCTCCTGTACCTTTCTTTTGGATGAAATATTTAATAATGACTTTGATATGCACTATCAACATTTACACTGTTGGAAAGGTCAGTGTCTGCTGAACAACTTTTGCGTTTACATTTTTAGTCTAGCTCTTATAAAAAGTTATGAACATTTGGTTTCTGTATGGTATTACAAATGGATTTTCTGAAATGAGCTCAGGCTGCACTGTTGTTCCTATGGTGGAATTAAGCAGGCAGCTTTTTCTGAGCTGCTCTGGAGTGAACGAGTTAAGGAGGAGTACTGTTTTTCCTGTTATTAACCAGTTTGATGTCTGTTCAGGATAAACATATAAGTAGTTCGTACTCACTAATCTTCTGTCCTACATTTCCCTTACATTTTTTGTAATGTGAAATGTCCCATATCTGGGTGCTTTTGCCTGCATTTCTCTTAAAATATATTTGGTGCTGCTTCTTTTGTATTGATTAGTTTGGCTTTCATCTTTGCACAAATATTACGCCATATCATATCTCACTTTCTTTCTTTCCTTTCTCCATGTTTCTTTTTTATACCTTTCAAAAATCTCTAGGCTTTGTTCCTTAAATTTTTGCACTTCTTGAGTCACTTGTTTTTCCAAACAGCCCAAAGTTTCTTGGCCTTTATAATGTTTCTAATGGATCTGTTGTATTAACGAACACAAATATTTATTTGAAGCTTTTGACAGTTTTTCATGTGCAAGAATTTTTCTTTCCTTTAATTTCTCTATTAATCTTTTTCAGTATTTTCTATCTGGAAATTCTGACCTTCTTGCAAAATAGTATCAGTACATAATTTCTTCCTTATCTTCAGTAGTCCACTCTATCATATTTGTCTTTTTTTTGGCCTGTCAGTTTTTATGGACTACTATTACTTCTACTTTCCACAAGAGGGTATACATTATGGCTTATCTACTACACACAGAGGATTTAACAAATGCCTGTCACTATGCTGAACAAGAGGGCTCCAAATGTATCCATACCTGGACGATTACTTGATTCGAGCTAGATCACATTCAGAACATTTGACAGCTATGCAAATCTCCACAGATTGCATTCAGAAGGTTGGACTCACCTTCAGTATCCAAAAGTCACAAAGTCATACCCTGCAACAGGACTGTCTTCCTTGATTCGATACAATAGAAGGCCTTACTACTACTGGATAAAGTGTGTTTGTTTCCTCTTGCAGTACCTAATGAACCTATGTAGCAAACGGATCATTACTGAGTTAGAATTTTTAAGGGGCCATTGGGTACATGGCTTCTTGCATCTTTATGGCCCCAATAGTAAAACTGCACTAAGGCAATTACAGTGGTTCCTGAAAAATTGCTGGTCCCCACACCAGCAGTCACTAGAAACACTAATTCTTCTCCTAACTAATCTGAAATTCTATGGTGGGAAGTGATTGTCAAAGCCGACCTAGGAACCCATTTTCAAATCTCAGAGTTTGTTCAAACTTTAGCCAAAGAACTTAGCTCTGGTCTGGGGAATGCACCTAGGACCTCAGAGTCCAAGGGTCATGAGACAGGCACCAGCAGCACAGCACATCGATATTCAAGGAGATGATGGCAGTTATACTAATAGACAATACCACAGGGATGGGTATATAAACAAACAGGGAGAAACTCATTCCTCCCACCGATGCAGGTTAGCAATGTAACTGTGGCTAGTGGTTAAATGATTAAAATTCACTCCCATTGCTTCATACACACTAGGTGAGTTGGCCTGCTCACAGACAATCTGAGCAGATCACTACTAGACCCCAGCAAATGGTTATTCAAACAGGACATTTTCCTAGACCTAACACAAAATTGGGGTCTGACAGAAATAGACATTTTTAATTATCCAGAAAACAGGCAAATTAGCAAATTTTGTTCAAGGACTCCATAGACAAGGGTGTAGAGAACAGACACCTTCTGTTTCAAAGGACAGACCTCTTTCTCTTTGCCATTCCTCCAATACCCCTTATCCTCAGGGTATTGCATAAAAGTGAAGGTAGACAGACCAAGAATGATACTGATGCCTCTTTACTGGCCCAGGTAACACTGGCTCTCCCTCCTCCTGATACTCAGAGAGGGAAGAATCATGACACTCCCCTTTCTCCTGGTCCTCCTAACCTAGGATACGGGGTCTGTCATATATCCAAACCTGTGAACACTCAAACTGACAGATTAGGGGCATGGTTGCTGATTCCATCAAGAAAATTTTGCTACTTCTGATGACGCACATTTGAAAATAGCGTGTATCTGTCAAATAACCAACCTGATTTCTGCTTAGTATGGGCAGCCATTTTCAGCAAGCTTAGATACAAACTTTATGGCTGGAATCCCGGATTCACTGTTAATCAAGGAAGTAGGTCTATTTGAGGATACTTCACAAGTGTTTATTCCTGGCCTGAGGGGGAAGCCTTATGCTGACATTGTGGTAGCTTGGAACATGGCTCTTGAATAATATGATAATCACCAAGGTATTGAAACAACTTACTTAAAAGATGAGCCCCCTCATCAAACAATGATTTATAACCCAGTAAGAAAAGACTTCCCAGACCTTAAATTTTTGTGGTGGGATGAAAATTGGTAGACACTTACTTCATTTTATATGGCTTATTCAGAAAATCCTGTTTGGGTGCCCTGCAGACTACTACAGCACCAGAAACAAGAGAGAGACTTTTTGTGCTAACTGCAAGTACTTCTGGCTTAAAGTGCTCGGTTTTTGCTGTTTTTGACTGTTTTTGTTAACTGCACTTCTCAGGAAAGCTTTAAAAGTAGACTAACTCCTTATTCTACTGTTATTTCTGCCTTTAAATCGTTTTTCAGTTTGTGCACTTGCCCTGCTTAATTTTAAAAGTTTAAATTGCTAAGTTTTGCAATGTTTTAAATTGCATTTACTGTTTAGGGCTACACACTCAAGTGTGTTAGCTTTTCTGTGCTTATTTACTGTATTTTGGCATTTCTTAGCCTGTTTTAGCCAAAAAAACCCCCAAAAAACAAACAAAAAAATACTATCTTGTTTGCTTGTTTCCTGCCTTTTCTAACTAGTATAGTCCAGATCCCAGGCTTTGCTGGTTTCAAGACTTCAGTTTCTGTATTCAGAGCTACTCCAGACCTTGCTGTGGTAGAGGGAGGTCCTACTGCTTACTAGTGAGAGTAGTAAGCATTGTACAGCCTATCTAATGCTAGAGGAGTGGTTTCCATCTCTGAAAGTGTAATTTTATTGGCCATTTGGGGCTGCTTTCTATCCCTTTCAACTTTTTGGCTTAAAAAACACGTTTGCACGAGTTTGAGCTTGTTTTAGATCAGCAGATCCTGTTTGGGTGTCCTGCAGACTACTACAGCACCAGAAACTAGAGAGAGAGACTTTTTGTGCTAACTGCAAGTACTTTTGGCTTAAAATGCTCGGTTTTTGTTGGTTTTGATCATTTTTGTTAACTGCACTTCTCAAGAAAGCTTTAAAAGTAGACTAGTTACTTATTCTACTGTTATTAATGCCTTTAAATCGGTTTTCAGATTGTGCACTTGCCCTGCTTAATTTTAAAAGTTTAAATTGCTAATTTTTGCAAAGTTTTAAATTGCATTTACTGTTTAGGGCTACACACTCAAGTGTGTTAGCCTTTTCTGTGCTTATTTACTGTATTTTGGCATTTCTTAGCCTGTTTTAACCAGAAAAACACTATCTTGTTTGCTCTTTTCCCGCCTTTTCTAACTAGTATAGTCCAGATCCCAGGCTTTGCTGGTTTCAGGACTTCAGTTTCTGTATTCAGAGCTATTCCAGACCTTGCTGTGGTAGAGGGAGGTCCTATTGCTTACTAGTGAGAGTAGTAAGCATTCTACAGCCTATCTAATGCTTGAGGAGTGGTTTCCAGCTCTGAAAGTGTAATTTTATTGGCCATTTGGGGCTGACTTCTATCCCTTTCAACTTTCTTGCTTAAAAATGCATGTTTGCACAATTTTGCACATTGCGGGGCTAAGGTTAAACTATTCCCTGCGCCAGAAAGTCTGCTGTTCTAATTTTCCCTTAGGACTAGCTGGTTTCTCAGTAGTAGCACTATAATCTGAATCCCTGTGACTAGCACTTGATATATAACCCGTAGGAAAGCACTAGGAAGCCTTAAACTGATAAAAGCACTCAACTCTCCTTGTATATAAGGAGGAAGTAATTGTAGGTACTAAACAGCCTATAATTACAAAATACCTTGCCAAGGTAAGGGCAAGCAGCTCTTGTACTCTACAAAAGAAACACTAAACCAGCATGTCCAAGGATCAGCTTCCGGTGATTTCTCCAGTCCACCTGGTGAACCTGGGCATACTGGGTCAATGCAGCAATTGCCTCATGTGCACAGACAGCCCTCTCCCCCTACCACCCAACACTACAACCTGCAAGACATGCACTTACATAGCCAAACTGGAAGCAAAGCTCTCTCCAGCCAAGATTGTGCTAGACAGTCAAGAGGAGAAGGTTAACACCTGCACTATACCTCAAGCAACACATAGCCCTTCAAAACCCACACCACCACCAACACCCACACATAAAAACACTAAACCCACATATGCGGAGGCCCTTAACATTAACCTGTCCAAGCAACAAGGACCTCCGATGCTGATACGCAAACAAACACCAATCACAACCAAAGTAACACATAGCTCAAAACACCAGTGTGCCACCCAGCAACAGCCCCTAAGGCAAGACAACGTACCCAACACCTTAGTCATAGGTGACACCATAGTCAGGCACACTGATGTCCCACTCACCAGGCTGAACAAGGAGAAAATTACCGTCAGCTGCTTGTTGGAAGCCAGGATCTGCCACATAATGCATGCACTCAAGTCACTCCACAACAAGTACAAATATGACTCTGTCATTGTCCATGTTGGTGTGAATGACTTGAGACACCTCCCTGGACTACATGAAAAGAGACATGGAAGAGCTCTCGGATCACGTGGCCCAGGCAGGTGTGACCCTAACCCTAAGTAGCATCCTGCCTTCGCCCAGAATGATACCACAGTATAAAGTCAAAATGATTGACTTCAACAATTGGCTAAGTTTCTGGTGTCATTCAAAGTGGATCCAGTACCTGTCTGCCTGGGACGACATGATCGACAAACCATGATGCTTTGCCAGAGATGGATTGCACCTGTCGCCCCTGGGATTCAGGTTACTGGCTAAGGCTCTTGCTACCCCCATAGTGCCTTTTTTAGGCTAGGCTCAAATGACAAAACTACCACCGTAATAGATAAAAGCATGCAAAATCTGAAGGTTACGCTACTCAGTGCTAGAAGTCTAAACCTCAAAATGCACCCTCTCGAAGCACTCCTAAAACTGGAGAACATCGATATCTGTGCCGTAATGGAAACCTGGTTCAAGGCTCCAGAGAGCATCCTTGCAGTACCAGGCTACAACCCTTACCACACTTTTTGGCCACCAAACCAGGACTGAAACACTAAAGGTGGTGGAGTGTCCATATTCACCAAGGATATTCACACCTACAGGCACCAAACCAGGACCAAAACACTAAAGGTGGTGGAGTGTCCATATTCACCAAGCATATTCACACCTACAGGCTAGTTGCCCAACACAATGCATCTGAAATATTTCAGGTGCAACTAACACTAGGTAAGACTGCAATCCAAACTGAAGCTTGCAACAGATCCCCCACCATGACCCAAGATTCTCACTCCTCCTTTCTCAACATACTGGAAATATTAAGATACAACCTAACACCCTAATACTGGGTGATTTCAACTACCCTGCCAATAATTGGGAGAACTACTCAGGTACCAACACCTTTGCCCAACGGTTCTTGGAATTCATAAATTCCAACACCCTGGATCAACTAATCCATAGTCCCACCAGGGGCTCAAATATCCTTGACTTGGTCATTACCAACATGGGAGATCGATGCTCCACACCAGCGGTCAACCCCTCGTTGGTCAGGTCTGACCATAAGCTAATCACCCTTGATGTCCACATCCCACCCCCACCCCCAATAGGGAAACCCCCATAAAAAAATTCTCCAAAGCTAACTTCATGCTACTCAAGTCAGAAGTGACAAACTTCACGACACCCATGCAAATGGGAACTGAAAGTTAGATTGCCGAATCCTACACTAAGGAATTGTACGAGCATATCCACTCATGCATAAATTGTGCCATTCCAAATAGAACCAAGACGCTCTCCTCCAAAAAAGGAAGCCAGTCTGGTGGTCCCCTGCCATAAACAAGTTGTACAACAGAAGGAAGAAACTGTTACAGAAAAAAGGAAAATCTCAGGATACAATAAACTCCCTTACCAGCCTCAGTAAGAAGCAGAGATCCCTCATAAAATCCTCCAAAGCTAGTTATGAAAGTAAAATTGCCAAAGATTCTAAGGACAACCACAAGGCATTCTATAGTTATGTCAAGAATCTAAATGGCAATACTCAGATATGCTCTGAGCTACAACAGAATGGCACTAAATATACTGATCCCAAAGATATTGCCAATATCCTACAAGATAGATTCTGTGCCAGTTTCACCCCCCCCCACCCACTAAAGGGCCCATCTCAATACCAAAAGATTGCCAAATGCAGGTAATCACGGCCACACAGGTAAAAAACGCACTCTCTAAAGCTAAGAATACAGCATCCATGGGACCATACGACATCCCGGGCTGTGTACTACATGAACTACAAAATGAACTGGTACCTCACCAAAGTGTCATGTTTAATTATAGCCTCACCTCAAGCTTCATGCCCAATGAGTGGCGCACAGCTACAGTTATCCCACTCCACAAAGGGGGGTCCACCTTGGACCCCGGAACCTATCGTCCCATCAGCCTAACGAGCCTGATCTGCAAAGCCGTGGAACACATTATCATGGAACTTATAAACAAAGACATTGGCAACCTTCAAACACTGGACCCCACCCAGTTTGGTTTCGTGAAGGGCCGATCTTGTCTCCTCAACCTGATTGACTTCTTCGAATCAGTCTCCAGAGCAATGAACAAAACATGCTGGAGGGATAGGTTCCTGTCCCAGAGACTCTCCATACTCTGGAATAGACTGTCCATACATGTCAAGCAGAGTGCCTCTTTGGCCCTCTTCAAAAGGAACCTTGACTGGATGGGAGATAGGAAATTCACACCGGGTATCACGTCAACCACTCTGCTAGACAGGGGACCAGGTAAGTCAATTTCCTGGGAAGAAATAGCAGAGGAATTGCTATGGCTAGGCTTGTATAGGCCCTAGGGCCGATAGCCTAGTACCAATCTATGAACATTTAAGTCTAAATAATGTATATAGCCCTTCACTGAGTCAGCCTTGACCTCAGTTTCGGGAACTAAATACATCATCTGAAAGTAATTTGCAAAGTAGTCAGCTATTTTATGAGTTATGAAAAAACAAACACCTCAGCTGGATAAAGTGCCTATGTAGAACGGAACGATAAAACAGCAAAGCAATCTCCAAGGCACACCAATGGCAAAGAAATCCAAAGCTCTAATGTAAAAAAAGATCTTTTATTTGGCAGTACTACACCAAACAGTAAGCGCTTTCACGTTATACTAACGCTTCTTCAGACTTCAACATAGCACAATAAATTCCATGCATTTAAATACTGTGCTCAATAAAAACTTAATTGATCAATCAATTAATTAACAATTTTTAAAGTGCCAGTGCTCAACAGGTATGCATACATAAAGGATAACAACCTCAAATAAAAAACATAACTGTGTTTAACATATATAAAAAAATATATATAGCAAAATCTATATATTAAAAAGCCATCAAGAAATTACCATCCTGGATGCTTATGCTATTATAATTTATTAAAAACCTAGTGCTTGAGAGCTTTAGCTGCTAAAAAAGGTTTCAGGGTGATTTTATCATTCAGGCCATATTTATGTGCCTGAAGTCTAAGGATCCACCTATTCTCTATCTCCTCTGTACGATTCTTGATGTTACCTAACCTACTACTAATATTAATTAGTTCTAAGACTTCAAACTTAAAATGGTGTTGAGACCCTTTCTCCATAACATGTCGTGCTAACGCATTGGTCATATCCTCTCTATTGATTGCATAGACATGTTCTCTTATGCGTTCCCTCAAAGTGCGGTTCGTCTTACCCACATAACATTGTTGACAAAGTTGGCATTGGGCCAAATACACTAAATTCTTAGATCTACAGTCAGCATAGCACTTAAACATAAATGTTCTGCCAGTATGTGGATGGGTGAATACATTTCCTGTTGTTATAAACCTGCATTGGTTACAAGTTCGACAGGGAAAGGTACCTTCTCTCTGTGATTTAGGATGTTCTATTGGTGTTTTTTCATAGCATAATAGTCTCTTAAGGGACTTCATGTTCTTGTAGGCTATGTTAGGTACTTCTTCAACCAATGCCTTGATTCTCTCATCCATGGTTAGAATTTTCCAATTGTTCTCTATGATCTTTTTTATCTGACTGTTCCTATTAGTAAAAGGTATAACAAGTCTATTTTTCACAGTAGTTGACTTCTTTCTATTTATATTATTAATATCTGATTTTTTATGATAAAATGGTCGACTCCTTCCTGATCTCTTTTCATCTGTCATATCTATGGTGTCATACACAGCTTGCTTATTATACCCTCTTTGTGTGAAATTACTTTTTAAAATTTCTTTCTGAGTCTCAAAAGCTAACTCATCAGTGGTCAAATTGGATACCCTTAGAGTTTGATTCATCACTATGTTCGAATAAATGTGTCTAGGATGCATGCTAGAACGGTGGAGCAGATTGTTCCTCCAGCATGTCTTCCTAAAAATTTCAGTGTTGATACCATTGGGTCCCTTTGTTAGCTGAACATCAAGGAATTGTATCACATCACGTGAGTGGGTGCTTTGGAATTCAAGAAAATTAGTGGTCCCATTCAGATAGTATATAAATTCAACCAAATGCTGCTCTGTCCCTCTCCAAATCAGAAAAACGTCGTCTACAAAACGACTATAATGTATTATATTCTGATTAAAAACTATTATTCTTATTATTATTATTATTATAATTAAAAACTATATTGTTCAGCACATAGGCATCCTCCCAATATGCCAACACTATGCCCCTCAATCAGTCTTCTCTAATACCTGAATGTTTTACTGGCATCTCTTAGCTCTATATACTAATTGTGCCACTGTTCACACCCACCCCTATATTTCTAATATAAGTCTTATGATAGCCATATACGTTTAATTGTCTGTGAACCTGCTTTACACTGTACCTCTTAACTACAATATTAACATTTTCTGTCCTACCTAGTTCCTTCCCTCACCTTCATGTCTTTGAATTTCTAATCCCTAATCCTTGATCACATGATCTGTTAAGTATCTGACCAGCCCACTAATACACCTATTCAAATGATCAATATTTAAAATCTGCTAATGCATAAGTATCTTTTATACTGTAATAGCTGCCTCTGCTTTCATATGAATGTAATCTAATTAACAAACTTGCGTAATTGTTGACATATTATTTAATGTCTGTTCCTGCTGTGATGTCTGTCCTCTGTGCCAGTAATCAAGGAGCCTCAATCCTCACCACTGACACTGGTGAGGGACGTTCACTTGGAACAAAAAATAGATACACACAGTATTTCCAGATGCAGCTCTCTGCACCAGGAACATTTCCCTTAAGAACACACAAGGAGCACAATCCAGACCTGGGGCTAGACTTCCTCTCCAGGCCCCAGATACATCTCCACCTTTCTCTATGCATAAACCAGTGCTCTGTTTCCCTGTTCCAAGCAGCTGACACACACACACACACACACACACACACACACACACACACACACACACACACACACACACACACACACACACACACACACACACACACACACACACACACACACACACACACACACACACACACACACACACACACTCTTTAAGATTTGATTGTCATACAAATGCACACATACCCCTGGGAAAGACTGGCACAGATCTACTAGCTATGACCCCTCTGCCCAGACTATAATGTAAATTCACTGCCACCAGCCAGCTACTTTATGGCTCTCATAAGGTTACCCAATTATACTTATTAAAATTAATACTAATACAACTGGTAGTGTTTCAGCAATGCAACAAGGCTTTCAGAAGTGTCTACAGTGTCACCAAATATAAGTACTCCCAAAGGTTAAAATTTCTCTAAAAAGATTATTCAAGTTTAAATATAGTTAATAAGAAATGATAAAAGAGCATGAAAATACTAAATATTTATTTACAATAAACACCACAGTTCCAATCACAGGAAATATTAAAAATAACACAGATGTATAGATTCACACAGATACAGAAAAACACTACTTAAGTAATCTCACTGTATTTTTCTGACTGATCTAAAGAATTACTATTCCCTGGTTACTTACTAAAGCAAGGCAAGATGAAGTGGGTGAGTGATCCTTCTTTGTCAGGTTTCAGAAACAGAGTGCCCAGAGACTTATGTCTCTTCTGATATTAAAACATCATTTCAGTGATGGATTACAAAATAGCATCACATACATTTGGTCATGTGACTTCTGGTTTCCACACTTTGCCCTTTACTACAAAATGAGCCAGAATATTGCATGTGTGTTACCATACACACACACACACACACACGCACACACACACACACACACACACACACACACACACACACACACACACACACACACACACACACAGCTTTCCTAAGATGTGTTATAACATCTGGAAGTTATAAAACCATTTCAAAACTTCCACCCTTCCAGAGTAGCAATTAGTTCACCCCTAAGGACAATACAGTATGATTCCTAGTCCTGGTTTTCGCAGGCATTTTGTCTCTGGCTGCAATCAGAACTGTAAGAAACAATCTTTATGGCCTAAACAAGGGAATTTAATTTCAAACTATTTTTCAAAGTTAGCTGGACTGGGATTAACCTCTTTTCTTCCAGTATCCTCTGTTGCAATATATTCATTTTAACGGTTACAATACAATCTGACATATACGTATATTTCTTTTCTGTCCAGCAAGACCCACTTTCTTTTCTTTTTCCTTTGGCTGTTCCCATTAGGGGTCACCACAGTGGATCATCTGTTTCCATTTTTTCCTGTCCTCTGCATCTTGCTCTGTCACACCAACCACCTGCATGTCCTCTCTCACCACATCCATAAACCTTATCTTAGGCCTTCCTCTTTTCTTCTTACCTGGCAGCTTCATCCTTCTTATCCTTTTTGCAATATACCCAGCATCTCTCCTCAGCACATGTCCAAGCCAACGCAATCTCGCCTCTCTCGCTTTGTCTCCAAACCGTCCGACCTGGGCTGACCATCTAATATACTTATCCCTAATCCTATCTACCCTTGTCACACCCAGTGCATATCTTAACATCTTTAACTCTGCCACATCCAGCTCTGATTCCTGCATTTTTGTCAATGGCACTGTCTCCAACCCATATAACATAGCTGGTCTCACTACGGTCTCATAGACCTTCCTTTGGTGCATTTTTTAACACAAGTAGCTTTACAAATACATTTTCAACATACACATCTGTACAGCTCAGTTTGATATACCAGTGACAAACAATTCTTTACAAAACTCCAGCTAGCTATGCTGGCATATGTTACACATCCACTGCCCTATTCCTCCTTAAATACCTGGCACTACCTCACATCATTGCACACGTATATTATTGAATGTTTGTAAAATGTTTGAGCATTTCTCTCTAGGCCTCTGTTGAAAATGTTTTGTGACAAAACCCACTCAGGCAAACAAAGTCAACAAAAGCAGAATAAATAAAGGATTCACTTTATATCCTCGAAATACTGAAATATCAAAATTCAGTATGTCGAGGCTATAAAGTGGAAACCTGAAAAGAACAAAAACTCAGAAGTGCGAAATTCAAAATTTCACATACCGGAGATTTTGAATTACTGCTTCTGGTGTACACAGACACACACCTTCCTCCCCACACACAAACACAAGCTCTGTCCTACATAAAAGCAGTGGGGCAAGGCCCCTCACACCACCAATGTGTGGGGCAGCACCCCCACACCCCCCTACTTAAATATTCTAACTCCAAGCTCGCACTACATACAAAAACATACAAAACACCACCACACAAGCTACATTCTCCTCGCACAAACACATCACAGTAAAAAAACAAACCAACACACACCACAGCCCCTACCCAAAACCATTAACACATAAACACTTACCCGAATCCGTAACCACAGCACCAGAAGTGCTAATTCAAAATCTCCGGTATGCGAGATTTTGAATTTCGCGCTTCTGAGTTTTCGTTCTTTTCAGGTTTCCACTTTATGGGCTCAAAATACTGAAATTCGACATTTCAGTATTTCGAGCTTCTAAAATGAATCCATAAATAAAATGAGTGTGATGTATGAGTTGACCTGTTTAGATGTTTGATAAGTGGCATAGTCAGAGAAGCTAAAAATGGAATTAGTGCGCCAGTACTCCCCTTGGGTTTGCGAACTTAGAGGTAATAGATTAAAAAACCTGAGCTGTTGACTATCCCGTAGTAAGATATCATGTTGTACCAGCAGACGTGTTGACTGGTAGTTTTGTGTATTCTGAAATATCTGCCTGAGAATGTCTGTGAATTTTTTTGTACTCGTTTTCTATATCTGACAGTAAATTGTGCTCTGTTTTGCTAACAGAGGCCATCTACACTATATGACTTTTGAGTGAGATCAAGTCTTCATCTGTTGTGATGGCTAATGCCTTGTATCCTGTGATTTTTTTTTTTGCCTCTTCCCTAAGGATATAATTATCTACAATCAAGCATGATTAGTATTTAAAAAGTTGCATTCTCATGAGTTTCGTGCTTAGTGATCACATATGCATTTAGTATGAATGCCGACTTCTCCTGCAATTGGGAAGAATTGGGCAAGATATTAAAAAAGTCTAATCTGGTATGAGATCAACGTAATGGATGTATGAGTGTACTTGTTTTTTTTAAAGAGGATGTTGTATGCTAAGCAAAAAGTAATTTAAACAGAAACAGCACTTGCTATTTAACCCAGTAAGTTCTCAATGATCAGAAAGAGTGATACCATTTAGGATCTGTTACATAGTTCTAGCCATCCCTTTTTGTAAATTCTTGAAAGGATCTTCATACTTGCTGGGCCCAATCAATCCGCCGAGTGTACATCTAGTTTCATAAGAAGCCCAGCACTGGCACAGTCCTGCCTGCTGCATCATTAATGTGGTCCTACTGCATCCATTCACAACTGGTGAGAAGGAGAAGAACTATACCTGCACCTTGGCCCGTAGCTGGATTATGCCCTACCACATTAAAGACCCCAAATCTAGAACTGTTCACTGTGTTGTCCATAACTATCTTCTTGTCATGTGACACACTGACATTCCATGTTGTACAAGTTAACACATCACTGAGTAGAAAACCAAATACCACCTGTGGTCCTTACCAAATAATCAGTTCCAAGGAAAAAGGGGACAAGCAAATTCCCATTTATAATTCCTGGCATCACTAGAAGACCCCCCCCCCCCCAATTTATAAGACAAACTTTAAAACCACTGAAATGAAGAGAATATGACAAATGATTGAAGTTAGTTTATCTGAATGTAAAATGTGAGAAAATATCTTTGCCGACAGTGGAGTCTGACTTTTTCTTCACTGTTTTGAGACCTCAGAGTTGGTATATATAAGTGTGGGGGTGTGGGAGAGCATGGGGTCTTTCCCCCTTGTACAAGAATGTTGTCTTCTGTTTGCCAGTTGTTTCAGTGGGAAGTTTTTGAACTTTTTATCATTGAGAAACTATCTTCAGTGAGTCAAAATGATTCAGAAATGAAATGCATCCACACACTTACTGTACATAATTTCATTCTGTGAAAGAAAGCATGTCTAACTAGTGCACAAATAATAATTCAAAAATCTATTAAATCATGCAAAACATTAAGATGTTTTGCAGTTCTTAGGACTGCTAAAAGAAATAAGTATAAAATATATGAAGAGCAGTTTTTCGATATGTTATTTGGCTATCACATTGTTTGTCATAGTATCCATTACTTGCATTTAAAAATAGCATTTATGCTGTGAGATTAGATTTGCATGTAGTCAGATGAGAGTTTCATTTGTACTTACTTTCGCTTTTGTATTGCATTTTATGTTTTTTTTTTTGTTTTTATTCATTGTAATTTAAATATGAAATATATTTTTACATTTTGTTTTCTTATAGAGCTTATTTTTTGTCTACTCCCAAGCCAAGTGGCTTTGCTGCACTGCCCTTTCATCTTGTCTCCTGGATATATAAGATGTCCTGCCTTCTTCTTATCATCATGTCATCTACCTCCCAGTTCCATTATGTCAGTCAGCCTACACTGAGTGTAGCAATTCTTAGTTCATGTTTGGCAGGGTAGTTGGTTTTATATCCAGCTTTTGCTTGACAAAGCTATCTCAGGTAACCCAAAATGGGCAAGTGGACACCAGCCAAAAAGTAGCATATTGACCCAGGGTTGCTGAGCTTTATGGCAGGCACATACTGGGTCCCAGGTATAGGTTGGAGTAGGCCAGGTCCTCAACACACTTGTCAGCGGCAAATACCAGTGCCCATTTGACGACATTAGTCAATATGACCGAATCACTTAGAGCCATGTTTTACACTGTTGGGTGGCTAGTCCTGCCACTGCACACAGTGGTATAATCCATGTTCTCCTATTTTGAGGATGCTGTGCTTCACAGTAGATGCTTAAAGTGGTTGGTTCTGCTATAGGTCACCATGTAGAATCTGTGCTGCACACAGCTTCATTCATTTCTTTTTTGTGTGTGTGAGTTTGAGATGGAAACACTAAGCATGTTTTTCAACGGTGGGAGGAACCTGCACAGAGAGACAGGAAAAACATGCAAATTCCAAACAGGCATTGGCCCACAGGTCAGGATTGAACCTTGTACTTTGTGCATGGGAGGCAAAGACCTTAACCATTATAGCAACTGGTCTCTCTAAGTCTACAATTAAACTTTATAATTTGGACAGACAGTGAAATGGCAAATAGTGAACTTATTTTCTCTTCTTAGTTCTGTAAATTACCAAAATACGAACGGTCCAGGCACACTAAGGTAGCTTGAAACTGAGTTTATTGTAAAACCAAATACTTGTAGTAAAACCAAATACAAGCTCTTTCACCTGCCCAATGCAAGGCTTTTTCACGTAATCCAGAACCAAACACTTTCCCCCCACCCCTTACATGTTACTGATCTTGAGACCACGGTGCCAGTAGGACAGTCTGCTTGGACCTGATACTCGCCCATGTCAGATCCTTTCTTTGGGCAGCAGTATAGCCCTGTTTTGGAACAGCCTGATTCCCCATCAGGGATATTGACCTGATCTACCAGGAGCCTCTTGGAATTGGAAGTGGTGCATTTTGTGATCAACTGCTGATGGCCAGAGGGATTCCAACACCTTCCAGAACTCCCCTCACATTTGGAGTTGGGAGTCTTAGCCGTGGAGTCTGACATATTGTCCTCCTTTGACCTCCTTGCAGGCATTGAAGCACTAGGCACTGACTCCTCTTTCGGTTCCACTGATGGATCTGGCTCGTTCAGAGCTGAGCCATCCTCAGGATCTTGACTGGACTGCAGGCACCGTGACCCCTAGTATGGTGCCTATTGTTTTCTATGGCACTGTTTACTATGGTTACAGGAGTCTTGACAGTACCGAGTCCTCTAGGGGCTTCTTCCTTGGGAGTGGGCCTATTGGAGTGGGGTGTGACCTCGGTTCCAAGGTTATCCTTCTTGGTACTGGGCCCCCATCCCTCTTCAGGCAGGCCAGCTTTCCAAACAATGGAGAGGGCCCTTGCCTCTGAAGGCAAACCATTGGCATCAGAATTCCAGCTGTATCCTCCCTCTGAACCACAGCTGACACAGGCCACCACATTGGGATGTCGAGCACAAGAGCCTCAAGATACCCTACCACAGGGTGCCCCCTCTTTGGATTCCTCATCAGAATGCCCTGCTGAAGAGGTACTATGTAAGAAGATGTGCAAGAGGAAGCACGTGGACTCTGCTGAGGAGTCCCTCACCGAAGATACGGACTACGATGTAGGGGTGGGGTCCTCACGGTCACCCAGTGAAGATGTCTCATTTGGAGATGTACTGGAAATGTTGAAGCAGCAGGGAGACTGCAAGTCCACCAACCCTTCCTCCAAGGAGTTCGTATTCTTGCAGGCTTTTTGTGCTCAACCCTGTACTTCCTGGTTGACCCTGCCTGTAGACGAGCTAGTCCAACTCATAGTGCAGCATGCACAGAAGAGTCCTGATACTACCATTGAACCAATCCCATGGAGACCAGACAAAATTTTAGCCCCACCTGAGGAAAGTCCACATTGGTCCAAGGGCCTACCAGTAGACAATGGTGATGGCAGCTGCCACTAGGAAAGAGCTTGCTGTGGAGAGCTATACTGTCCATCCCCCAAACAGAAAGTCCCGGGTGGTGGACAGGTTAGGGAAGCAAGTGTTTGCCTCATTGACCTTTGCCATTCGGTCTTTCATCTATTTGGCACATTTTACTAAGCTTCAGAGAGACCTAGTCTCAGAACTCACCAAAACCTTAGCAGGAGCAGTCTCTGACGAGGTACGTGACAAAGTTGCCTCACAGCTTGCGACCCTGGAATCCATGCCCAACTCATCCATGCGGTTAATTTCTCATGCTACTGAAGGGGGAGGCCAGAGCTGCGGGTACAGGTGTTGTCATGAGACGTCATGCCTGGATGCGCCTTTGTGACTTTGTGGACTCTTTTAAGTCTTCCTTTCTTAATGCTCCAGTGGAAGCTTCTTCCCTTTTTGGCCTGAAAATGAAAGACACATTAGCCAGGTGTGAAAAGGATGACAAGACCCTGTCTGCCATGGGCGTACATTTTTCCACCCCAATGACCTTAATCTAGGAATCAGAGGAGTGGAAAGATGTGACACAAGAAAACCCAATGTCCTTTCCGTGACACACATGACGAGTTTACTCCCAGAGGCAGAGGGGGTAACAGTTCTGGAAGATGCCCCTACAGAGGCAGAGGGGGCCCGTGTAACCAGGGGTCCAGGAATTCCTTCTCTGGACAGCCCAACGAGTGCTCCTGAAGAGCGGCCTGATTGCTTTCCTCTGGAAGCAGTCATGGGATGTTTCTGTCTGCGCCACCCTGCCTGGCAAACAGTAACCACAGATTCTTGGGTGCAGAAGATCATTGCCCAAGGTTACCACATACCATTCAATATTTACTCAAAGTCATCAAGACAAATTCCCGACGTTCCACCCTGTTAAAGGAAAGCAGCAGCTCAAGAGATAAGAAAGCTGTCTCAAAAAAGAGTCATCCAAGCAGTCCCACCAGACCAAATAGGATCTGGATTCTACTCAAGATTCTTTTTAATGCCAAAAAAAGACAGGGGATTGGAGACCAGTTTTGGATCTCAGCATTGTGAACAAATTTGTCAACCAAACAAAATTCCAGATGGTCGTGGTTCAGTCTGTCATCCCCTTTCTGGAGGAAGACAATTGGATGTGCTCAGTAGATCTTCAGGATGCGTATTGCCACATAAAAATGGACAAACACTCCAGAAGATTCCTTCGCTTCTGGCTGGGAGATAATCATTACCAATTCTGGGTGCTGCCCTTTGGACTCTCTACAGCCCCCAAAGTGTTCACCAAATACATGGCAGTGGTAACAGCTCACTTGAGACTGCACGGATTCCAGGTGTTTCTGTACTTAGACGACTGGCTCTTTACCGTCCCACCAAACGTCTACTGGTGACAGCTCTAAACTACACTCTAACACTGGCAGAACACCTAGAAATCTCTATAAACAGGGAGAAATGCAAGCTGACTCCTTCTCAAACCTTGAAATTTATAAGAGCAACTTTCAATACCCAGTCTTGCCTGGTCTCCCTCCCAGATCACAGACTAGAAAGGCTAAGGTCCCAACTCCAGATGATACTCTCTCAAGACCAAGTTTCAGCTCGGCGGCCCCCCCCAACTTCTAGGATCAGTGGCAGCATCAATTATAACAGTTCCTCTAGCAAGACTACACATGAGGCTTTTCCAGTGACTCCTACTGACGCAGTGGTATCCTTCGCATCATCGTATGTCCTTTCTAATCAGCATAACAAAACAATGCAAACAAGATTTAATTTGGTGGATGAAGCCAGAGAAAGACTTATGGAGTTTCCCTTTCTACCCATCTCAACCAAGGGCCATAGTGACCACTGACACTTCCCTGATAGGGTGAGGGGGGTGGGCTTTTTCAGGGAAAGACGGTCCAAGGCATGTGGTCAGATATAGAGGGCTATCTGCATATCAATGTTCTAGAACTGAGGGCAGTGCTTCTAGCATTGTAAGCATTCCAGTCTGTCCTCCCATTGGGGACAATTGCTATCCAGTCCAACAACATGTCAGTAGTCTGGTACATCAACAAACAAGGGGAAACCAAGTCCTACCCCTTGTGTCGAGAGGCCATGAGAATTTGGCAATGGGCGATAGCTTCCAACCGCTTCTGATTGCAACGCATATAACCGGGATTTACATAGTGATTGAAGATAAGCTGAGCAGATGTATCCTACTGTCCCTCAATCCAATCATTGCGGTGAAGATCTTCAGCCGCTGGGGCCAGCCTTGCTGAGACCTATTCGCCTCCCCAGTAAATCACAAATACAGCAGCTACTTTGCCATAATTCCCCCACAGGGGGATTCCCTGAAGGACGCTCTGATATATGATTGACCCACGGGACTTCTGTATGCCTTCCCTCCCCTTCCCCGATTCCTCAATTTTTAAAGAAGGCCCTTTGACTGAGAAGCAGAGTAATCCTCATTGCACCCTACTGGCTCTGACATATTTGGTTTCCCTTCCTTTGGCCTCACTTAGTATACCAACCATGGATTCTGGATCCAACTCCAGAATTAATCTTGCACCCGCAAGAGTTGACTCACCCAAACATATCCAGTCTCAAGCTGACAGATTGGTTTCTCCACTTCCAGTAATCACCAGGCAGAATAGCCTTACCTCCCCGGTACGTGATATCCTTCTGGCTTCACATAAACCATCCACCAGGAAAATCTATCTTAGCAACTGGAAGAGATTCCTTATTTGGTCCCAACAAAGAGAACTAGACAATTGCTCAGCTCCTGTTAGTGTGGTTTTGGATTATTTGTCAGGCCTTCTTCATTCAGGAGCAGTACCCTCCACCATTCGAGTACATTTGGCTGCTATCTCAAACTTCCATAATGAATTCCAAGACTCATCCTTAATCTCCCATTGTCTCTGTAAAACCTTCTGGAAAGGCGTTGTACATATCAGACCACCCCTCAAACAACCGATCGAACTTTGGAGTGTAACACTAGTACTGCAATCCCTGAAACTTGCGATATAAAGTTCTTATCCTGGAAATCCTATTTTTAGTAGACATCACCTCAGCAAGATACATATCCGAGCTTCAGGCCTTGTGCATAAAATGCCCTTACATGGTCTTTCACAAGGACAGAGTATCAGTCTGGACTAACCATTCCTTTCTGCCCAAAGTTATTTCAGAATTGACAATTAACCTACCAGTCTTTTTTCCTAACTACTCAAATAAAGGAGAATACTGCCTTCATTTGCTGGATGTACATAGACAATTATGATTTTATCTGGACAGAACTAAATCAGTATGTAAATCAGACCAGTTGTTTGTTTCCTATTCAGGCCCTAAATTGGGAAACTCTGTTCCTAAAGTGATCTTATCCAAGTGGTTGAGAATGTGTATATCCTTGGTCTACCAACATAATAAAATTTCTCTGCTGAGCAAGGTCAAAGCACACTCCACCAGAACAGTGGCGACCATACCTCTCAACCTAGAAACATCAAAAATCTGGACAAGGCCCATGAAAAATAGGTACAAATCTGTATGCTGATTAACATACAATTTATATACACAATTATATAATCCCGCCCACTCCATTGGAATTGTGCGATACCAACTTTTAAACACAAACTGAACAAGCAACCAAAATATGATAATGAAACACAAAATAAGCAGAACAATAGTGTTTTATTTATATTATCTGAACTTGTGCAAAACTAAATTGTATTTAACTGCAGCTGCCAGTCTGTGAGATGCAAGAAACAAAATCATGCATTGCATCAAACTTCATGTTAGTAATGGATTAAAATCAGCAGAAGCCAGAAGGCACAGATATAGCTCCACAGAATTAATTTAGTTATTGACTGCCGATATTATGGCTTTTTTGCCTCTCAGTCTGTTAGAGCAAGAAGTCTAGACAAAGCCACAAATGACATGGGGGACCAAACAAAGGCACAGAAATACAGTGACAGTTTTAAATACTGCTCTTCCAAACAGACTGTGCTGTGGACAGAACAAATTTTTCGTAGCATAGCATGAATTTTCTGAAGGATGAAGTCTGAAAATCAAATACAATGTCAGCTACCTGCCATTGTTTTCTGACTTCAGTTCAGTCCTCAGTGGTCCACCACTGCTGCCAGTGATTTGCGGAAAACTAAAATTTTATGAGAAATTGACTCATAGCAAAAAGCCAAAAGCTTAATTTCTTTCTGTAGTTTCAAATATGAAACATTTCCCCCAGACCCCAACTAATCCCTTCAGTAGTATGTTTGCAAGTATGCACAAGCACCAAAATTAAACATTTCCCCCAGCGATCCATCCCCTCAGTAGTTTCAATTATGCACAAGCAGCAAAATGAAACATTGCCCCCAGCAACCCATCCCTTCTGCAGCTTCCAGGTATGCACATGCACCAAAATGAAACATTTCCCCCAGAGATCCATCCCTTCAGCAGCTTCCAGGTATGCACATGCACCAAAATGAAACATTTCCTCCAGCGATCCATCCCTTCAGCATCTTCCAAGTATGCACAAGCAAGCACCAAAATGAAACATTTCACCCGGGCTCAGTTTTGATCAGTTTCTCCTTAATTCTCAATGTAAACTAAACTTTAATATGGTCATCTAACTCCATCACTTCGATACTGCACTTATATATTTCTGTCAATATCAGTATGTTGCATCTAATTCTGTACAAACATTAAATAACTTACAGTACAAAATAAATAAATTTCTGTAACCTAGACGCAAACCATATTTCTCAACTTCATTGCCTAGAAATTCAGGACAAATCAAAAATAATATGGAGGGTCGGGGGCCAAAATCAGGAGCAATTTTTGAATATTACTCTAATTTTAAAAGCTAATAGAACAATATGTTTGGCACCAGCTTGCATTTTCTGAATAAGAAAAAGGATGTAATGTAATGTCTGACATTATTGACTGACTGCGATTGTCAGTGATTTACCAGAAATTCAAAACTATTATGAGGTACAGGGCCAAAAGGGAAAACTGGGGAAATTAAGAAAAATTCTAGACTGTTGAGAGGTATGACCCAAATTATAAGATATAGTAATAGTTATAATATAATATAACTCAATCATTATTTGCACCATCTTAAAACATTTATTCCCCATTCACCAATCCTCAGAAAATCTAATCATAAAAGTCTATGCTCCATCTTTATGTGTTTACTTCACTTTATTTTTCTGGAGGTCTGGAGCATGAGTTGTGGGCTAGTTCTTTGACTAAAATGCTGTATACGTAGTACCTATGCACCAAGGTGTGTCATTTCTGAACAATTATGTGCTTTTGGGAGGTCCTTAGTTAACTACAGATTGAATACAAGTTCTTCAGCTTTAGGTGTTAGTCAATTAGACTAAACGTATTGCTAACTGTAACTCATTCTACAAACAGCAACTATTTTGCTTAGCATACACCTGTGACCTAAGCATTTGTATTTTTTTTGTCACTTGTCCTTTTAAATAAATATATCAGCATCTGAAGAGATGAAATGAAATCTGTCTGTGCGAGAGTCATTTGTGGAAATTTGCCTTTGTATGTGCCCATATAACTAGCTCGTAGCGGCTGAAAGGAGTCTTTGGGTAGACTAGACTACTTACAGATGAAACCAACAAATAGAAAGTATTAAGAATTGATGCATTGCAAACTGCAGCACAGGCCAATGGTGTCACCAGCCTTGCCTTTATGCATTTATCCCTCTTTCTCTCTTGGTGATATACAAACTTCCAGGGAAGACATTTTTTTTAATGAGTTAGTTGAGACCAGGAAAATATACAGTAATTCAGAAAGTTGAACCTAATCTAAGAGGGGGACCATGGGAATTAAGATTAGAGGAATGTGAACTTATGTGGCAAATTCAGACATCAGCACATACACCCCCTGGGTTGAATGAATATGCTTCTATAAAATGTATATTGAAGTTAAAATTACTTTCTAGATAAAATGTTAACTTAAAGAATATGTTTTTAATCTAATACTTTCGATATTAAGTTTATTAGATTAGTATAGGTTATATTTATATACAAACTGATGTTTATCGTATCTAACTTACATTTTTTACATACATTTTTTAGCTATTTAATTATTTATGCAAGTCATGGATTTATATGGCATTTATATAATGAAAGATAGTTAGGGTCCTTTAGAGGTGCCTATCATTTTGTCTGACTTTTCTGAATTTTCGATATTTAGGCTGACTATAAATACAAACAAAAAGTTTTTGTAATAGTAAGTATTTTATGATTTTATAATATTTATTAGGGGTTTTTAATAACATGTAAAAACAAGTTTTGTATACTGTTGCCATTGCTTTTAAGGCATTGCAATAAATTGTAAGTCAAGAAGCAAGGGCACTTTAAGTATGAAGTAGTTTTAACTAATGGTTCAATCAAGGATTTAACTGTTTAATTGTTTAATTATGTTGAATGTGAGTATAAAATGGAGGGTTTTATGGCTGTTGAGTTGTCTGATGAAGTTGGGGCATTGGCTTCGACGAAAGCGCTTGCAATAAATTGGTCTATGTGAAGTTTAAAGCAGCTAACTTGCTTTTTTGTTGTTTTATATATATATATATATATATATATATATATATATATATATATATATATATATATATATATATATATATATATATATATACACACACACACACAATCATCATAATTTTCTACATGGGGTCAGGGAATCATGTTTACTATCACCTTTTCTCTCGATTCAGTGCCACACTCCTTTCTTCTTCAACACTCATGCCTGACTGTCCCAGATGATCTTTCACACAATCCATCCACCTCTTTACTGGATGTCCTTGTTTCTTCTTACCTTCTTCCTGTCTGTCCCAAATCTTCTTTGGCAAATTGTCTTCTGCTTTTCTGCACATGTCCAAACCACCGTAATCTGTTCTCTTTGATTGTTTCTGCAATTGGAGCTACTTTGGCTTTTGCTCTTATGTCCTCATTTCTTCATCTGTCCCACAGAGTGCATCCTACCACCTTTCTCAGGCATTTCTTTTCCATCATCTCTTGCTTATTCATCTGCTCTGCCTTTACTGCCCAGATTTCTGTACATACAGTAGTATTGGTTGCACCACTATCTTGTGCACCTTACTTCTCAGCTTCTTTGGCTTCTTCTGTCATAGACTACACCTGACACTCTATGTCAGTTGGCTGTAGCCACTCTGATTCTAGCTTTGACCTCTTCATTCAGACTTCGCTGCTCCTCAACCACCCCTCTCAGATACTTGAAGCTGTTTACCTGTTCCACTATCTTCCCTTCTATCTCAATTCTCAGCTTCTTCTGATTTCCCCAGTTTGCTGCCATTACCACTGTCTTGTCTGTGCTTAGTTTCATCCCATGTGCCTTCAGTTTTGCATTCCATTGCTCTACACTTTGCTGAAGTCTTGCTCAGAGTCTGCCTGTAATGCCACATCATCTGTGTACTGCAACTTTGTTGATCTGTCCCCTCCAACCTGTTTGCTAATGTAGTCCATCACCAGTATGAACAGTAGTGGGCTCAGAGCTGAACCCTGGTGTACACTCACTCCCACTGACATCCCCTCTGTGAGGCCAAACACTGTTCATACTTGGGTCATTGGGTCCTTGTACATAGCCTGCACTAATTCTACCAATGTTTCTGGGACTTCGAACCACTGCAATACTGCCCAGATCAGATTTCTTGCGACCTTGTCACACGCTTTCTCCAAGTTTAGGAATACCTAGTTGGACTCTTTCTTCAACTCTAGCTTCTTCTCAACTATCTGTCTCACTGCAAACGTTGAGTCTGTTGTGCTTCATCCTGATCTGAATCTGAAATGCTCATCTCCCATCTTACATTCGACTACTCTGTATCCATTCATCAATCACCTTCTCTAGAACTTTCATGCACTGTGATGGAGTTTGATTCCTCTGCACTGTCCACAGTTGTGGATGTCCCCGTTGTTCTTGTACACTGGCACAAGTATGCTTATTCTCCACTCATCTGGGATATGCCTTTCTCTCCACACTCCTATGAGTGCTCTCAGGAGCCATTTCTGCCCATCTCACTATCATATCTGCTGTGACCTCATCTGAGCCTGCTGCTTTCCTGGACTTCATTTTCCTTAGTGCTATTCTTACTTCTTCTAGGGAAGGCTCCTCTTCTTCTCTTATTGTAGGCTGTTTCTGGGGCAGTACAGCTTCTGTAGGGTTTTCTTCATTCAGAGGCTGCTGGAAATACTCCTCCTAGCTGTGTTTGATGTCCTGTGGACTGCTTGTTGCTGGCATCCCTTATGAAGGGTGTGTGACTGTCTTCTTTATATTTTTGTCTTTGCCTTGCAACCTGATATATATAGTTTGTTTGTGCCACCTAATTAGTCACTTTCCAGAAGTTGGTAGAGTGCCTCTGATGGAATATGGGCGCATCTTGTTAAGGATGGAAAGTAGATATATTATCAATTTTGGAACTTTGTGGCCCTGTGGGCTTAATATGGAGTTACATTTAAATGTATAGGATAAATAAAAAATTAGCATTAATTATTATAAAAGATGTATAGATGCATAGGATGAAAGAGTAATGTATGTAGGATTAAATGTTTTAGTGTTTATTGATCAAAAGATGTATAGGTGTATTTTGCATGAACAATTTAAATTATTTAGTTAAATGCAATAGAAGTGTAAAGGGTTGCACTTTAAAAGCATTTTGATGCACTTTAAATGTTTCTGAAGCATTTTAAATGCCCTGGATACACTTTAAAAATCTTTTTGACTCACTGATTAATTAATTAATTAATCAATCAATTATTGCATAATTGAACTGAATAATGATTGCACTGAAATGTATATAAACTATACCATTCTTGTGAGTAATTATCCCCTGGAAGGCTTGATGCCGACCTACTAGGAGCACAGTAAATGTGGATGGTGACCGTTTCTCCAGTTGTCAGTGTGTTTTTTGTCTTTGGTGAGTTGATTCGTAGAGTGGAGTGGTGTTCTTTAGAGTGCCTCTGATGCCCTATTCCTTGCTATTGCAACTCCTTTCTTAGCTTCTTTGTTAGCCAACCAGTATTCCTTCATAGCCTGGTCAGTCTTTTTCTATGTCCTACTTTTTCCAGCACTCCTCCTTTCTTTTGATGACTGCCTGGACTTCTGCATTCCAGCACCAGCTGTCCTTATGTACCTTATTTCCATAATTTATTTGGCCATTTATCTGTTCTGTAGTTCTCACACAAGCTGTTTTTAGGCAATGCCATTCTTCTTCAGCTCCACCTATTTCCTCCTCCTCTTCTTGGGGTGTTAGAGCCCTGAGTAATTCCTTGAACTGTTGTCTTTTCTCTGCAGTCAACTTCCAGGTCTTCAGCCTGGTCTCTGTTGACCTTAGAGCCTTCTCTGACCACTGCTTGCAGGTGATTGTGGCAACCAGTGGTTTATACTATGGGCTGACTCGCTGACTGATTCTTCCCCAGTGCCTTTTCCTTACTAGGAGGAATTCTATCTGAATTGAATGTTGGTCACTCTTGTATGTGATCTTGTGACTGTCTCTGTTTCTCAACCATGTGTTAGCTACTATTAAGCCGTTTGCTAGACAGACGTCTAGAATGGCTTCTCCTCCTTTATTCCTATTGCCCCACCCATGTGGACTGAGGCAGTCCTCGTATCCTGTTCTATCTGTCCCGGCATGTGGATTCAAGTCACCCATTATCAACAGCAATTCACGTTGTCCTGATTTATCTAGTAGGTCCTGCAACTGCTGTCTGAATGCACTCTTTTCCTCACTATCAGCCCTGCTGTGGGGCATATGCTGAGATTATAAATACTGCCCTATTGTTACACTGGAGTCTGATTGCAATGAGTCTTTCACTAATTCTGATGATATCCCTCCCTCACTGCCTTCTGAAGCCTCTTTCTCACCACAATTCCTACACCATTACTAGCCTGTCCCCCCTCCTAAGTAATAAACTCTGGATCCCAAGCCAAGTGGCTTTGATGCACTGCCCTTCCATCTTGTCACTTGGATAAATAGGATGTCCAGCCTCATCTGTATCATCATGCATCCTGTCAGTGAACCCACATTAAGTGTAACAGCTCTTAGTTCATGTTTGGCAGGTTGCTTGGTTTTATATCCAGCTTTCACTCAACAGAGCTGTCCCAGGTAACCCAGGCTGGGCAACTAGACACTGTCCAGCCAGTAGGTTATTGACACATTCACCCCTCCCACTGTTCGCATGGGTCCCTGGCGTAGGGCGGAGTA
The DNA here is from genome assembly GCF_019279795.1 of Protopterus annectens. Lineage (NCBI taxonomy): Eukaryota > Metazoa > Chordata > Ceratodontiformes > Protopteridae > Protopterus > Protopterus annectens. The sequence goes on from NC_056748.1 coordinate 729,003,153, forward strand.
GGCCAAGTCCTCAACCTGTTTATCACCAGTAACTACCCATGCCCATTTGGTGACAGTCACCATAACCGAATCACCTAGACCATAGCCACGTGCCGTGGCTTGCCCTGCCATGGCACATAGTCTGTGATCTGTGTTTTCCTATCTTCAGGGTACTGCTCACCACAGTAGATGCCCCAAAGCAGTTGGTTTGTACAACTCTTCCCACTGTAGGGCATCATTATAGAGTCTGTGCTGCCTCCCACAGCTCCATTCATTGCTGAGTTTGAGATGGAAGCACTCAGCATGTTTTTCAGAGGTGGGAGGAACCCCACAGAGTCACAGGAAGAACATGCAAACTCTAAACATGCATTGGTCGGAGGTCAGGATCGAACCTTGTACCTTGTGCATGGGAGGCAAAAACCTTAACCATTATGCCAATTGGTCTTTGTAAAAAAAAAAAAAAAAAAAAAAAAAAAAATATATATATATATATATATATGTGTGTGTGTGTGTGTGTAAGGTTTGTAGTAAAAATAGCTAATTTGCACTAGATTGAATATTTATTATAGTAAAACTATGCAATTGAATGTCACTCTACCCAAGGTGGTTGACGGACATGGGATAAGGAAAAGGAAAGAGAAACATTAAAGAAAATGTAGAGCATATATAAATGCATAACAGGGCCGCAAGGTTATGTTTTGAATGAATACATTGCTTAGAACTGTTTAAAAGACACTAGTACTTCATTCTTAGTTGCATGTATTGAGTAGTGCATCAGGAAAGTCATGAATGTGACTCCTTTATAAACGAAACAATCTTAAAAAAAAATCAGAGAAAACACATTTAACAGATTATTGCGCAGCCAATGTATGATGCATACTGTTAAGGCAGCAGACTCAGACGCTGGGCTAAGTATTCCAAGTCACATTCTGATTTATGCATTTGGGAACAATTTGCAACAGGCCATTAGTTAAACTGGAGATAGACTTGAGGAAGCAGGCAATTAGGTAACTACAAGCCTATATCATTCTGAATTCCTTGTTGTTTTTTTTTTTAATATGATTTATGCAGTTGTTTGTACTTTGACAAATATATATTTTTTTCACATTCAGGATACATTTTTTTTTGTGCAAAGAATTGTCCCAGAAAATTCCATTTGGTAAGTGACATGCCATTTGGCTCTGCATGTAAAAGGCACTACAGCTGTGAAGATAAAAGCAGTGAGGAGGGGAAGCATCAAATAATGTAATGTGATCAGATCTGAAGCTCAGCATTTTCTTAATCTGCTGTCTTGTGCTGTAGATTATGTTGGCTTTCTGAAGATTGTTTAATTATTTTAACTATTTCTTCAGAAGAAAGCACAATCTATAGTATCCATCTCCTCGATAACGGTGGTATCATACTTATCTTGTTTTGGGCAAGTTTCATATTGCTGGTGGTTTCTACTTGCTGCATAGTGAGACTGTGCTATCCATCTCATTTCATTCTTCATCTTTAGATAAAGCAACATTATTCAACATTCAGTAATTTTTGAAAATCAGTAGAACCTAGTTATGCAAAAAGAAAATGAAAACATAATAAAAAAGGCTTTGTCGTTAAGGTAGCTTCCTGCTCTTGTATTTAACACTGACAGCTTTCTTATGTAATTCGATTTGACAGCTTCATTGAATGCCACACTTCTTTCATTTGTAAAGCTTTCTGCATGAAGGCACTTTTCAAAGTTTTGGGAGTAGAATGGGTAGTGAATTATACCTTTTGTGAGTTTATGTATGTATTTATGCAAGTATTTACTTACACACACACACACACACACACACACACACACACACACACACACACACACACACACACACACACACACACACACACACACTTTATTGACCAAGGTGCCTGTATGGGTGTTAAAGCAAAAATAAATACAGAAATGATAACTGTCATGCACAACTAACTAGTAAAGCTGTATATAGCTGTTGGAAAAAAGCAGAGCATGCATAGCCTAGCTTCTTGGCATAGAGGGATAAAGCTCTGAATAATGATTAAGGCACAGATGACTAGGGTTCAATTAATAGCTCAGATGTTAGAAGAGATGGGCAGAGGAGGGTGAGAGTGAATGGCTAACACCACATCATCCAGCCGGAGACATGGGAGTTGGTGGGCCTAGCTGGATGATCTGCTCCTGTGCAAGATGAGGCATTGTTTTAACAAGTGGCTTTGGGACTGAGGAATGTGTACTTAGTGATTGAGGCTTGGTGACAACTTGAAGGGTGCCATGTGGGTTGTCGCCAGCACAGATCAGCAGGATGACATAGGAAGTCCCAGCAATGATGTCTGTGAATTTGTCAGGAACTAGTGGCATGGTTGGAGCCAAAGAGAAATACCCCTCTTGGCTGCCTGTATGACAGATATACCACAGAGTCCCCTTGCAGGGGTGATGTGGAATGAATGGGTAGTAGCTCTTTGGTTGACAGACATGGACCTAGAAAAACAATACAGAAAAATTAAAAAGAAAAAAAGAACAGAATGTACATAAATACAGAGGAGAAATCTGGGATATATAAATACACTAACAAAAGATACATAAGCAGAGGTAAGAATACAGAAACCACGACGAAACTGTATTTTTAAATCTGTGTCAAAGCAAACTCTCAATATATTTTGTGATGTAGAGCTCCTGTGTTAACTGATGTTAATACATCAGCAGTCTGAATTGAACAAATCCCCATGTCTGTTGTGTTTTATTGCGAGTAGTAGATTTTGATTAGCACCAAAACTGACTTGGGTATGCCATGCAAAATAATCCTGAGGGAGAAAGGCCAGGCCCCTGGGTGAATTGTTGAGATACATGAACAAGTAATGGCTGAACAATTAAGAGCTGCCATTTTAGCACACAAGCTTGGTTATAGCACATATTGTGATGTCATTTCTTTTTGAATTAAAGATCATGTGCAACCATTTCTTGCACATACATGTAGTCTTTCTCTTTCTTCTGGAATGACAGGATGGCTTCTTTCTCTGCAAATCCAATTTACTGGATATTCTGTTTTAATTTACTGTTTTTTCCTGCCCACAAACTTTGGCTCTCCACAGTCTTATGAGTGCTGCACTTTCCATCTTTGCGTAATCACACTTGTCATTTTGATGATGCAAAGTTGCATTTTTCCTGCACTTACTGCATTAGTAGGTTTGTCTCTTTCTTCTGTTTTTTTGCAAGTAGATGTGTTATTGCTGCACAATGGCTGAGTGCCGTATGTCAGTTTATTAATGGAATGAGTTTTGTATTAGCATGAATTTTCCAGGCAAAATGAACTATGAACTCTGAAACTCTAATATTTAGCATTAGTATCTTACTCTAATCCTCAGTGAATCACTAGAAAATAGAAAATCTAAAGTTTTACAAGGCATGGGCAAGGTAAAAATATGAGGCAAAATCAGAGGCATTCTGCAAAAATTGATAGATGAAAGATAAGATTCATTAACATCAGCTAAAATCAGACACACTTGAGTAATGGACTTCATGCTGCACATGATACGCTTATTGTGGCATCAGAAGCAGCCTTTTCATTTGTTTTTGCACAAAAGGAATGAAAAAGGGTTTGAAAACCAGATTAGCCAACAAATTGTAACTAAACTTAAAATTTAAAATTAGAAAAAAATAAAACATCCCAATCTGAGAATCCTCTCTGTCTACACTCTTCTCCCTCCTGCTGACTAGATAATGGACTCTACTGACCTCAACATGATGTCAGCATGTTAGCAAGGAAGCAGGACTTCCTGCAGAGTAATCAATGAGGGTAGAGCATGTTGTGGCTTATAGAGGGTAGGTTTTGGAAAAGATCTTCCTTAAAAAGAAAAGTGAGAATGGAAACTTAAGTGAAAGAAAGAGCGAAGGTAAGCAAGAACTGAGGAAATGCATTTTGAGAAACGATAATCTGCATCAGTTTTGTCAGTTTGCACATGATGTTTAAGATAGGTAGAGACGGCTTAGAAGAGATGATAAATGAGTGGTTAGGAAAAGCTCTTGTATCACTGCCACTTAGTAATGGACGCATAATTTGACTACAATTTTTGCTTGAACTCATACCAGTTCTGCTTCTTGTTTCACCAGATTTATTTCAAGATGCTACCTACCGATGTAAGTGGTCAGTGGAGAATCTCCAGACTGGTAGCAACTTCTGTTTATTTTATGAAGCAGACATTTTAGGGGGCAGGAATTTCTTACTGGAGAGTGAAACAATAGGGAAGAGGAAGGAAGTGATTTTTAAGGATGGAGACAGTGACATGGAAAATATAGCCAGAGAAAGAATGCAGTTTGTAAGTGAGGTAGTTTCCTTATCATGGTGTGATCTAGACAGGACAGAGATCAAATTTTGAGCATTTATAATACACTTAGCTGTGTTACAAAGTGATAGGTTGTCAAATATAGTTTCATAGAATAGTTCTGAGAGCAGTAAGGGGGTTGTACATTTTTGTTTTTTTTGTGTGTGGGATAAGATGCAGAGACAGTTTAACAACATACCGTGATTTTTAAGATTGTTTTCAATGTACAGGCCAAAGGGTTAAGGAGTAGTTGATTGTAATGGTAAAGCTAAAGGAACAGAACCACATCAGCAACTAGGATAAATGGACTGTTCACTACAAATGAAAGTATCACATAACAAAATATAAAGAGAACGATCCGAAACACTGCCAGAGTAAAGTAAAAATTCTTTATTAATGGTAAGTGCTTTCACGAGTATCAGACTCATTTCATTAGATCAAATCACATAAACTGCAAGGCATTCTATTTAATATAAATCAAAAATGAAAAGCACCAGTGGTATTTCTGTATTTACACATGCAATATTTAACACGTAAATTTGTATCTGTTGCTAGATGCTGATAAGAATCTCTTAAACACACGTGCTCCCTTTTCTGGAGTCAGTCACTTAGAATGGTGCACCATATGTTTTTTTTTAAAACAGGCATAAGAAGTATATGAATAAATTAAAAGTGTGTACACATTCTTAAAATGCTTAATAGATGCAAAACAAAAGAATGTCATGCCTAAAAGCTCCACTATCTAAAATTCATTTTGCTTGTATACTATGAACTATCTAAAACCAACTACTAGGGCATAAATAAAGTTTACAAATCTAAACCAAATGATTATCAACTGCTAAACTAAAGTATAAAACACAATCAAATTCACAAGAATTTTAAAATAATCACATCTAAGATAGAAAACTTGATCAATCAAATAGGACTTATTGTATATACTACCATGTATAATAATATTTATAAAATAAAAGTACCGAGCCTGCAAGGCTTAAAATAAGACCAATTTTTAATACACAAGAGAACAAGGTAAAACAAAGTAAGTGCTTTCACGGTTCTCACACCGCTTCATCAGACATTCTCAATACAGAAAGAAAGCAATTAAATAAGATTACAAAGGAACAATCAAACCAATAAAAGACAAGCCTGTAATTAAAAGGACTATACTAGTGTTTCAGAAGACATGCCTTCAAAAAAGGTTTTAAAGTAAAAACACCATTGAGACCTGGAGGTCTCTCTGCATTAAGAAGCAGTATCCATTTCTCTTCTGCTGCTTCTGTATGATTGGGTAGGTCACCACACTCAAATCTAAGTCTAAAACCTGAAGTACAAAAAATTTAAAAACATGTGTTACCCCATTTTCTAAAGTATGTAATGCCAAAGCATTACTTTCTTTTTTATTCCTAATGTCCCTTTGGTGCTCTAAAACTCTTTCTTTAAGGGATCTGTTAGTCTTACCTATGTAAAAACATGGCACAACTGGCAGGAGGCAAAGTAAACAATGTTAGCTGTTTTACAATCAGCATAAAAACTAACATTAATGGTAAAACCTATGTTGGGATGTGTGTATGTTTGGAGGGTACTAATATATTTGCAAGCTGAACAATTCCTACAGGGAAAGGTACCAGTCATAGTAGACTCTAACGTATTGTTAACAGAGGAAGATCTATAACAAAGATGGCTCTTCAAGGACTTGTTATTCCTAAAAGAGAAATGGGGTGTCTCACCAATCTTCCCTCTGAGTTCTGGTACACAATTCAAAAGTCTCCAATTATCCTTAATGATATCACAAAAATTGCTGATGTCACTAGGGTTGTACAATGGGAAAAGACTTATTTATTAACACGTGAGAAATTTATTTTGATTGTGTCCATTGGTATGTTCGTTTTGTGGACGATATTTTTTTGTTATGGCTTGGGACTGTGGAACAACTAAAAAGTTTTATTGAATTTCTACATCAAACGACTAATTTCCTTAGATTTACACATAAATATTCTGCTGAAAATATAGATTTTTTGGATGTTCAGTTGAACAGGTCTGACCTAGCTAACCTTACTACCAGCATTTACAGGAAACCTACACGGAAAAATGTTCTTTTACATAAAAGAAGTATGCACCTTAAACATATCCCTCGTAATGTTTTGAAGAGCCAAGTGTATAAATTGTTACGCTTGCCCAATGATGATCAGGCTGCACATAAAGCCCTCAAATTATTGAAACAGGAATTTCTTGAGAGGGGCTATACTGGTCCTGAGATAGATGCATGTATCTCAGAAGCCTGGACACAGAGGGGAAGGAAGGTGTAAACCTCATTTTGAGGCTGGTCAGTTCAGTAATTATCCAGTTGTGTCACCAGTGGCCGACAGAGATATTTTTAGGGTTTCATTACAATATTCTAGTGACATCAGCAATTTTTGTGATATCATTAAGGATAATTGGAAACTTTTGAACTGTGTATCAGAACTCAGAGGGAAAATTGGTGAGATACCCCATTTCTCTTTTAGGAATAATAAGTCCTTGAAGAAGCATCTTTGTTATAGATCTTCCTCTGTTAACAATAGGTTAGAGTCTACTAGGACTGGCATCTTTCCCTGTAGGAATTGTTCAGCTTGCAAATATATTAGTACCCTCCAAACATACACACATCCCAACATAGGTTTTACCATTAATGTTAGTTTTTATGCTGATTGTAAATTACTTTGCCTCCTGCCAGTTGTGCCATGTTTTTTACATAGGTAAGATTAATAGATCCCTTAAAGAAATGGTTTTAGAGCACCAAAGGGACATTAGGAATAAAAAAGAAAGTAATGCTTCGGCATTACATACTTTAGAAAATGGGGTAACACGTTTTTAAATTTTTTATACTTCAGGTTTTAGACTTAGATATGAGTGGCTGTGACCTACCCAATCGTACAGAAGCAGCAGAACAGAAATGGATACTGCTTCTTAATGCAGAGAGACCTCCAGGTCTCAATGGTGTTTTTACTTTAAAACCTTATTTGAAGGCATGCCTTCTAAAACACTAGTATAGTCCTTTTAATTAGAGGCTTGTCTTTTATTGGTTTGATTGTTTTTTTTATTTTTACTATATTTATAATAATATTTAATTTGTAAATTTCACCTCTATTTTAACATTATTGAAAGTGTCAGAAATACATATTAATCAAGATGAGCACTAAATACAAGCCACACTAAACTAAACTGTTATGGCTATGTATGAATATATAAAAATATTTCATTGTTTTACTTAAATAAGTACCTAGCTTTTAGTATGGGTCTTAATGGAAAATGTACATTTTGTCCCATGTTTCCATCAGCATGTAATCTGATGATCCCCTTCATCTCATTCAGCTCCATGTTGTTACATGTATCCCCTAACTGCTGACTATATTGAATAGTTTCATTCACCATAAATTTAAAAATGTGCTCAGTAGTAGTGGTCATAACTTGCTTCGCTAATGCATTGCTCAAACACTGACTCTTAATATGATACAAATATCCCTTAATCCTGTCTCTTAGACACCTATTAGTCTTACTTACATAAAATGATTTGCAAACAACATAATATGCCAAATAAATAATATGGATAATATTACAGTTAGCTGATGTTCTAAAAGAATAATTCTTCCCTGTGACCGGGTGTGTAAAATGTCCACTATTATCAATGAAGGGACAAAAATTGCAATCTCCACATGGTGTTGTATAATTTTGTCTAAGTGGAGATTATACATTAATATTTCCCTTATATTAACATAATATCCTTTTTACAGATTTTTTATTTTTATACCTAAGAGAAGCCTTCTCGATAACTATGCTTTTTACTTTTTCATTTTATTTAAATTTATGTTAATTGAAATTTTACAATATAGTCAATGGTTAGGGATATACGTAACAACATGGAGCTGAATGAGATAAAATGGATCATCACATTATATGCTGATGGAAACATGGGATTGAATGGACATGTTCCATTAAGACCTGTACTAAAAGCTAGGCACTTATTTAAGTAAACCAATTAAATATTTTAATATAGTTATACATAGCCACAATAGTTGTAGTTTAGTGTGGCTTGTATTTAGTGCTCATCTTGATTTTTATGTATTTCTGACAGTTTTATTGTTAAAATAGAGGTGACATTTACATATTAAATGTTATTATAGACGATAGTGTATTCAATAAGTCCTATTTGATTGAACAAGTTTTTTTATGTTAGATGCAATTTTTATTTTAAAATGTGAATTTTATTCTTGTGAATTTGATTGTGTTTTATAGTTTAGTTTAGTTGATGGTCATTTGGTTTAGATTTGTAAACTTTATTAATGACTTATTAGTTGGTTTTAGATAGTTCATAATACACAAGCACAATGAATTTTAGATAGTGGAGCTTTTAGGCATGACATTCTTTTGTTTTGTATCTATTAAGCATTTTTACACACTTTTAATGCATTTGCATACTTAATATGCTTGTTTAAAAAAACATATGGTGCTCCAGTCTAAGTGACTGACTCGAGAAAAGGGAGCATGTATCTTTCTTTAAGAGATTCTTATCAGCATCTAGCAATAGATACAAAGTTACATGCTAAGTATCACATGTTTAAATGGAGATGCACTATTCTTTGCATATTTGATTTATATTAAATAGAATGTCTTGCAGTTTATGTGATTTGGTCTGATGAAACGAGTCTGATACCCGTAAATGCACTTACCGTTAATAGTTTTTAGTTTACCCTGGCCATGTTTTGGATCATTCTGTTTATATTTTGTTAGTTGATTGTAATGTTAAGATATTTAATAGTTTTACTACATTTGGTGAGAATGCCATTAACCATATTAAAGACAAGGTTCTGGGAAAAGTTAGTGTAATAATAACTTCTGCAAAACAGAATTGATCTTGTTTTATATTCATTTATGAGAAAACAGGATAGAGTCCTTTAGTTAGTATTCAGGTTTAACAACACTTCTTTGCAGCTTCTTTTGGATAGAAAATTGGGGCCTATCTGTGTATAACAGAAATGTTTAATCTGTTTATAGTATGTAATTACAAATTGGGTTTGATGTAAATACTGAAGAAAAAGGGTGGCAGGACTGACCAATGAGAGACTCATTTTTACTGCAGTATGCTTTCATCTTACTTTGTATTAGCAGTTTTAAAGATAGCTGCAAAACTGACTTAGAGTGTCCTGCGTTAAACCTGAGTTCAGGTATGCATGTGGTAAGAGTTATTTTTTATGGTACTAAATGCTTTGTTGAGGTCAGGGAAAATGACTGTTATATCATATGCATTGTTAATGCCTTTTTTGACAAACGTATCCACAGTAGGGTACTGATAATTTAGGAACCTTAAAGCTACAGCAGTTGCAGGGCAGAAGTGGAATTTAGTAATCTTAAAAGGGCATTTTATCCTCTTTTTTTAAGTATATACTACTATATCTAAAACATCTGTGTAATCTGAACTGTATATAGTGTCAGTTGTTGCATTAAGAATTACTACACTGAGATCCCATACTAAATTGCAAATGTGGCTAGTGTTGGGCCTAGAAGGTTCATGCTCTAGTAGTGGCATTAGTACTCCTGATCTAGTATAGCAGTATGAACATACCTCCCAACGTCTAAGCAGAATAATTCTAGTCAAAGGCAAAAGTAATGGGGGAACAAAGACTCAAAATTAGGTACATATTTTCAATACTGCTCTTATAAATTTAGAAAATTGCTAGAACAACAGGTTTTCATTGACATGCATTTTCAGTAGGATATGAAGTTTGAAACTCAAGTGTAATGTCATTATTTACTGAGTGCAATCAAATATGATTTGCCAGAAAGCCACAAGTTTTATGAGCAGCAGATGAGGAATATGAGATAAGAATCTGAACATTCTGTAGAAATCTGGACAGTTGAGAGGTATGGTTATGAATTATCTGTTTCTTTACCTAGTTCAAAGTCTGTGGTGGGCACATAATTTATCTGAGTACATGTTTTTGAGTGTGCCATTCACACACAGGGTTTTTTGCCAGGGACTTGTGTGACTACAGAAAATGTTGAGAGAGGGATTATGAGCCAACAGGCGTGAGGTAACCTGGATCTTGTGTGATATTTGGAAAGTGTAGAAGTCAAATTGCATAGTAGTGAATGAAAATTATAATAGCTGCGTAAGTAGGGACTCTCTGGCTTCTATTTTTATGACAGACCACTATACATTTATATTGTGAAGACGGAAGTACCCCAGCTGTAGAACTTCTAAAGCCTGGGTATTTCTAGCTATACAATTAAGTGTACAGAGGGCTGTCATGATTCTAGTCAGAAAAAGACTGAAATCCTAGAATCCCACCTTGTATCTTTTTTCTGGCATTCGGAAACAAAACCTGGGTACAAGAAATGCTGTTTTCTGAGTTTGAAAGCACCCCCCCCCCACACACACACACACACTGCTGCTGCTACCTAAGTCTGTGTTAGGAGTTTTTAGTAAGACTATCTCTTATATAGAAAGCATATCTCTCAGCCTGTCAGTTTTCAAAATAATAATACCAAGAAACCATTAAAAAATAATAGCAATGGGTCCAAAATCATAACATTTAAAAATGATTATGTGTAAAGCTGCATATCTGAGGTATGAACTGCAAAACTGGGACCCTTGTGGTAGGGCCAACATAAACTGTAAAACTAGGACCCTTATGGTAGGGCCAACATGAACTGTAAAACTAGACCCTTGTGATGGGGACAACTGATATATAGCTTTAAAGCTACAGTAGAAACCCTTACCACGATGTGGCAAGTACCTGTACACTTCCAAACAACACAAAATATCCAACTGACCACCTCTGTAATCACTGCAAATGCATAGATATGAAGGTAAATCCACATACATGCCCTTGATAACTGTTTTATAGGTTCATAGTTGTGTTCATATGTGTTCTCCAGGCTAATGGCTATTGGGAACCTTTTAAGCTTGACCATGCATCCCAAATGTCTGACAAGTTCTGGTACCCTTGTTAGTGTAAGTAAGGGCCTGGGAGCTTAACCATTTATGAGTCTGCCTGCATCCATTAAAGACACAGGTGCCAAACCAAGGGTGAATTTCTGGTTCCCTATCCACTTGTCCAAGTTGAACTTGAACTGGGTTAGGGAGGAACTCAGTGCCATATGGATGAGAATTTGTTCCAGAGAAGGGGAGGTCTCTGTGATACATACCTGTCTCTCCAACAGATCTTATGTTTAACAATCAAGGTTTAAATCTTTAGAATGGGTATTTCTGGTGGTGATTGTTTTGCAGATATGCAGGAAGTTCATCAGAGTTGAGTCCAAAGATGCTTTGTATCTTCTTCTTCTTTCGGCTTTTTCCCGGTCAGGGGTCGCCACAGCGGATCACCTTGTCCGCACATTGAATGGCAGTGGAGTTTTACGGTGTCGAGTTGCCAGCCCGGCGCCCAACCTTCCACAGAAGGCACACTCACACGCACACCTAGGGCCAATTTAGAGTGTCCAATCCACCTGCAGCATGTCTTTGGGATGTGGGAGGAAACCGGAGCACCCGGAGGAAACCCACGCAACCACAGGGAGGACATGCAGACTCCACACAGAAGGCACCCCAGCCGGGGATCGAACCGGAGAACCTCTTGCTGTGAGGCGGCAATGCTAACCACTGCACCACCGTGGCCGCCCAGTCCAAAGATGCTTTGTATGCCAGCCATAAATCTCCCATCAAGATCCTGTAGGAAACAGAATACAGGGAGAGAACTTTGAGGTGGTCTGTGCAAGATACGTTATTTATGCCCTTTATTCTTTTAGTGAAGAACCTCTGTGGACATTCCGATTGTTGGAAGTGCCTAGTTAGGTACATACCAAAGGAAGCATTGTACCTGGTGACAGGTTTGATGTGTGCTGAATACAGTAGAACAGTGACCTCTTTGGACCTAGATGCTATACCTTTGGTTATAAGTTTCCCAGCAGAGAATGATTTCCTTACTACCACAGACAAGTGATGGTCAAACCCTAGATTAGTGCCTATATATGTCCACAAATCCCTAACTACTAAAACAGCCAAAGGTTCAATTAGTTTACCTAAACACATTTCTCTTTTGTATGTATGAGCTCTAAAAGCAGTTAGTGCTCTCTTCTCAGAGGAAGGATGATGCCAGCAGTACAGAATTCAAGGCAACTTTTGTGAAGTGAATGGACATGCAGTCTTGCATTGTGATGATCACAGCAGTAACAGTCATTTGTATACCATAATTCTTAGGGTTTGTAGCCCTAACCTTGATTTGGTCAGAGTGAGATGTTGAGTGGGTGTGTTTTTCTGTCCCCCATTGGGCAATCATTGGTGTAGGGTTAAAACTATCATTGATTTGCTTGGGAATCTTAAGTTTCAACAATCAGAAGAAGGAGGGCTTAGTCCTAATTTGCATGCTCAGTCTCAGGCTAATTTGCATCAGAATCTAAGGCTTGCTAATAAGAAGGTGGAGGACTTGGTCTTAATTTGCATGCCTAGTTTCAGGCTAATTAGTGCCGAATGTAGTTAAAGTAATCCGGGGTTCGCTGTACAGCCAATCTGTTGCGAACTTAGTACAGTTGTTAATCCTCGCATTTACCAATTGCTAAAACGTAACACTAAGAAATCAAAAGTGTAAACCTACCACCATATTACAATGTAATACAAGTCTAAATGCATAAAATAATTGCTTTCCCCCTGTGGGCTTTATCTGGTCCATTTTGATATATTGCTTCATATTTACAAATATGTACAAAAATCAGGGAGTGCATTTTCATTCAAAGATCAGATCTTAATAGCCCATTGGTACTCCATGGTAGTACTCAGTTTAATAAATAATATGGGCCTTGTGTATAATGGTGTATCAAATCTTTTTTTATTATTATTCAGTGCCTCAAGGCCCATACCTGCTTAGAGCTGTATAATCTTTCCAGCTTTTCTGGAGCTCATAGAACACCAAAATCGTCGAAAAGTCAGTCTGAATTAATTTTAAAACGTTAGTGCTTAAAAATGACTGTTCCCATTTTTAATGTGGCTCATATGTATCACCTATGGTCACTGCAGAATATAATTCAAATTTATTTATATCAAATTCTAAGTGAATGTAATTTAAAAAAAACTGTGCCCTCTTTTAAGGTACAGAGCCAGCACCTACAAACACATATGCTGCTTAAAATAGTTAATCAAAAAGAAAAACATGTCTAGCACTGATCCTGCCATATAATTGAAGCTATGTTGTGTATTTAGAGTTAAGGTAACCCAGTGAAAAATACAAAGTACTAAATCAAAATTAATAACCCCAAATGTAGTAGTAGAATAAAAAGTGAGCAAGGTAATTTAAGTGACTCATTCATATCAAAGTGCCTGAGCTAAGCCATTGTCCATTTTGCAAAACACATCTTTAGGAATGTCCATAGAGGATGTCCATATACATCAGGGACTGTGCCAGGATCTCAGAACCTTAGTAGTAGTATGCTTTGGGGCACCATGGTCTAAGAGCTAGCACATTTGGGCCATTTTGAAATTCAGTACATCACAAAACTCAAAACCTCTAAAAGTAAAATGATTTCAAAAGGAAGTATAGTTTCCTTTTGTGATGATTTCACCAAAAACCCACCATACATTCAGACAAAATTTATCTGGATAGTGTTAGTATTGCAGTGATACAGAAATGGATTTAAAAAGCTGAGGTGCAGGGTTAGGGTTAGCAGGTATTAACAAGGTAGGCACCCACCTTAAGAATACCTGTTAACCCTAACCCTGCCTTTAGCCCTGCACCTTACTATTCATAACCCTTTCCATGGCAAAACCAGTTATACAATCAGCTTGCACACATGCACACACACATACAAAAGCACACCCACACTACACTGCACTGCAAATGTGCCCTCACTTAATCCATTTCTAACCTGCCCACACTCATACAAACACTTCTTCAGTGTAATGCCAAAGTCTTCACTATATCATGAGGTTTCATCAGTAATTTCCCAAACCCATACTTGCCTTACCTACATGCAGTCAGTGTTCCATTCATGCAAAATGTTAAACTTTCACTGAACAGAACATTCAATGAAGTTTCAGAGTCATTCACTCTGTCAATGAGCAACCAATTTGATTGAGTGAATAACATCATCACCCCCCCTCAATCCATATATATTTATTTTTATTAAAAGTTGACAAGAATGCAACTGTATAGGTAAGAATGAAGAAAATATATATATTAAGGTATAAATCTCAGTGGTTTTACCAAAAATTGCTGAAAATGTTTAATAGTTCCTTTGGAGGAAGATGCTCACATATCTGTGTGTTAGGGGAAAATTGTGAGGCATGGCGATGGAGAAGACTAGTAGACTGAGTAACAGTTGTATAGTGGGAGGAAGATATGTAAGTGTTGAAGGACTGCTGGGTGAGAGTGAGTCTAGCAGTTTATCTTTACTGGTAGTAGGAATGGCATTCCATTTATTGGCTATACAGGCAGAGAACAGATACCGTCCTTGTCTGTTGTATTTATCTTGTGATTAGTAGATTTTTATTGATTGATCTAAGTGACTTTGGAGCAATATATGTTTGGATAATATTAGTCACTACTGGACATTCCCTTAGCTTACATAGGATGGTGTGACCATATGTTGTAGTGGTATATTTTTATTTAAGGTGAGCTAGCCTAGTTTCTGTAAGGCATGAGAGTGATGGGATCTATGTGAGACATTTTCAGCAAATCTGACAATATTATTATAGTAATGTTGAAATGAAAAAGCAACCAGGTACTCTCACCACGAAGTGAAGTAGACAGGCAATGAGTCCAAAGTGAACCGGAGCTCACTACAATTCAGCAACAATGCACTAAAAAGGCAACAATTTCCGCTAGTTCAATCAGCATTACATCACAAATTGCAAGAAGCAAGGAATTCATTCAAACAGGAACCATAAATCCACTTCGTAGAATAACGAAAAATCAAAATGTAAGAATAAAACGTTTAATGTGAGCGCTTTCGCGTGGTCACCACCACGCTTCTTCAGACAGTACAAATAAAACTCTAACCATCAATTTATATAATAATGCATCTAAAAAGGCGCCAAAATAAAACAATCAACTCAGCCAATTAATCAATTTAAAAAATATATACTAAAGAATAGTATACAATACCAACTTTAAAAAGTAATTATAGATATTACAGTCATTTTAAAAAAGACTTAAATACATAAATGATGCTGAGGTATTCACGTAAAAACCATTGCTCAATATGAGTTTCAAACTACTGAGAATCTTTATATTAATAGTGTTGGCAAGTATATTCATGAGCATTGAGAGTAGAATTAGATTAAATGAAGCTAAATAAAGTGAATAATCTAACATAAAGCAGGTAACCCACATAAAACATTCAATACATTTAGAATGTTTAAGTATTAAATATTATAAAATATATATATTTATTTAACATAACATAATCTGCAACGGGAATTTATACATAAAACTTATTGCATATTGTATATGTAATGTATTATAATGTCTTACAGTGCAGATTATTTTGTTGTAAAATATAACAATATATAAATAAATAAATAAATAAATTGATGAATAAATGGATAGAAAAATTTTATAAAAAGACTCTAAAACCTGATATCAAAACCTAGATGGAGTCATTAACAGATATTAAACATTAAATCAGTGAAAATAATATTGTGTATACATATTAAATATTAAATATGGATGAGTAAAAGTATAAATTATATCCTATTCGAAATTGAATAATGTAATATGAAATGCAAGTATATATGTAATATAATATATGATATAAATGTATAAATAAATATGATATAAATGTATAAATAAATATAAGAATGTATATGAAATGTGGACTTAAATGAAGTAAATAGACAAATAAATAAATAAATCAGAAAATAAATAAATAGATTAATAAATAATATAAAATGTATAGAGAAAGATACTATGTATAATACTGAAATATAACAAATGAGAGGGATGTGATACCTTACATGATAGAATAAATAAAGTATAAATATACACATATTTAAAACCAAATATATACACTTTATAAAAACTTACATTATAGTAATGTTCAGGCTTTGCAGAGATTTGTGTAGGTTTGTTGAATTGGTAGAGGCATAGTACAGATGTCAGTAATGCACTTTGTACTGTGGTAGGAAGAGCACTTTGAGGGCTGTAGTGTTTGGATTTGTACAGCAAACCTAGTTTCAGAATTGTTTTGCTTATTATTTATTTATTTAATTTTACATTTGTTAACTGGGGGTGTCTGACTGAGCCGAAAAGGCCCTTTTTCAGCAGAGGCCCGGGGAGAAAAGCTCCACAAAGTAAAATTACAGATACATTTAGTTAGACATGATCAGTATACACACAAATTACAAAAGACGTGTTTTTACAGTGGTATGCGGCATATCAACAGTTACAGTGGAGAGAACAAACAAAAAAATATTAATTTAAAAATAAAGGTAATTAATAGATTTGTTGTGTACAGCTGAAATTTGGAAAATAGGTAGAATACATACATAGTACACAGGTACAGTACATACATTGTAGATTAGCCAATGTTTGTGAGTAAGATTGAAAACTATTATCAAGTACTCTAGATTTGGTATGTATACCTTATCCACTTTCACTAGCCTGGGGAGCAATCATGGCACTGCCAACTTTGCTAGAGATGTTGCCTGATGAGGTCTTTAAAGGAGGCTTTTGATGATGTGTTTTGATTGCTAGTGGGGACAGAATTCCATTTTGTAGCCACTGAACTACTATATAGCGCATCTCCAAAGCTATTGTAGCTGTTGGTGACTTCTAGTAGTAGTTTGCTTGATGATCTAAGAGGCCTTTTGGCTGAGTGATGTTGTACTAGGTTTTTGAGGGCAGGACGCTTATTGGGGAGGTAATAGAATGACAGAGGCAGAGCTGTCTCAAAGCGGTACAGTGATGAGTTCTGTATGATCAATTTGCAGCAAAGCAGGCAATTCTGTTATAGCAGGCTTCCATTTTGCTTAGTTCAGTTTTGTTGAGATTATTCAGAATGTGAGATGCATAGAGTAGGGTGGATAGAAGTTGGGAGTGAGCAATGGCTGATCTTGTGTTGTTGTTAAGAAATGGTTTGATACGGTAGAGTGATCTCAGTTTGGCATGTGCTTTTTTAATAGTTAAGTTGAGATGACTATCACATTTTAGGTGGGAGTATATGGTTATTCCCAATAGCTTATCCTATACCACTGGAGTGATTGGAGTAGCATTTGTGGAGTAGATAGTGAATTGACTGTTATCAGTGTTTTTGTTAGAACTGGTTATAATCATAAGCTGAGTTTTCTTTGGATTGAGGATAAGTTGGTCTTTGGTAAGGTAGTTTTCAACGTCAGAGAATGCTAGTTGAGTTGTTTGCAGGAGGGTGGGAATGTTTTGTGCAGCACAGATTAATGTAGTGTCATCTGCATACTGAATGACAGATGCATGCTGTGTGAAGGCATGGAGGTCATTTGTGAAGACTGTGAATAGTAGTGGTCCTAATATAGAACCCTGTGGGACTCCTATAGTTATGGGCAGCTGAGGGGAAAGAGAATTTTCCCATTTCACAGCTTGGTACCTGTCAGTTAAGTAGCTTTGGAACCAGGTAAGAGTGGAATTTGATAGGCGATGTTGGTTTAGTTTGTTTACAAGATTTGGTGTAAGACTGTGTCAGATGCTTTGGACATATCCAAAAAAAGAGTTGACACCTGTAGGCCTTCATTTTTGAGATGGTTTACTGTGTCTGTGAAGCAGAGGAGGGCTGTAGTGGTACTATGGGCAGGTCTGAAACCATGCTGAGTAGGTGACAGGATGTTGCTGCCTAGGAGATAGTTTAGCATCTGGGTATGGATGCATTTTTCTAGGATTTTGGCCAGGGGGGAGAGTAAAGCAATGGGTCTGTAGTTATTAAGTTCAGTGGAGGTCCCGCCTTTATGTATGGGTGTAACATCGGATATTTTCCAGAGTTTGGGCACATAGTTTTCAACACTTGATCTGTTTATGAGAGTGGAGATTGGGATAGCAATAGCATCTGCTGTGAGTTTCAAGAAATAGCTGGGGCGTAGGTTGGCTGCTGTTGATGAGGTTTTTAGTTTGGAGAGCATGCTTTGATTGAAGTGGTGGAAACTGTTTTGAGGGTAAAGCTAGTATTAGAGTTATTTGTGTTGGGGGGGATAGTGAGGAAGGAACTGTCCTGTGATACTAAGGATAGAATTGAGTTCACAAAGTAAGAGTTGAATTGTGTTTCGATGGGAACTTTAGTGTCAGGGGTGGTTGGTTTGGGGGTAGCCTTTTGGGTGGATTTTAGTAGCTGGTTTACACTTTTCCAAAATTTTTGGGGTTTGTGTTGGTATTTAGTTTGTAATGTTGTGTAGGAGGATTTTTTTGTCCAGCCTAATGCATTTTTTGCACGGTTGCACAGTTCTTGGTACTTAGTTAGGCTTTGTGTTTCTTTGTTTTTTTGATAGTAAAACCAGGCAGTGTCTCTGGACTTGAGGATTTGTTTGGTTTCTTTACTGAGCCAGGGGTTTGTAAAGGTTCTAACCTTGATTTTGTGCAATGGAGCGACAGTGTCTAGGTGTTGTAGAAATGTTTTGTTGAAATATGCTACAGCCTGGTCAAGTGGGAGGGTTTTTAGGGGGGGTCCAGTCACAGTTACAGAGTAAAGTGTTGAGGACCTCAGGAGAGAATGTGTTTGTGTTTCTAGTGGATATATAGTTAGTGGTTTTGCATATGCTTGTTCTACTACGTATAAAGTATATTAAGTTGTGGTCACTTAAGGTGTCTGGGAGACTGCCTGTGTGAGGGTACAATGTGGGGTTGTTAGTTAGGACCCAGTGAAGGATGGATTCCCTTTTAGATGTTTTATCATATCTAGTTGGAATTTGGACTAGCTGCTGGTAGCCATGGAGAGTTATTAGATTACTTGGTGGTTCTGATATACAGGTGAACCAATCTAGGTTGAAGTCTCCCAGAATAAGGGTTTCTTGTGAGTATGTGGAAGAACACCAGGATAAGAAGTATTCAAGGCTAGCAGGTATATTACCAGGTGGAATATAGATCACAATTGTGGTGATGACCTTTTTAGCATGAAGTTGAAGTTGTGAGATAAGTATGTCCCAATTATTGGAGGAGTGGTAGGAGTTTAGTAATTGATGGACAGTTAAGTTGGACTTGTACAGTAAGGCAGTTCCACCCCCTTTATGAAGTGATCTGTCTTGTCTAATGATATTGTAGCTAGTAGGGAGAACTTCTGAGTTAGCTATGTTTTTATTTAGCCAGGTTTCTGTTAAAGCAACTATGTCTGGGGAGTAGTGTGCCACTGTGACCTGGAGTTCAGTTATTTTTTTTTATACTTCTAATATTAATATTTAGCATTAAACGATGGTTGGTTTTGCTGCTGTTGTTGATTTACCCAGGGATGAAGAAAGTAGGAGTGTTATGTTCTGACATTTGTGTTGGACAGGATGGATTTGGGCCTGGGTTGGTGTGGATATCCCCACTTATGGTGACCCTGCTGTTAAAATGGTGATACAGATGTTGGAGCTTGGTGAGGAGTGTGAGAAAGTATTGTGTTTTTTTGGAGTAGGAATGAGAACATATGTGTTTAGTTATGAATTGGTCCATTATGTAGTTCTTGAACAATTGTGGGCAGATATTATTATAATGTGTGGTGTCTGTTTATGAGAGTGCATAATGTAGTGTTGTGCTACTAAGTTTAGGGATATTGCTAGAGTGATACCTTGTGGTGTTGTAAAGAATTATGGGAAGACAGACTAGACTTAGTTGTGTGATAGTCATGGTTATAAAGTTTAAGTTGGTTCTAGGTGGGGAGTCTGAAAAGGAATTATAGGGTTGCACTATATGTGGATGGGGAAGTAGTGTGGGTGATGTAAAAAATGCCTAGTGGGAATGAGAGTGATTGGGATGTATTTTGTGTGGAGCAAGTTGGTGTGGTATAATGTGATATGACTTGAGGAGCTGTGATTGGTGGAGGTGATGTGAGGGTGAGCTGTGGGTGTGGCTGTGATTACTATAAATGTAGAGGTAGTGGGGCCGGGAGGGAATAGGGGGCAGGGCTGGGGAGCAGAGAGAGCCCAAGTGTTAGCGAGGGCGAACAGAGTGGGACAGAGCCCATCAAGACAAGAGAAAAAAGTATTACTTTACAAATCTGAACACTTTAAACAAATTCTTGAGGTCCAATAGCTTACCAGCAAGCAGAATGTAATTGCTGAAGAGCACTTGTGTCTTGGTGGGAGACTAGAAATTTAAAGATGGCTTCATGCTCAGCAGGAGTCTAATATAGACTTAGTATTGGGGGAGGGAGATAGCACAAGGGGTGTAAACCAGGTGGAATGCAAAAAAAAAAACAGAGAGCCAATCAGTGGAAATCAGTGAAGGCCTCAGAGGGGTTAAGTAATAATTCAAACTACCTGTAAAGTGAAGGAGAGAAGAGACAGCAAAGTTTATTAAGGTTGGGAGTGTGTCTTCACATTGACTTGCTGATTAGTAACCAGTTTGTGCACAGATTAGAGTAGGGAGATACATTAGCAATGAAGGGGAATGTATAGAGATGCAAATAAACAGGTTGGCCTCCAAATGATACAAACTAAGACAGAAAGCACTGAGAGGGCTGCTTGATGATTAATTTAGTCACAGGGATCTGAATTAAATGTATACTGTCTATTGGACAGTTAGGATTACTGTACTAGCTGGGGGGGGGGCACAAGGCACCAAGAGTCAGTTTTATTAGCACGCTGAGAACTACTAAGAAATACTGCTAATGTAATAGATTTACTCTCATAAAATATACAAGTAGAATGCCTGGGTGGACTGACCCTGCTCTTGAGGCTCGAAATGTATATCCTTGTTTAGTTTGCAGTACTGATTCCTTCTTATACTGTATGGGTGGAGTGGTAGCCGCAGACTGCAGATTTGCTTGAGTGTGCTCTGAAGAGAGAGAGAAAAAAAGAGAGGATGAAGCTAGTAGAAGGAGACAAAGACAGGTCAAAGGAAGTAATGAGGAGATAGGAGGGTGTAAAAGATACAATTCTGAGGATAGTGTGGATAAAGCAGGAGAATAGATGCTACTGCTACAGTTTGTGCTTCAACAGTTACCACATCACAGTGCCATGACTTAGTTTGGAAACAGGTTAATAAATCATGCACAATACATTTATCAGCCAATTATCTTGTGCTTACAAGAAAAAGGAAAATGAACACTTAACAGCACAGCTGAATCAGTAGCAGAGACAACTGTAGTGCTAAATCAGTAAATACTGTTTCTAACTCCAACACTAAGTCAATTAGATTTACATTACAGTTATAACAGCAGTTTTAGTACATCATAGTAGCATCGAGACAACATAGCTGCAGTGGTAGTGTCAGTAAAAACACAATTCCTGAATGACAGAATCAACCAGTTAAATAAACAAATAAGCAGATCAGTAGTCAGGAATCAGAAAAATGAATACTAGTTGTATAGATCCAAATACAGCAAAAAGGAAGTATTACTTTACAAATCTGAACACTTTAAACAAATTCCTGAGGTCTAATGGCTTACCAGCAAGCAGAATGTAATTGCTGAAGAGCACTTGTGTCCTTGTGGGAGACTAGAAATTTAAAGGTGGCTCCATGCTCAGCAGGAGTCTAGTATAGACTTAGTATTGGGGGAGGGAGATAGCACAAGGGGTGTAAACCAGGTGGAATGCAAACCAAACCAGAGAGGCAATCAGTGGAAATCCATTAAGGCCTCAGAGGGGGTAAGTGCTAATTCAAACTACCTGTAAAGTGAAGGAGAGAAGAGACAGCAAAGTTTATTAAGTTTATTTATTATTATATAACGTACATGCTAGTCAAACTCAAGCTTTATTTGGTATGTTCCACATTTTCTGTGTGTGTTGTTGAGGGATTTCAGACAGTTGTCTGCACTGAGCAGGGAAGAATATGTGTTTGAAAATGAGACATGTCAGAAAGAACTGTTTTCCTGCCACCCATACCCAGCTGTTAATTGTTATAATCTTTGTTTGTCTCTGTGTGCTTTCAGTACTAATGTGAACAAATTCTACACAGGAGCTATCAGTAACTTAGGATGTGTGTGCGCGTGTGTGTGTGTGTGTGTGTGTGTGTGTGTGTGTGTGTGTGTGTGTGTGTGTGTGTGTGTATAATGTGTATATATATATATATATATATATATATATCAGTGTCATTTCACCTAAATAATCTGACATAGGGTCCAAATCTATTACTGATAGTGTATATGCCCTTTACCCCAACTGTAGTGCAATCTCTTTGCGAGAATATTAAAGTAGGGGGGTGTAGGGAGCACAGCCCCCCATCCAGTAATGTTTAATATTGTCTAGTATTGTTTTATATTGTCCTGTCCATGTTAACACAGTAAGTAGTTTATAACCTGAGTAGGTGGGGGGGGGGGCTACACCCCCTACATTAATATTCTCACTCTGAGATTCCACTACAGTTGGGGAAAAGGGCATATACATTGTCAGTACTATTTTCGGCAATTTGGATCCTATGTCAGGATTTTCGGCGATTTGGACCCTATGTCAGGATTTTCAGCAAAATGTGATAGACCCATATATATATATATATATATATATATATATATATATATATATATATATATATATATATATATATATCCCTTTGTCAGTGGAAGTCTATAAAAAAAGATTTAAGAATATTTGAACCAACTGTTTAGACGCAAGGTTAATTCAAATGGAGAGAGAGAGAAAGAAGAGAGGGAAAGAGTGAGACAGCAGAAATTAACCAAAATTGCAATGAAAGGCACATAAACAATAATTCATATGTTTATATATATATATATATATATATATATATATATATATATATATATATATATATATATATATATATATATATAATACACAAGGCAAATTTAACATTAATGTTTTGATGTGTTGGCGTATGTAGAAACACTAATTTTCACAGTTGACCTCGGATACATACTGGTAGCACAGTGCTATGGCATGCTTCAAATGAAAATATGTATATTTTCTTTTTTTGTAAAAAAAAAAAAAAAATATTAATTTTTTCTCGAAAACAATTAGTAATATAATGCAAGTAATTAAATTATAAATTAGTTAAACTATGTACAATATATACAAAGGCAAGAGAACAGTATATGTTAGAAACATAACTCCATTTCTTCATTAAAATAAAAAAAAAATCCCCCCATTTTCTTCTTCATTAGGAACTTAAATATTAGAGACAAAATTAATTTGGTAAAAGTCAGTAAGGGCTATCACATTTGTCCAAATATTATTAGTAAATGAATTGAGAAAAAGTATCTGTTCTTTGTCTTTCGTCTAAGTGCTGTTTCTTTTAAGAAGGAGAGAAAGTCCTCAAAAGATGGTGATGTAGATATTTTCCATTTCTTAGTGATACATTACCTTGCTACTGCAACAATTGTCCATAAGAGACAATTATTAACATTTTTCAAATCACCTCTTTCATTTTCATTAAATAAAATAAACTAATAAACTTAGATAATGAAAAAGCATCAGAAAATAAAGTGTTTAAGAAATCATCAGTCTTAGACCAAAACAAGCTTAAGGAGGAACATTCATAGAATACATGTATCCAATCAGCTTTACATTCTTATAGACATCTCCACCATAGTATATTATTATTACCATTAATTTCAGCTATTTTATTTGGAGTTAGAAAAGCCCTTTGCAAAAATTTCCATGTGAATATATGCCAATAATGAGACCAAGAAGTATACCTGACATATGATAACCTTTGAGATTTACTATGAGAGGTAAAGTAAGAGGCATGCCCTCAAGTAATGTGATTCCAGAATTTAGGATTTAAGTTTGTTTTATATTCAATAAATATTTTGTAAAGTTTTTGAAATTAAATTATCAATTTTTGAGTTATTGCACATGATTTCATAGGAAAAAAATAATCTGTGGTTTTCTTTAAAGTAAGAATGAGAGAGAGACATATTTCTTCTGTATGAATTTTCACATTTTGTAGTAATAACCAGTCCTGAGGGTTTAAATCAAATTCTGAAATAAATTGTTGAACCTCTTTAGCTTTTAGATTTTTAAAATGATACCAGCAAACAAAATTCTTTTATTGAAAACATTTTTTGTGATACTACAAGAGATTATAGATTCAAACCAGATTTTAACATCTATATTTATATAAATGAGAATCATTTTCTGAAGGATTTTAGTATAAAATTTAAATAGCTTGAATCTGTAGGGGACAAAATATTATATTGAATTATGTTACAAAGATAATGCCAAAAAATTATCTAAATTATTGAATTGTGATTATGTAATATGTTGTTGTTGTTGAGAAGATTTTGATGTAAAGTTTTCCAGTTGGAGTTGTAATTAGGATACATCCAGTTTAATATAATTTTAAAAATCGATGCTTTATTATAGGAATCAATGTTAGGAAAGGTGTTTTACCTATGAGTCAAAGATCTTATGTAATGAATAAATGCTATTATGAGTTTATTAGCAAAGTAAAGAAATTTTAATAGTTTCACTAATACACTTTTTTTGAAATAGAGACATAAGCTTGTATTATATATAATATTTTGGTCAAGAGAATCAACTTTATTAACTCAAGTCTATCTTCAAATGAAATGTATATTTTGAAGTGTATATAATTTTTGCTTCTAATATAATCAGAATTTAGTACACAAATATTTTGGACGGCTGTTTTGCCTTGCTTTTTAAGAAGATGTGAAAAGTCCCTGTCATGGACATAGGTATAATGCCAGACTGTGACAGCAATAGTCATGTGAAAGCAAACTTTATTAAGCTTTATTTTAATACATAACTGCATGTATTTATTTTCTTGTTATTCATGTTTTAATGAAGCAGTAGCAGTAATAACAGCTCAAAAATGTAAAATACATTAAATAGAATAAATAATGCGTAGTAAAATCATAGTAAATCAGACATTAATCTTCTGGCTGTATTCAAGGGCCATGTATCATTTCCAGGAGCATAGCTATGATGGTCAGCTGCCCCAGGTGCAAGATGTTAAGGTATATGATTAGGAGATGGGTGATTTGGAGGTAGTACATTAACAGCATGTTGATAGCGCATTAGTGGTCAGAGATGAAGCACTTCAGCTTTCCATGTGTAGTATCTAGAGGCACTTAACATTTATAGCATGTGAGTTGCTACAGTTTCAAGTAATGAACTTTTTTTGTTTTGCTCCTTGAACACTTGAGGAACATAAGAAGGGACCTGGCTTGCTTGCTTGCTCCTGGACTGAGAGACAATAGCCAAATTAGGGAACATACTTTTTTTTCTGTTCACCTTTTAGAGTTGATGAGTGCCAGCATAGGGAACAACAGCTGAATTTCTTCAACAGACACAGTAACATGAAGATGAGGAGAAGGAAGTGTGCAAAAGGGAAGCAGTCGTCATAGTTTAAGACCGAAGGGAATGGCTTTATAACGCAGTTAAGGATGAAGCATGGAAGAATGAGAACTGGGGAGATGAAAAAAAGGGTGCATATATATATATATATATATATATATATATATATATATATATATATATATAACCAGGAAGAAGATGGCTAAGGCAAGCAGAAGAAATAGGCAAAGAAATGAGAGGTGAATGATGTAAATAAGACATTTCAGAATCATTAAGGTGGATAGCCTAGTTACCTACCTATGAACTTACACAAATGCATGGATTGTGCTATCCCAAATAGAACCAAGATGCTATCCTCCAAAAAAGGAAGCCAATCTGGTGGCCCCTGCCATAAACAAACTCGACAACAGAAGGAAGAAACTGTTGCAATTGAGAGTAAGAAGCTGAGATATCTTATAAGATCCTCCAAAGCTAGCTACGAAAACAAAATCGCCACTGATTCTAAGGGCAACCACAAAGCATTCTATAGCTGTGTCAAGAATCTTAATAGCAACACCCAGATCTGCTCTGAGTTACAGCACAATGGCACAAAAATTACAGAAACAACTGATATTGCCAACATCCTGGCAGATGGGTTGAGTGCTAACTTTACCCCCCCCACCCCCTAAAGGGCCCAGATCTATACAGGAAGAATGCAGAGTCCCTGTACTCACATCTATGCAGGTAAATGATGCACTCTCTAAAACCAAAAACACAGCATCCATGGGACTGGACAACATTCCAGGTTGTGTTTTACACGAACTTCAGAATGAACTGGCTCCCCACTTAAGGACTATGTTCAGTCATAGTCTCACATCAGGCTTTGTGCCCACTGAATAGCACATAGCAACAGTTATCCCACTCTACAAAGGGGGAGCCACCACTGATCCGTGGAATTATTGCCCTATTAGCCTGATGAGCCTGGTCTGCAAGGCCATGGAATGTATCATCATGGAACTCATAAACAAAGACATTGCTAACCTCCAAGTTCTGGACCCCACCCCGTTTGGGTTTGTGAAAGGCAGATCATGCCTTCTGAACCTGATTGACTTCTTTGAGGCAGTCACCAAAGCTGTAGACGAGGGGAAGGTGGTTCACACAGCCTATTTTGACCTCGCCAAGGCTTTCAACACCATCCCCAATTCTGGAATTATAGTTAAACTAACTAAACTAGGTATAAATACCTACGTCACAAGAAGGGTTGCCAGGTGGCTTACTGACAGAACCCACACTGTAAAAGTTGCAGACTCCAAATCTGACTTCATACCAGTGACAAGTGGAGTACCACAGGGTTCAGTCCTGGGATCTCTCCTGTTTGGTATCTACTTCTCTGAAGTACAGGCTAACACAGAAGGCCTCTGGCTAACGAAGTTCACAGATGACTGCAAACTAGGAGCCATAGTTGAGTCCCCAAATGATGTGGACATCCTACAGAAGGGCCTCACTGAGACAAATGCTTGGTGTCAGAGGCATGGCCTCAAGCTCAATGCCAAAAACTGCATTGTCATCCCCTTTGGTAAAAACTTTGTACCCATGAACTACCACATAAATGGCAGTCTACTTAATGCCGAATGTGTGATGAGACCTTGGGACCCAGGTGGACAGTAGTCTCCCCTTTGATAATTACATCACCACAGTAGTCAGGAAATCCTTCTATGTTGCACTACTCATCACAAAAGGGTTCTCATTCAGGAAAAAAAGAGGTCATTGTTCCCCTCTACTCGGCACTCATTAGACCCATTATAGAGTACAATGCCCCTTTTGGAATGTACCTCACAAGACATCTGCAGCAGCTGGAAAGGCCACAGAAGTACCTCTCAAAGAGGATTACTGGCCTCAAACAGATGCCCTACACTGACCATCTCAAAAAACTCGAGCATTACTCTGTAGCATGTTTCCTACTCCAAGGAGATCTCTGCCTAACATATAAAGCTATGTTAAACCCAGAGCTGTTGGACATGCTACACCTAAAGAAATCCCAATCCCTCCAAACTACACACTCTAGGGACCTAAACCTTGTCACCACAATAAACAGGACATGCTGGAGGGATAGATTCCTGTCCCAGAGACTTCCTATACTCTGGAACAAGCTACCCATCTATGTCAAGAAAAGTTCCTCATTAGCACTCTTCAAGAAAAATCTTGATGAGTGGATGGAAAATAGGAAATACACCCAGGGGATCATTTCTGTGGCTCTGCTCGACAGGGTCACAGGAAATTAACTTTCTTGGCTGGCGTAAGCCAGGGAACCTTGTTGGCTAGGCTTACTTAGGCCCTTGGGCCGATATCCTAGTACCTATCAATGAACCTATGAACAATAGCTGTTTACAACGAAAAGGTAGGCAGTGTAGCGGTATAAGAAATAGTCTATAGTAAGATGGGGATAAATGAATTGAATGTAAAATAAAGAAATTATAAATAGATAAATGTATGTAGGGAATAATTCAGTAAGGCACTTAATGGATTTCTGATGTGGATTAAAGCATAGGCATTCAATTTGTCTTTTTGTTTTGTGCACTAAAGAAGAGGACAGAAGTGAAATGCATTACTGGTGAAATTGTCCACATTCTCTGTTTGCTACATGGTTTCTAAACATGTATATTATTTCACTGCAAATGATTCCCTGAATCATCTTTTGATGCACTTCTTCAAAGTGTGAGAGAAACATCACAACTATTTTTTTACCTTGTACTTCCTGTGTGACATTGCCCACATGACTGTCTTAATAACCAGTTCTGGATTCGTCACATAATGGGAAAAAAATCCTAACTTTTGCAGTGCTGTTAAAAGTGGAAGCTTTTTTTCAATAAAGCAGCATTTTAACCAGGATTATATGCATAATGGTCACAGGATTAAAATGTGACATGCTCTGTTAGATGAGGTGGCTTACTCCCATCTAGAATGGTACCATATTATTATTGAACAATGATGGCAGTAATTCCAGTACTTTAACATGTACTTGTACAGCAGGACTTTTCAGTTGAAAGTATCCTAGACTCAGTGTTTTGTTGAGAAATGTTAGACAAAAAAGTGAGATGGAAGTTGGTGGATTTCCTTAATATTTTCTGCAAATGATCACTGGAATAGTTTCATGCAATAGACAACTCATCATTCCTCTTTGCTAAAGTTATATGCCTGGTTCATATCTGAGGTGGATAGAGGGAACACAGTGGACATGAAATGTCTAGATTTCATTAAAGCTTTTGACATAATTTTTCAAAGAAATTCACTAGTTAAATGAAAAAGGTCTCAAGTGGGTCATTAAGTAAATCTTTGGTTAAAGAAGTTGAAGGGAGTGTGGATACAGCTACCAGTAGGAAGCTTTGAGGGACAATACTGGGTTGTGCCTCACTTTATTTTGTCCTTTTTTACACTGGAACTAGACAGTAGGATTGACTTTTTTGTCAACAGTTCTAGCAGTCTTTCATTAATCACAGGAAAAATCATTCTTGTTAGGAGATGAATATTTGAGATCAACAACACTTTCCTTGTGTACAATATATCACAAACAATTTTTTCTTCACCTTTGATGTAAATAAATGTTTTGTCTTAACCCTCAAGGCTAAGCAAGCTCGGAGTTACTATGTTTAGAGGCTTAGTTGTCTGTTCTGGGAAGTGAATGAGTGCAGTGCTTTTAAGCTCAATGTATTAACACAGATCCTTCTTGAAAGTATTCTCATGAGGGTAGGTAATTGGACAGATTAGCCACAGCTGCAATTCTGTATTGAAAAGTACACTTTGTTCGGAGCAGTTTGTTGATAATGTACTCAGGCAGAAGAGAAACAGAACAAAAGGTAAATGAAAGAAGGGTAGAACAGTCTACAAATGTAGGTTTCAAAGAAGAAGATTGAAAAGAAAGAAGAAGCATTTTATACAGAGGGTATTGGAGTCCTGAATTAATGTGGGAACCTGCAGTGTGTGGAGAAATTCAAAGGTTCCTGGACCACATGAAATCCATCCAAAACCCCTTTTCCGTTTTTGCACAAGGGGTCAGTCAGGGTGTCACTTTAACAGTGGCAGTCATCTGGAACCAAGGTTTGCACTACCAGGTGGCTAGCCTTGCTATGGTAGATCTTCCATACCATACACTTGCATGCACACTCACACATATGCTCAATTTAAAGTGTCCAGTCCACCTACTGCATGTCTTCAGAATGTGGAGCACCCTGAGGAAACCTACACAAGTACATGGAAAACATGCAGACTCTACAGAGAGGCACCTCAGCCAGGAATCAAACTGGGGAATCTCTTGCTGTGAGGCAGCAGCACTGTCTACTACACCACTATGTTTCCTACCATGATCAAGAAGATGGTTTTCCTGGTGTAAGGCTGTGCCATTGCATACTTCAGTTGTATGACCCCAGATGAAAAAGAGGGTCATAAATGATAGGAAAGGTAGCTGTATGGGGTCAATTCTAACACTGGTAAGCTTGAGTCTGTGTTTCTTAATGTATTAATATATACACATAATAAGGACTTTGGTAGGCTGTATAGGCTCATAGGTATTTACTAGGCTAATGACCACAAGGGACTTTTTAAGCTTAGCTATGCATCCCAAGTCTCTGACAAGTTCTGGTACCCTTGATAAGTGTAAGCAGGGGCTTGGGAGATTGAAACATTTACAAGCAAGGGCCTGAGAGATGAGCCATTTACAGGCTGCCTGTGTCCATTAGAAACATAGGTGTCAAACCAGGGATGAATTTCTTGTTTCAAGTTACACTTGAATTGGGTTAGGGAGGAACTCTGCTTCACATGGATGTGGACCCTGTTCCAGAGATGTGGTAGTCTCTGGACTACATTCCTGTCTCTCCTGCAGGTGCTATTTATATCACAGGCAAGGTTTAAATTTTTAGAATGGCTAATTCTGATGTTTGTTTTGTGGATATGCAGGAGTTCCATCAGAGTGAGTTCTGGCAATGCTTTGTATGCCAGGCATAGATCTCCCCTCAACAGCCTTTAGGAGACAGAATATAGGGATAGGGTCCTGAGTCAGTCTGCATAGGACATGTTACTTATGCTCTGTAATCTTTTAGTGAGGAACCTCTGTGGACGTTCTAGTTGTTGGATATGTCTGGTTAGGTACATACAGAGGGGAGCATTGCTCTCAATGACAGGTCTGATGAATGCTGGATATAGTGGAACAATGACGTCCTTGGTCCTAGATGTCATACCTTTGTTTATAATTTGCTCATCATACAATGATTTCCTCACTACTGTAGATACATGATGGTCAAAGGCTAGATTACTGATTGTGTGTCCCCAAGTCCCTGACTACTGGGTCACCTCTTAGGGTTGTGTTGTCAATATGATAATTGGGAGTGGATAACTTCCAGAAGGATATTATTATGCATTTCTTAGCATTTAGTTTTAGTCTATGGCTCTGACACCAGTTGTTTGTCTGTGTCAGCCATTCCTGGAGAACATTTGTGTCAGTGTGGGATTCAGTGACAGCTCCTAATTTTCAATCATCTGCAAATTTAGTCATCCAGGGGCCATTGACACTGACCTTGACTTCAGAGAAGCCAATGCCAGAAAGGAGTGGTCCCAGGACTGATCCCCAAGGGACACTGCTTGTGACTGCCCTCTTTGTAGAGGTGTTTTCCCTAATTCAAACTTCTTGGGTCCTGTCTATTAGCCAGGTGGCTATCCACTGGGTGACATAAAGGTTTGTACCTAACCTGCTGAGATTGTCAGCAATGCCCGAGTGGGGTATTGTGTCAAATGCTTTGGCCAGGTTAAGGTAGGCAGTGAGAACTATTTTTCCTTCATTCATTGCTTTGGTGACCTTCTCAAAGAAGTCCGCCATGTTGATCTGCCCTTGACAAAACCAAATTGGGTTGGGTCCAATTTGTGGAGGTTTATAATGTCATCACTGATCATTTCCATGATTTTGTAGTATGAGTCTAGTGAGACTTATTGGTCTGTAGATTGCCCACCTTTCTGCAGGTGGATGATTATTGCTGCTCCATTCATGAGGAATAAAGCCTGTTTAGAGGCTACAGTTAAATAACAATTCCAGAGGGCCTAGAGAGCATTAAGAACCTGTTCACTAGTGATAGCAGGGGGAGTTATATTTGATGGCATTTCCTGAGGGAAGGCTGAGGGGAAGAGAGGGATAACGGACTTGAATTTGTTGGCTAGTAGGTCAGGAGTGTCCAATTTGCAATTCTGGGGTCAGTGCTTGTCACTGCACACTAGTTGCCCTTTGTGCAACTACGTACTGGTGAAATTTCAATTGTGATTTTTCAGGAAAAAAAATGTCACTCAAGTTGTCTTGCCCTCTACAGGGCAATGCCAAATACTTGAGGGGCAACTAATATGTTGATCCTGATACTTTATGAATGAAGTATTTAGGCAGATATTCTGAAGAAGTTAGAAACAAATCAAGCAGTACTTACCAAAAAGAAAAAAAATAGCTTGTCAAGAATAATGAAAAGAAGGGAGTCGTGAATGGCTACTGCTAGTGCTGGTCTCGCCACAGCTTCACCCTGCTGTGATACAATGCTCCTTTGCTTCTTCTCTCAGTAGAAGCAAAACATTAGCACCAGTCACAAGGTGAGAAGTAAGCCACAGCCTGTTTGGTGATCCACAGTCTTGTCCCAGATGATACAAGGCTTGTTGTATGCTTTTCCTGGTAGATGCCTTGAATAGCAATCAGACCAACCAGGGATGTCAAGCACTGACACTCACTGCACAGCAGAAAACAGTCAGGAATCAATGCAATCTGCTCCTTCTCTCAACAGGAGCAAAATATAAGCACAAATTCAAATATAAGCGCAAATTCCAAGCTGGCACCAATGAAGCAGTTATTAGGCTTTCCGGTGACCAGCAGTCTCAAGGAAATAATGTTCTTGTGCTCCTTTCCTTACTCTGAGCAAAATGGAAGCACTAATCCCAAGATGACTACTAACAGAATGTGGGCTCTTCAATAATTGGTGGTCTTAGAGTATATGTTGCACATTTTAAAGGAAAGATGAAAAAAATGGGTTAAAACCGTAAGAGCTGCAGTGTTTACTAAGCAGTTAGATATGAAAGAGGCTGTAACTTAAGCTTTAGCTCTCCAAATGGAGATACACTAATTTTAAAACAGCAAGATAGATTGGAATGGTGTGAGCACTTTGCATTCTGGTTCTATGAAATACAGTGGGATGGCCAATAAATTTAAACAGATGAAGGGTAATGATTTCACAGAATGATAATTTTGTGCTTACTCACAACAGCCAATGAAATGGGAAAGAGAAGGAGGCATTTGGCCAAATTAGCATAAGGGGCAAGCAACTAGAAAGACAGTCGAGGTTAAAAACACAATGGCGGCAGGGTGGGGAAAATTAATTTCTGTGTGACTCACAGGGGACACAGCTGCTGTTTCTTTCTTAGGTCAAATATGCAATTAATAACAGAATACAAGTAAAGCACTGTGTAAAGAAAACAAATCAGAGTATACAAAAGAGAAGGCAATAAATTAATGCAAAATACAAGAAAGCAAAAACAAACTAACCTTTCCCTCACAACACATTGTGGCAGAGTCTGGGTGAGCTTTTTCTAGTAAAGCATTGGAATGTTTTATTTTATTCCTTAAAAAGAAGGTTTAGTTCCTAGCTCTACCCTTAGTTCACAGCTAATTAACCTTAATTGAACTGTTCTAGTTTCTCTGTGACTCACAAGAGAGCGAGCTGTGGACTCTTTCCCAGTTTAAATATGCAATTTAAATTTATTTTATAATCGTATATCTCATGGATAAAGCAAGACTGTTTTTGTGAAATGAGAAGTAGTAGCAAACTTGGTAAAATACAGTAGAAAGTCATAGTTGGAGTGATAGTGGAAAACATAAACTAAAGATAAACCACTAGTGTTTCTGTATTTGCTACATTGTTTTTTTTTTTAATATGCTTTAGTTATCTGAATACAATGGCTAGGAGCACATGACCACTATGCATGAATGCAAATGTTTCAGAAAAATGCCTGAATTCATAGGATATCAGTTGTTGCATTTTAATTTAAAGCCAATTTCACTTTTTGATTTACTGATTGAAAGTATTTAATTTAGCATGTCCATACTTATGGCGGTCTCTGTGTTCTGGTTTCTGTTTTATCTCATGACTTATTTTTTAAATGTATATTTAAATATCATTGCCTGTTATGACTACCTATATGCCCCTCTTCCAGGCATGCAATTGTTATTAAAATTATTTTACTTTAGGCCCTGTGTAATACTAACATACTTACCACAATTCTCATATGCTAAGACATAATTAATGTTAATATTATTTTGTGTTCCTTATTTTACCTAGCTCACAGCTAAAAAGGATCTAGAAATAGTCCACATGCCCAAGTTAATTAGTTATCAAATAACTAAAATGAGTCCACTTAACTATTTTTTCTTATAATTAACTAAACATTAATCTGCATTACCTAGTTATCAAACTAATCAACTAAAATAAATGATCACATAAGTAAGTAAAGAAATACATTGATATCATATTAAATCTTTCTGTGGAAACCATTCAATTTTGAGAGAGGAATTAACACAGAAAAGGGCCTCAGATAGGTGTAGTGATGGTGAAAACTGCTCTTGTACCGGGATCACTATATTGACTGAATGAATGAACTTCTCTCACTCATATTCTTCTGTTTCTATTTCCTGATTTGACTCTTTTCTGCTGTTCACATTTTAATTATATTTTTTCTGACCAAACATACTTAGTCTTAGTCTCATTAGAGATATGTAAGAAAAATGAACCGATGCTCCTATATGTAAATTTTGTTATGTAAGAAAACTGAACCAATACTCCTGAATGTACTTTGTGTTGATGTAGGAAAACTGAACCAGTACTCCTGTATGTAATTTGTGTTATGTAAGAAAACTAAACCAATAGTCCTGTATGTAATTTGTGTTAGGTAAGAAAACTAAACCAATAGTCCTGTATGTAATTTGTGAATATACCCACTTAAATTCCTCCCTGTACTATTGCATTTTTATTATATTTTTGTCTAAAAGACTTGTAAATGCTGTTTTAAGCTGTGTAATAGATACTGACTTGTTGTTTAGGCTTTTCAGTAGATATTCTATTTGTGACTGTAAATTTGTAGTAGACATTAGTATTATTTTTGTGGAGCCTTTCTCCCTAGACCTTTGCTGAAAAGAACTTCCCAGTCAGACTATCTTGGTCAGGAAATGCAAAGTAAAATAAAATGTCAGAAACTTGCCCTGGCTTGAGGACAGAATGCAATATACACAAGAAGCAAAAATTACAAAGCTAAATTCATCATCATCATTAACCCCTCATTTTCCCATTTTTCTACATGGGGTCAGGGTGTCATGACAACTGTTGCCATCTCCATGGATTCAGTGCCATTCTTCTACCTACAGACATGCCTAACTGTTGCAGGTATTCTATCACACAATCCATCCACCCTTTTGCTGGAATTCCTCATTTTCCCTTGCCTTCCTCCTGTCTGTCCCAAATCTTATACACCAGACTGTCTTCTTCTTTTCTGTATGTGTGCCCAAAACTCTGTAATCTGTTCTTTTACCTTCTCTGCAATTAGAGCTACTTTGAATTCTCCTCTGATGGACCTCTTCATCTGTCCCACAGTGTGCATGTTGTAACCGATGTCAGGCACTTCATCTCCATCACCTCCAACTTTCTCAACTGCTCTCCCTTTACTGCCCAAGTTTCTTTATCATACAGTAGAATAGGTCACACCACTGTTTTGTACGCCTTGCTTTTCAGCTTATTTTCGCATGCTTCTGCCATGCTGTACCTCTGACACTCAGTGTCTGTTTGCAGCAGCACTTCTGATTCTAGCTTTGACCCATACCTCTCAACCTCTTGGAACAGGAAATCTGTGCAAAGCCATAAAAAAACAGGGGGGGGGGGGCAAAGGCCCAAAAATAGGGACAATTTTTAAATATTGCTCTTACAAACTTGGCAAGTTGATAGAATAATAGGTTTTGCATTCACATTAATTTTCTGAAGGGTATGAAGTCTAAAACTGAAATGTTTGTCATTACTTTCTAACATCATTCATTAATAGTTTGCCACTAATTTGCCAGAAAACCACAGTTTTATGAAAAACAGACCAAAAATATGATGCAAAAATCTGAACATCTTGTAAAAATCTGTATAGTTGAGAGGTATGCTTTGACGTCCTCATTCAGAATCCCTTCTTAACCAATCCTCCCAGATACTTGAAGCTGTTAATGTGTTCCACTGTCTTCCCTTCTATCTCAGCTTCTTCTGAACTTCACAATAAAACCAGGAAAACTTAAAACACCACGACAATGGAAACAGCCAAATAATCCAAAATGCTTTAATGCAATGCGAAAACTCTCTTAGAAACATACGATAAAACAAGCGCTTTCGCCTGATTAATATCAGGCTTTTTCAAGACAAATACCTAAAGGATGTGCGTAAACTTATATAATGCAGTCAATTAACAAGCATCATTAGTTTGAACAAAATTAACACATTAATCTTCTTTTAAAGTGCAAAATGCTTTGTGTACTGTTTGAAAAGTACATGAATTGAACAAAATACTGTTCAACAGACAACCAAGTTTGGGGTAATTAGTTTGTGTGTTTAACCTTTTGTTGCACAGACACATGTATAATTTTAGGTGCATTACATGTAACCTTTACATTAATTACTGAGGTTGGCAGCTTTATTGAATTGATATTAACAGTGTTTTAATAAGGTTTTAAGTACACAATATCTTAAATATTATTTTTCAAGCATGTTTCTTATGATGTTTTTATGATTTTTTACACAAATATATTTATCCATTTTCAGAATTATTGATTATTCTTTTTTCACCTTTGAGGTATTTAACTAATTGTTATTTAATGTATAATGAAATTTAGTGCGAAACGTTTTGTTTCTACTAGCATAACAAATTGATTTTGTTAACATGGGTAATTTAAATCATTACTGTTAGAAAACATGTTAAATAATTTTTAATAATTTTAACAAGTTGCATACAATTTTTAGGTAGCCTTTGAAGTGGAATGACAATTTATATGAGTGTGATTTTTTGAAATACAACTTGGTTGTCTGTTGAACAGTATTTTGTTCAATTCATGTACTTTTCAAACAGTACACAAAGCACTTTGCACTTTAAAAGAAGATTAATGAGTTAATTTTGTTCAAACTAATGATGCTTGTTAATTGACTGCATTATATAAGTTTACGCACATCCTTTAGGTATTTGTCTTGAAAAAGCCTGATATTAATCAGGCGAAAGTGCTTGTTTTATCGTATGTTTCTAAGAGAGTTTTCGCATCGCATTAAAGCATTTTGGATTATTTGGCTGTTTCCATTGTCGTGGTGTTTTAAGTTCTTCTGAACTTCATCATTTGCTGCCATTACAATTGTCTTATCTGTACTCAGTTTTACCCATGTGCCTTCAGTTTTGCATTTCAATCCATTCCCCTATCCTTTGCTGATGTTGTTGTTTAGAGTCTGCCGGTAATGCCACATCATCTGTATTGAACAGCTTTGTTGATCTGTCCCCTCTGACCTGTTTGCTAATTTAGTCCATCACCAGTATGAGCAGCAGTGGGTTCGGGGCTGAAATCCGAGTACTCAGTGGCATAGCGGGGGGGGGGCATGGGGGGGCTGCGTGAGGGGGTGGTCCGCCCCAGGGGGCACCTTTGGGATTGTCAACTTAAATACTTTTAATTAAATTAAAAAAAAACTGTTTAAGGGCATTCTTCTTTAAGAACGGTCCCATCGCGTCACATCTGTGCATGCATTGTTCTTCTTCCTCTCCGTGTGTTGTTCTTCTTCCTGTCCACGTGAAATTTTAAAATACAAGCTCTCAACTGTCCAGATTACCACGACTTGTGATTCAAGCTCTCAACTGTCCAGATTTTCACAGAATGTCTGAAATGTTTGGCTCATACTTTTGGTCAGTTTTTCTTATAATTTGTGGTTTTCTGGCAAATCAGTGAGAACTGAATTCACTAAATTATGATAGCCATTTAAGTTTCAGTCTCCCTATCTTTCAGGAAATGCATGGTAACACAAAACACTTTATTCTAGCAACTTTCTAAGATTATACAAGTAATGTTTAAAATGTGTCCCTGGTTTTGAGCATTTGCCCCCCCCCCCCCCCCAGAAATAAATTTTGGCTTTTTTCAGATTTGTTGTGCTGCAAAGTTGAGAGATTTAGTTGAGTGTCAAGTGGATTTTTACAAGGAGCTGAGAGCTTCAGGGCAAGAGAAGTTTAGTGCTGCATATGCAAAGTCTGTTTGCATTGTTAGTAGCAGAACAGGTAGTATACTTGCTTTTGATGCAGAATGCTGTGAGTTCTACTCCCACAGTATGTAGATGATTGCTGATACTGTATTGTGTTGCACTTTAAAGGGAGTGGATGTTACAGTCCTGTGAATGTCCTTTGGATGATATACCTAGTAACTGTGAACCTGTTATCAGTTTGCCATCCATTCCCTATTGCAATATCACTAGCTTATTATTTTTTTTAATGTAACATAGACAGTTTATTCTTCAAGGACAACAGGAACTTTATTTGTAGATAAAACAATGAAATATAAAGTTGTTTTCTAGTAGCAACCTCTTCATTAGTTGCAGATCTCTTTAATTTGGAATTATGTAGATGACTTTTACTTCAAAAGAAATTGGGCATATTTACTGATATTGGTAGATTGCAATGATGGAAATGTTCTGAACTAGGCAGTTTTATCATTATTGGTTCATACATTTTTTTTCATTGCTTAATGGAAAAAATGGTCAAAACAGTAAAGTTAAAACACACTCTAACAAGTGTGCTGTATTATACAAGGAATATAATTTAATACAATCAAGAAGGTGTTTGCAAAGTGCTAAATATGTATAATTTGAAGACAGCCCAGAGGTGAACTTTATTCTCCACTGGCAATTTGCATTTTCTTTGAATGTGGATGTCAGTGCTGTTTCAATGAATGTGAGTTTCAAGGGCAAAGAAGTTTTAATGCTCAGTCTGTTTTCATTGTGATACTGTATTGCTTTGTTTAACAGATGGCTATCAGTGTTTGTGCTATACAATTTAAAATAAAAGTTTTAAATGAATCCAAAAAATAATCGTAGAAATAAAGCATAAAGCAGTATGCACATTGCAGTATGGTAAATGGGGAGAAATAGCCAAGTAATGGGACACTGGAATGCCTGTGGGGGGCCCCATTTGACCATGATTTTGTAAAGAGGGAGGAACAGCAAACTCAATGACAGCCCCAGTTCATACTTGAGTCATTGGGTACATAGCCTGCACTAATTTTACCAGCGTCTCTGGGCAATCTGCTTTCTTGGGACCTTGTTCTATGCTTTCTTCAAGTCTAGGAATGCCCAGTTGGATTCTTTCCTCATCTCTAGCATTTTCTCAGCAGTCTATCTCACTGCAAACATTTTGTTGGCTGTGTTGCATTCTGATATTAATTTACACTGCTTATCTCCCATCTTACTTTCTAGTACTCTGTACTTTCATTTACAAATTACCCTTTTCAAAAGTGTAATGTAGTGTGAGAGGAGTGTGATTCCTCAATACCACCACAGTTATGACTGTACCCTTTATGCTTGTACACTGGCAGTATTGTGCTTATTCTACAGCAATTTGGGATCCACCTTTTTCTCCATACTGTTAAGAGTATCTTCAGGAGCCATTTCCTCCCTCTTATAGCCAACATCTTGATCGTATCTGCCATGGCTTCATCTGAGCCTGCTGTTTTCCCTGACTTCATTTACTTTAGTGCTGTTCTTACTTCTAGGGTCGACTTCTCTTCCTCTTTCATAGTAGACTCTGTCTGGAGTAGTACAGCTTCTGTGGGGTTTTCTTCATTTAGAAGCTTCTGGAAGTACTCCTTCCATCTACCTTTGATGTCTTGTGGACATGTGGAAAGGTTATTGTTGACATCCATTATGAAGGGTGTCTGACTGTCTTCTTTTTATGTGTTTGTCTTGCAACCTGATTATGTTCCTTTGTGCCATCTAAGGATTCACTTTCAAGAAGATGGTAGAGTGCTTTTGATGCCTTGTTGTTTGCCATCTCCCACTTTTTCCTGTAATCCTTTTTCTTTGGATGACTTCCTGGACTTTTGCATTCCATCATCAGCTTTCCTTATGTACCTTATTTCCATACCTGGCTTGACTGCATAGCTGTTCTATATTCCTCACGGATGCTGTTTTGAGGCGCTGCCATTCTTCTTCTTCAGCTACGTCTATGGAGCTGCCATTCTTCTTCTTCAGCTATGTCTACTTTGTCTTCCTGACGTGCTTACAGTCTTGCATATTTCCTTGAACTCGTGCTTTCTCTTAATCATTTCCAGGTCTTCAGCACAGTGTTTGCTGATCTTAGAGCCTTCTCTAACAACTGCTTGTAGCAATGTTGATTAATGTTCAAAGTTGAAGTTTGTCTAGGAGAATGTGATGATCATGACTTAAAAACTTAGTGGAAAAAAGCAGAAAGCACAGCAGTCATTCATATGGTACACAACTTCAAAACAATGTGGAGAAAAAAACAAACTTTACATTCAAATCTACAGTGGTAGAGGATCTTGAAATACTGGTTTGCTTATAATGATTGTTCATCGTTGACATGCCTGGCAGTACAGCACAGTGCTGTTCTCATGACAGTGCTGATCTCAGCATAGAACTGTACTCAGAATGACCTAGATTTGGGTAGTTAAGAAGACTTAACAGTGTCATAGCTGAATTCTTCTGTTATGTGGTAGATGTTGTACTGTTTGGTAGGCAAGCAACTGTTGGAGTGAAACAGCTACAAGAGCATCCTAGCTTCTAGGCATGCAGCAAGTGAAATGATCCATGTCATGTGGGAGTTATGACATATATAGCTACCTGCTATACTCCTGGCAAATTCTGCTTCTTTTCTTTGGTGCAAGTAAAACTGCACAGAGCAGAATTATATCCTTTAAAGGCATCCCTGCTTGTACCTCTACAAGTTTGTGTCCCTCATCTGTTTCATGATGGAAACGCTGTACTCGTATTCAAAACGTTTGCTGCATCCATATGTCATATCAAATTTATGTTCACCCATGCGAGGAATTATGTTACCTAACTGGACCAAAATAACTTCTGACAATGCAGCTGACCTGGAAGGTTGATACTGCATAGCTCTTGGGTTTGTCACATGCAGATCTAACTCCTGGCTCACAGGATTCACTGGATTACAAGAACTATGATGAAGTTTCTTTTCTTTGTTAACTGGTTACCCTGTAAATTATCTACCACTGCTTACTTCAGTCTGCCCTCACTTTGACATAATTTCTGTCTGTGTTGAGCAAAAGTTGATTGCTACATGTTTGGGCGTAAAGTAAAGAAAAATCTCACTGCTATTTTAATTTTGTCCTAATGTAAATAGTTATACAACCTCCTAACTGAGGAAAATGTGGATTTACTCCCTTCTGTCTTTGCATTCATCTTTGGCTTCATGAGTAGCCATTTGGAAGGAAATTTTTCCATGATTTACAATCCTGCCAGGCACTATCGCTGCTGTATTCTACAGTATAAACATAGTGATAAAATACATGTGTGAGATATGGGAAAATACTTGTGGTGTCCAGAATGCTTATATATATATATATATATATATATATATATATATATATATATATATGTGTGTGTGTGTGTATATACAATATTTGAGAATGTACTCCATCATTCTTAAAACCTGTCTGTTATTATCACTATTACTCCAAAACCACATTTCATCAGCAGGAGGCTGAGCAGTATTGGACAAGACAAAAATTTTTAAATAAAATGTGTCTTGCATGGCAGTATTCACAAACTGTGAGAAAGTGTTATATGTTTCTTAGTTGCCAGGTATTTTTTCAGTTATTGAAATGTTCTATAACAGTAAGAGTTCTCTAATACATTAACTGCAAATTATTTCATTGCTTATGGATTCCAGCATATCATGGTGAAGTTCAAATGCTGTCAGCAAACAACCACAGCTATAAGGATAGATGAATAAATTGCTCAGTCTGAAATTATACTACACTTAGAGGAATATGGTGTGTGAAGCACACCACAGAAAACTGCTTGTTAGTTCATTTTTTTAGTCCTTTGTTAACCATATGTAGGGTGGTCATTGTATACAATTTTCATCCAAAAACTAAAATAAAAATTCTGACTTACAAAAAGTACAATATAGAAAAATACTGAACACAGTAGAACAAACTGGTCAGTATATATTACAAGATAAATGTACAGTATGGAGAATAATATTGCTTCTCTTGGAACTGCAGTATAAGTACAGTAAATGCGATAGAAGAAAAAAAATGGGATGAGTAAAGAAACAAAAATGTAAAACTTTTTGCAGAAACTAGGTGCACTACATATATGCATACAAGAGGAAGGGCTGACCTTTGGAATTAGTATTCATATTTCCTTATGTTCTCATTAAACACCAGGAGTGATATGAATGCAAATGAAAAGCAGAGGAAAGCTGGGAAGTATAATACTGGAAGAAAAGTGAGAGAGGATCCAGGTCATTAACAGGAAAATGAATGACGATATGAAGTAGCATGAAAAGTAAAACATGTTGAAGTAACAACGTGGGTTTGTACAAGCACAACCCTGATTAAGTTATCTTCACGGCATGTTAACAAAGGATATTTGACATTGGCTGAATGCTGTA
Organism: Protopterus annectens; assembly: GCF_019279795.1. Classification (NCBI taxonomy): domain Eukaryota; kingdom Metazoa; phylum Chordata; order Ceratodontiformes; family Protopteridae; genus Protopterus; species Protopterus annectens. Next base: position 729,045,529 of record NC_056748.1, read on the forward strand.
GTCCCCAAGCAATTTCCAAGATGTTACTGTTTCACAACTGTTTCCTTCTCTGACACTTGTACTGTGGGATGTTTGATTCTTTCAGCTGGTATGTTCCTCTTCTCAGAGGGGTTTCTGCTTTCCTTACTATTGTGTGACAGTGCAGTTAGTAAATTTAGTAAGGAGGCATGGAAGATAAAGTACCCCACATGGGTGAGGCAGGGGTGCTGCTCTCCTGCAAAAAAGCTGATTTAGTTATCGTGCTTGCTGCTTTTTCTGGGAGCTACCTATAATATTGATGAGCTTATTTTTGGCAGTTTAGGAGTTGGCTTTTATCAGAAGCTCCTTGCTGCATTATAGGTTCATAGGTTCATACTAGGCTATCTGCCCTAGGGCATTTATAAGCCTAGCCAGAATGTGTTTGGCTTTCGCCACCCATTTTAAATTTATTTTGCTATGCCCTTTTTCAAGGTTAGTATACTGTGCCTCTGTCTAACAGTGACACAGAAGTGATACCCGGGTTAAACCTACGATCTCCCTTTTACTCATCAAGATTCCTCTTGAATAGAGTAAATGAGGGACTCTGCCTAACCTGGGCTGGGATTTTATTCCAGAGTGAAGGGAGCCTCTGGGTTATGAATCTGTCCCTCCAGCATGTCCTATTTATTTCAGTGCTGAGGTTCAAGTCTCTCGAGCGCGTAGCTCGATGGGATTTGGATTTTCTGAGGTGCAGCATGTCCATTAATTCCGGGTTGGACATGGCTTTATACGTCAGGCACAGATCGCCTCTGAACAGGTGGTATGCCACTGAGTAGAGCTGGAGTTTCTTTAACTGGGCAGCATATGGCATCTGTTTGAGCCCTTTGATCCTCTTGGTGAGGTACTTTTGGGGTCTTTCCAGTTGCTGCAGGTGTCTGGTAAGGTACATCCCAAAGGGGCATTGTACTCTGTTATGGGCCTGATGAGGGATGAGTAAAGAGGCACGATGACCTCCCTGATCTAGATGTGAATCCCTTCATGATTAGGTGGGCTATATAAAATGTTTTTCTAACCACTTTGGCCACGTGGTTGTCAAATGAGAGATTGCTATCAACTTGGGTCCCCAGGTCCCTAATTACTTCTTCTGTACTTAATGGATTACCACCTATGTGATAATTTGTGGGCACTTTGTTTTGCCAAAGGGATGACTATACACTTTTGGCATTTAGCTTGAGGCCATGGCTCTGGCACCAGTTGTCTGTTTCTATGAGGCCCTTTTGGAGGATGCTTGTGTCGGCTGGAGAGTCGATTATGGCACCCAGTTTGCAGTCATCTGTGAACTTGGTCAGCCACAGTCCTTCTGTGTTGGCCTGTACCTCCGAGAAATATATACTGAACAAGAGAGGTCCCAGGACTGAGCCTTGTGGGACACCACTTGTAACTGGTTTGGAGTCTGACATGGCTCCAGCAGTTCTAACCATGTGGGTTCTGTCCTTGAGCCAGTTTGCAATCCATCTAGTGACATAGGGGTTTATATTTAAGCTGGTGAGCTTATCTATAATGCCCGAGTGGGGTATTGTATCGAAGGCTTTTGCGAGGTCCATGTAGGCTGTGTGGACCACCTTCCCCTCGTCAATGGCCTTGGTGACTGTTTCAAAGAAATCAACCAGGTTTAAGAGGCAGGATCTGCCCTTAACAAAGCCGAACTGGGTAGGATCCAGTGTCTGTAGGTCCCCAGTATCTTTATTTATGAGGTCCATGATGATCCTTTCCATAGCTTTGCAGACCAAGCTAGTCAGGCTTATGGGGCGATAGTTTCCAGGATCTGTTGAGGCACCACCTTTATGGAGAGGGACCACTGATGCTGTACGCCACTCTTTGGGCACATATCCTGTAGTAAGGCTGAGATTGAACAGTAGTTTTATGTTTGGGTTTAGCTCTTCTTGGAGTTCATGTAGGACGCAGCCCGGGACAGCGTCTGGTCCCATTGATGCTGTGTTTTTTGCTTTGGAGAGGGCGGCTCTTACCTGAGCATCTGAGATGTCAGGGGGGCAGCACTCTGCTGGGATAGATATTTGCCCTTTGGTGGGAGGAGGAGAAGTTTGTGCTGAACCTGTCAGCTAGGATGTTGGCAATGTCTGTGGGTTCAGTGTATTTTTTGTCATTTTGGACTAATTCTGAGCATATCTGGGAATTACCACCCAGGTTCCTAACATAACTAAAGAAAGCCTTGTGATTATCCTTAGTGTACTGTGCAATTTTTCTCTCGAAGCTGGCCTTAGACAATTTTATGAGTGCCCGTAGTTTTTTGCTAATACTGATCAGTGATGCCTTCCCTTTTTGGGATTTTGCTCTGTCATTTAGTAGCTTCCTCCTTCTATTGTATAGTTTGTTTAAGGCTGGGGTCCACCAGACAGGATGTCTGCCATTGGAGGATTGGGTCTTGGTTTTATTTGGGATCGCATGATCCATGCATTCCTGAAGGTGTTCATAGAATGCATTTATAAAGGATTCTGCAGTCTGGGCTGTATTTTCCACAGGCCCGGGGGCTTTGAAGGATTCCACCTCGGTTTTGAGGAGTGTAAAATTTGCTTTAGAGAAGTTTTTCACTGTGGTTTTCTGGGCAGGGGGTGGGGTCGGGATGTGAATATCCAGTGAGATTAGTTTATGGTCTGATCTTACCAGTGAGGGATACACTTCTGGTCTGGAGCATAGAGTCCCCATGTTGGTGATGATCAGGTTCAGTATGTTTTCCCCTCTTGTGGGAGTGGTAACAAGTTGTTCCATAGCATTTGAGTTTATAAATTTTAGGAATCTTTGGGCTAGGGTGTTGGAGCTAGAGTAATGCTCCCAGTCTATGTTTGGGTAGTTGAAGTCGCCCAATATAATGGTGTTTGGAGAGACCTTCATATTTTCCAGTGTTCTCAGGAAGGCCGAGTGGGGTTCCTGGGTTTGGGAGGGTGGTCTGTAGCAGGCTATAAACTGGAAGGCAGTTTTACCCACTGTTAGTTGCACATGGATAGTCTCTGATGCTTCGTGCTTTGCCACCATCCTGGAGGTGTGGGTATCTTTGATGAATATCAATACTCCCCCTCCTTTTGTGGTTCAATCCAAGTTTTGGGGCCAAAAAGCATGGTATGAGGTATAACCTGGTAGTGCTGGGGTGCTCTCGGGAGCCCTGAACCAGGTTTCTGTTACTGCACAGATATCGATGTTCTCCATGCTAAGGAGAGTTTCGAGTGCGTGCATCTTGAGGTTTAGACTTCTGGAGTTGAGTAGCATTACTCTTAGTTTCTTTTCCCTTGTGATACCTATGGAGGTGGGTTTGTCTTTTGAGCCTTGCCTAAAAAAGGCACTATGGGGGTAGCAAGAGCCTTTGCCAATATCCGAAAGCCCAGGTGTGACAGGTGCAAGCTGTCCCTAGCGAAGCATCATGGCTTGTCGAGCATATCATCCCAAGCTGACAGGCATTGGATCCCCTTTGAATGACACCAGTACTTAAGCCAATTGTTGAAATTGATCATCTTGTCTTCATATTGTGGCATCATTCTTGGTGAGGGTAAGATGCTTCTCAAGGTCAGGGTCATACCGGCCTGGGCTACATGCTCAGAGAGCTCCTTTATGTCTCTTTTCATGTAGTCCAGGGAGGTATGTTTCAGGTCATTCACACCAGCATGGACAATGACTGAGTCATATTTGTACTTGCCTTGGAGTGACCTGAGTGCTTGTGTTATGTGGCGGATCCTAGCACCTGACAGGCTGCTCACCGTGACCCTCTCCTTGTTCAGGCTGGTGAGCGGGACGTCAGTGTGCCTGACGATAGAGTCACCTATTACAAGTGTATCAGGTGTGTTGTTTAGTCTTAAGGGCTGTGACTGATGTTCTTCATCTCACATTGCTGCAGTCCTTACACTTGGGTAGTCCGCTGTCCTCGGTCGGCCCGAATATCAAAGTATAAGGCTGACGTCGGTCAAGGCGCATTAGACTGACATCAGGACGTCAGGGTACAAATGCGCATGACCGACGTCATATCCTCAGTCTTTTTGCCCCATGGTCCGATGCAGCAGCAGCGTCTGAAATTTTTCGGAGTTTCAGACCGAGTCAAAGTTGGCTAAGTACCCGTTGGGGAATATTTTAGTTTTTCTTGCCTCAGTGGTTTACCGGATGTCAGAAAAGTGAATAACTGTATTTCTTGTGGGAAACAGATACCGCATAGAGATTATCATACTTTGTGTATTCCTTGTTTAGGGCCTGAGCACGACGTTGTTGGGTGTCGCTTTTGTGCTAGATTCAATAAGCGCACTATTAAGAGAAGGTTAGATTGTGCCAGGTTAGTCTTGAAGCGGTGCAATTATAATATGCCGCCGGATGCTCCGGCGTCCGCTTCTTCGAAGAAGCGCAAGGATAAAGCAGCTAAGCCCAGGCAAGAAGAGTCGTCCGGACGCCGGTTCTTTAGAGGTGTCGGTGGAGCCGGTGGTTCCGCCGGAGGTTTCTCTGGAGTCCCAGGGGGAGACTTTGTTATTGCAGGATGTGGCCTCTCAGGAGGCAGGTCAGGCTGAAGGGGCTTCTCAGGTTACTGTACTCCCTCCCTTCCTAGGGTGGTTAGGCCCTCTCCTTCTGTTTCCAAGGCTTCTCCCAGAGGCAGGCCAGGTTTAGCTTCAGTTGGTGTCACTCCTAGTTCTTCAGGATCTGTGCCCAAGAAGCATATGCTTAAAATGGCAGAAGATTTAATTACTTTGATTAGAGGTTCTTTGCCCCCTCCTGATAAGAGGCCTAGGGTGGAACCTGAGTTGGGGAGTTTTGAGCAGGCTTCGATGTTTCAGAGTCTTCGGCTGAAGACTTGCAGGAGTATTCTCCTTATTCTGATTCTGATGTGGATGATTCTACACCTTCTGCTTCTCCTCCTGAGGATTTTTCTTTTTCAGAGACTCTTCATTCCATGAGGGAGCATTTTAAGTGGGAAGGTCAGGACTTCTCTGATTCCAGGAAAAGGCTTAGGGAATTTTTGTTTTTACCCCAGCATAGGCCTTTGGCTATACCTCCTGTTCTGGATGTTGTGGAAGAGGTGTTTGCAGAGGCTTCTCTTAATCCTGATTCTTTGCCTCCTGCTCCTGTTAAACCGGATAGGTATTACAGGGTGCCTGAAGCTCATAAGTATCTTTTAAGAGTCCTAGGGGACCCAGAAACTGTTAGTCAGGGGCCTAAGGGTGTTAAGGCTTCTGTTGTTAAAAATCCGGTTCCTCCAGATAAAGAGGCCAGGGCTTTGGATAGATGGGGAAAGAAAGTCTATACTTCTTCCACCCTAGCTATGAGGGCTTTGAATTGCCAGTTTCACATGTTGAAATACCAAAACTATCTACTTTCTCAATTGAAGTCTAAGGTAGATGCTCTGGCGGAAGGTATTGAGTGTAAAGAGTTACAGGATTTAGTACATGTTTCTGAACAGGTGGGTAAGCATTCTTTGCAATGTGGTTTTGATGCTGTACAGGCCTCGTCTAGGGTGGCTGCCACTGGGTCAGTTCTTCACAGGCACGCCTGGCTGAGGGATCAGAATTTATCTGACCATGTTAAGACAAGGATTTTAGATGCTCCTTTACAATCTGATGTGTTGTTTGGTTCACCTGTTGAGGCAGTCTTAAAGAAAATGGAAGACAAGGCTAAGTCTATGCAGACTGTTAAAGATTTTTGCAGGTTCAGCCTCCAAGTTTAGTAGAAATTGGCCTACCAAGGGGTGGACGTATCCTTCTTATGATTCCCAGTCTAGGGGTAGATCTAGACATGGTAGGGGCAGAGCTCAGGGCTCTTTCAGGCCTAGAACAGGGAGTTCACCTGCACAGTCTTCAGGTGAGGGCAGGGGTCAGTCCTTTCGTAAACAGACCCAATGACCTACCTTTTCAGCTGCCAGAGCCTTCTCGGCTGGCAGCACCTTTGGGAGGAAGGTTGGCACTTTTCAAGGAAAATTGGAGTTTAATTACCCAAGACAGATGGGTATTGGATATCATACACCAAGGTTACAGGTTTTATTTCCATACCTTGCCTCCTTTCAAAGGCATGCCAGACGTTCCTCCTCAGCAAAGAATAGAGGCTCACAAACAAATTTCTCTGCTACTTCAAATAGGGGCCATACAGCCGGTCCCTTTGCCAGAAGTGGGCCTAGGTTTTTATTCTTGCCTGTTCTTAGTACCAAAGAAGGGGAACACGTGGAGACCAATTTTGGATTTATCTATCCTCAACACTTATCTGGACATTCCCAAGTTCAAAATGTTGACGTTACAACAGCTTTTACCTCTGCTGGGCAAAGATCATTGGATGGTAACTTTGGATCTCAAGGAGACTTACCTTCATGTTCCTATCAGACTGAGTTGCAGGAAGTATCTCCGTTGGCTGGGACTTCTCATTATCAGTTCTCTGCATTGCCCTTTGGCTTATCTACTGCCCAGAGTGTTCACGAAAGTTCTGGCTCCAGTGATAGCTTTCTTCAGGCTAAAAGGAATACAGATCTATCCTTATTTGGACGATTGCCTGATTCTGGCTCAAGGAAGGGACGAGCTTCTTCATCATTTGGAATATGTGATAGCAGTGCTAAGATGCCTGGGGTATTCTGTGAACGAAATAAAGTCCAGTCTAGTACCCTCTCAGGACATGTGCTTTCTGGGTGTAAGACTGAATACAGCATCCCAGATGGCCTTTTGACCCCGGACAAACAAAAGAATCTTTCCCTTTACTTTCATCAATTGTCTCATCAGTCCAGGCTGACTGCAAGGACAGTCCTTCAAGCCTTGGGGTTCATGGCATCTTGTATTCTGGTGCTTCCCAATGCCAAACTGCATATGAGGAAGCTACAATGGTATCTCAAAATGTATGGACACAGCACTGCCAGGATCTGGACACTGTCATTCAGATAATACCTTGCATTCAAAAGGAGTTTTTGTGGTGGGCTCAGGAATGTCACCTAAACAAGGGACTCTCTGTGACCCGGCCAGAGGCGAGTCAGATTCTAACGACAGATGCCTCAGACAAAGCTTGGGGAGCTCATCTAAATGGAAAGTGGATACAAGACAAGTGGCCTGCCAGACTACAACATCTACATATCAACTTGGAGGAGATGTTAGCAGTCCAGTTTGCATTAATAGCTTTCAAGGATTTACTTCTTCCAGGGCAGGTGTTGATTCTAACAGACAACACAACTGTCATGTGGTACATCAACAAGCAAGGGGAACACATTCTTATCCTCTATGCAGGCAAGCAATGATTTTGTGGGAGACTGCTCTCAGTTTACAGCTAAATCTTCAGGCAAGGTTTCTGCCGGAGCACAGAACTCCCTAGCAGATGTGTTGAGCAGGCAATTATGGATCCCCACGAGTGGAAATTGGATCCTCATGTATTTCAGAAATTGACAGTGTCATGGGGAACTCCAGACATAGATCTGTTCGCTTCTCCACTAAACCACCAGCTGCCAAAGTTTTGCACAAAAGGTTTCATCCCACAGCTTGGAAAGTGGATGCTCTTTCTTTCAATTGGAGCAATCTTCATGTGTATGCCTTTCCACCTCTGCCTCTCCTCCCAAAGGTACTTCTAAATGTCAGACAGGACAAGCCAAAGATGATTTTAATAGCTCCAGATTGGCCTCGACAGCACTGGTACCCATTACTGAGAAGTCTGATGGGGAGCCTCCATGGCCTTTGCCTTCGATTCCACACCTGTTGTCTCAGGAGAACAGTCATTTACTCAATGTCAAGCTTCACTCTCTTCACCTAACAGCCTGGCATATTCTGTTTTGAACCATAGAGGGTCTCAACTTCCACAGCAAGTTTTGAATGTTATTTTGGAAGCTAGAAGGCCTAGTACAAGGAAAGTGTACGCAGATAAATGGAAGAGATTTTTATTTTGGAGTGCAGCAAAGGATTTTGATGTTTCTGAGCCTAATTTATGTGTGGCTCTTCAATATCTTACTGAGTTACTGGACAAAGGTTTGTCCTTCTCTTCTATTAAGGTTCATGCTGCAGCAATTTCGGCTCACTATGACTGTGACCCACCATTGTTTTCTCATCCTTTGTTCAAGCAATTTCTTAGAGGGGCAAAGAATATAAGACCCCACGTAGAGCTCCTACTCCTGCTTGGGATCTCAATTTTGTGTTGGAGAAACTTACTCTACAACCTTTTGAGCCTGCAGCTACTACCGAGTTGAAATATTTATCATGGAAGACTGCTTTTTTTGTTGGCCATTACCTCTGCAAGAAGGCTTTCTGAATTGCAGGCCCTTATGGCGGTTGAGCCTTTCTTAATTTTCCATAAGGATAGGGTATCTTTTCCTTCTTATCCTTCCTTTATGCCTAAAGTGGTTTCTAGTGTGGCTTTAAACCAAACTATTCATTTGCCTACTTTTATGCAAATCCCCAAAATAAAGGGGAAAAGATTTTGCACACTTTAGATGTACACAGGCAGTTGCGATATTATTTGAGCAGAACTAAAGGGTTCAGGCAGTCTCAGCAGTTATTTGTTTCTTTTGCTTTGAGTTCTCAGGGCAAGCCTGTGTCAAAACAAACTATTTCTAAGTGGATTGGGTTTTGCATTGCTTTCTGTTATTCCCATCATGGCAAGGAGATTCCAGCTGGGATTAGGCCTCATTCCACTAGGGCTACTGCCACTTCAACAGCTTTTTAAGGGGTGGCAACTAAAGATATTTTGGAGGCAGCTACTTGGAGTTCAGTGCATACTTTCTCTAAGCATTATCACCTTCCACTTTACTCTAAATCTAGGGCTGGTTTTGCCACTGCTATTTTACAGGGCATTTTGGCAGCTCCTGCTTCATTATAGTTTTGCCATCCTCCCTTACCTCTGCTTTGGGATTCTACCCAAGTGTAAGGACTGCAGCAATGTGAGATGAAGAACATAGTACAGTTTTGTACCTACCATAAATGTAGATGTTCGAAGATCCACATTGCTGCAGTCCAATTTACCCTCCCTCCTTCCCCTCTGTAGTTAGAGGCGGTTGTGTGGGTTGGATTGTAAATATTGTGTATATTGTATATATTGTACATATTATTAGTGCAAGGGTGGGGGGTTGGTTGTTTGCTGTCTTTTGGTTTTGACATTTCTTTTTAGGGTCTTCTGACATCTGGGGCAAGAAAAGACTGAGGATATGACGTCGGTCATGCGCATTTGTACCCTGACGTCCTGATGTCAGTCTAATGCGCCTTGACCGACATCAGCCTTATACTTTGATATTCGGGCCGACCGAGGACAGCGGACTACCCAAGTGTAAGGACTGCAGCAATGTGGATCTTCGAACATCTACATTTATGGTAGGTACAAAACTGTACTTTCGGCACACTGGCTTTGTGGGATATGTGTTGCACGTGTTTTGTTTTGGGGTAGCGGTTGCTTGGGTGTCTGCTTTGGAGGTCTCTGCTGCTTAGGCAGATCTTTATTTAGAGCCTCCGAGTATGTTTTTGTGTGATTGTGTGTTTGGTTTGCTGTTGTGGTAGGTCTATGTGAGACTGGAATTGTAGTGAGTGTGGTTTCCTTCTCCTCCTGACTGGTTATGCCAGTACTGAGTTGAGAGAGCTTAGCCTCCAGTTTGGCTATATGGTTGCATCTCTCACATGGGTTGGAATTTGTTAGGAGGAGGAGAGGGTTGTCTGTGTACATGAGGCAGTTGTAACATTGCCTCAAGATTCCCAGATTCACCAGCTGGACCGGAGAGGAGATTAACAATTGACCTTTGGACATGCTAGAATAATATTGGGAATTCCTTAATAACTGAAAACAAGGGCCAGTGGGGAGTGAGGGTGTAGTGCTTTTAATTTTTAGTGCTGACTTATATAATTGCTTTAGTGAGCAAGTGCCAGGTAATTTAAGTGCAATGTGTTACAGGTAACTTAAATGCAAAAATGACAAACAGTAACTTTCTTTCAAGTGAAACAAAGAAATAAGTACAGTAAGCAATGCAGATATCACTAGTGATCCACAGAAGCGCTGAGAAGCCGTGTATTAGGTGGAATTAGCGTTCCAGGGAAATAACAAGCAAATAAAAAACAAGCATATAAACAAAGCTAGATTCAGCAGGCCTGGATCTAGTCTATGCTACAGCAAACAAGGTGTACCAATTTCAGTGAGATACAGTTCAAATATTCAGGCACTATAAACCTTTAACCAGAAATTCCCAGCTCAGAAGGGCAGAGTCCAGCCTCTTCTCCCACAAGAGTGCAGACCATGAACCTTCTTAATGTAAAATAACTGGCCTGAAGCCCAAGTGCTTAAACCAGAACTAATACACTTTAAGAATAACAGACACTGGGCTCACAATCAGCAGTTCCCAACTTAGAAGGATGAAAGCTACCTGTCCTGCCACCACAGTGCATGCCACAAACCTTCCTAATGTAAAACAACTGGTCTGAAGCCCAAGTGCTTAATCCAAAAGACTTAGAATGATAGCTACACTTTAATCAAGGTACTACCAAGCAGTAATAAATACAACTGAATACTTTAGAGAATGCCTGGATTAGTGCTCAAGTTACACAAACCAAGCTAGATCCAGCAGGCCCAAATCCAGTCTATGCCGCAGCAAACAAGGCACACCAACTTCAGTAAGAAGCAGTTCAGATATGCATGCACTATAAGCCTTTAACCAGAAATTCCCAGCTCAGAAGGGCAGAGTCTAGCCTCT